>NC_142868.1:87572727-87878409 GCF_051225735.1 Oryctolagus cuniculus | reverse complement strand
TTGCCTTCTGCACATTCATTGTGACCACTCTTTCAGAAACAAACCTGGAGTCCATGACTTGGTAGTAGTAAATGGTTGCTGCTGGACTAAGCTAGAAGCTGCGTTTTAATCTACCTATGGGCCAGAAAAGTTATTCAAGCAAGCTTGATGACCTGTCAGCACCCCAGGGGGATGCATGGCCTTTGCTGCTCATGACAGCTGTCACATACATCCTGTCAATCACAAGTACAACCAAACTCAACTTCAAAATCGGCCTCACTTGACATGATCGGAGAAACAAAAAAAATCACTGGAGGGAAACAGATGATAATGAGTGGGATTCCAAAGTATTTCCACCGAAAAATCATTTCTCAGAAGCAAAATTGTAGGGGCTTACTAATTTAAGAAATATGTCGAAATAATGAAATAAAGACATTTGGGTTCAGTTAGAGGAAGTCCCTGGCACTGATTAAGCAGGCGATATTACCAACAGGAAGGGGTCGTGGCTTGAAAAGCGGTGTTTAGGGCCTTGTATTCACAACTTCCACTATGATGCATGCTCATCTGTATAGAGTTGAGCTGTTCTGGAAACAGTTAGCAATCAACAAGAATGAAACAGTTGATCTGAACATTACTGAGAATAAACTCCTTATGCAATTGTCTATCTCATTGGTACACACTCAGAAGTAAGACCATGGGGTGGCAAAAAAAATTCCCAAGTGGGCATGAGGGCTACCTTGCAAGGCAGCTGTGTAAAGATCTCCTCACAGTCACGTTAGTCAAGAGAGGGTTATCTGTGAGAGCCAAGAGACTGGCTGGCCTCCATGATTACTCCAGGTAATTCAGCCTTGAAAACCTGGTTGAGTTACTGAGCATCCAGCTGGACTCATGGTGCCTTTCACAACAGGTACTGATATTAATGACCCTTAGATTAATGCTATTGAATCACTTGTTCTTGATTTTACTGAATGCCTGTGTTATGTATTTTGTCTTGGAGAAACTGTGTTATTGAGGGTAGGTGAGCAGATGGAGTAGAAACTGGCAATCATGAGACAAGGTTTACTGACATTGAAGCTCTGTGCAGAATGGCACAACCTCCTTTTGTGACAGCCAAAAATTACCTGTGTCCTCTGTAAAGAGCAGTGCTACCAAAGAGACAGGTCGGGTATGGGGACAAGGGTTGGCACCGTGTCACCTTTCCTGGCCTATCTTCCAGATTTAGGTCACTGTATCTTTTCTATTGGTAAACATGAGTTTTCCAGCCCAGTGTCTTAAAAATCTCGTTCCTGAGGAAATGCTTTGCATAATGGACCTAATGACCCAGGACGGGAATGGCAGGGATCTGGAATGAGGTGTGTCAGGAGAGCTGTGCTATTTACATACGGGCACAGCTTACACAGGCAGGCTCTGCGTCTCCTTGTTGCTATTAATAAACTGTACTCCTCCTGAGTAGCTCATTTAAAAAGAATCGTTCATGATTAAAATCACCAAAAAGGGAAAGGAACCTTGAACCACCTCTGCCCTTACAGCCTGATAATTAATAGACTATGTGTGCAGGATAAACTGTGGCTGCCTGGCCACAGATCCGATTTATAATCGTCGTTCTGTAACTACAACCTTCAGTTGATTCAAGCATTTTTATCACTGCCCTCTGCACATCACATAACTCTTTGCTCCTGTGGCTCATGCCATTTTCGACATGGTATCCCTTTCTTCTTTTAAACCTCATCCATCTACGGAAGTTTGCAAAGGGTTCTCAAAACCTCTTCTCCGATTCCTCTATCTCTGTTTCCTGAACTCTGCACTCCTAGTGAGTTTTATAATTTAGTACATAATTGTCTATACAAGTGTTAATTTAACCCTTTGAGTGTCAGGTACATCCAACCCTTTTGCATTGTTGGACACACAGTAACATAGCTCTTATTTCAAAACTGGTATCCCAGCCAGACTAGTGGTGAGGGTTCATTTTCTAGACTCTCAACACGGCAACTCTCGTCTCTAGGAAACCCCATACTTCCATGACACCATAAGAAGAATGAGAGGGAAAAAGCTGACCTGAAATGCACAAGGTGTATTGTCCACGCAGTAAACTCTCAGATTGTAATCCAGGGAGTTACAGGACATGCAGCCAAACACCGCCACCTTGAGCTGCTTCACGGCACAGTCTGTGATGGGTTCCCCAGTGAGGGCGTACGTCCCAAAGCTGTCTAGGAGCACGTGACACGCGAAGGGGTCCAAAAGGCAGTAACAGGATGTGGATTCATCCTCCACTGACATCACTTCCTGTTGGGGAAAACACACGTTACAGTATCTCAACTTGGGATTTTAAAATTACTCTGCAAGTATTTCAGGCATGGAAAGCCAAGACACTCTGGCAAAAAAAAAAAAAAAAAAAAAACCTAAATGAAAGATCTCTGAGTGAGATCCCAGTGGAAAGAACAGGTCATCAAAGGAGGTACCTTTCTCTGAAGGGAGGAGAGAACTTCCACTTTGACTATGACCTTGTCTAAATAAGATCAGAGTCGGAGAACTCAAAAGGCTTCCATAGCCTTGGAAACTCATGACTGGAGCACAGGGAGATTGCTGATGCCATAAACAGGAGTGTCAATTTGTAAAGTCAACAACAGGAGTCACTGTGCACTTACTCCTCATGTAGGATCTCTGTCCTTAATGTGCTGTACATTGAGATTTAATGCTATAACAAGTACTCAAACAGTATTTTTCATTTTGTGTTTCTATGTGGGTGCAAACTGTTGAAATCTTTACTTAATGTATGCTAAACTGATCTTCTGTATATATAGAAAATTGAAAATGAACCTTGATAAGAATGGAAGGGGAGAGAGAGCGGGAAAGGGGAGGGTTGCAGGTGGGAGGGAAGTCATGGGTCGGGGGGAGCCAATGTAGTCCATAAGCTGTACTTTGGAAATCTATATTCATTAAATAAAAGTTGAAAAAAAAAACTTTGCAGTTAATACTTTTGTGCAACTGAATAAAGCTATGATAGCATTAAAAACAAAAAAAATTCCTCTGCAAGGACATAAATAGAAACATTTTCAGAATATTCTTATTGTCCTACCTGTCTTGACATTAAATGTTCCTCTTCTATCAGACTAACAGCTAACATCAAGAACTCAAAAAATGGTTATGTTCAGCATGTTAGACATCTACTTACTAGGTTGTTATACCGGAAATTACATTGAACAAATCAACAAAAACATAGAATTTTCAATGTCAAGTTTAAAAAAAGAAACATGTGGACTATTAACCTTAATGAACAAACTTTGTGTTCTTAACAAAGGTATATTTCAGAAGACTCCTTTAAATATCCTGAATCTTTACATCCTGTCACACATTTTATCCTTTTTCATTCCACCAAAATCAATCATGAGGGACCATTCAATAGATGATCTGGATAAGATGCACTACAATATTTCATGCTCCCTGATAAGAATTTAGGAATGTGTGATTGGGTTAGTGGAGCATAAACATAACACCATCTGGAGGCATAAGATTGGGAGGAAGTGCTGACAAGAAAAAAATCAAAGTGGTCAAGAGCAAGGCAGGTCCCCACCTAGTGAAAAGGAGATCAAAATGTGGCTTCTTTGTAAATCCCGAGGAGTGACATCCCAAGGATGTGGCTTGTGGTTACACCAGCATGGAATAAAGAGCAGACTGCATTCTGGGACAAGAAGGTATGACACACAGCAAGGAAGGGTCGCTGTCACTCACTGCAGCAAGAAACACAATTTCACTTTTACTACTTTGGCCTGGAGCACCTCCTGGGAGGTCAGATCCCAGGCAGGGCTAGCTGGGACAGTTCGCTGTCCTCTAACAGGATTGCTTACCTGCTTGCTTGCAAACTCACTTCAGATGGACATAAAGGAACCCTTATCAGAGAGATCAGAGCATTCATGTAAAATAGTAATTCAAGTGCGATCTTTCTTTGCTATAACTCACTTGTTCCTAATTTCCTATTATATAGCCTCATTCTCTTTCTTAAGAGTGTCTTGGTTTGGGCTAGCACTGTGACATAGCGGGTAAAGCCACCGCCTGAAGTGCCAGCATCCTCTATGGGCACTGGTTCAAGTCCCAGCTGCTCCACTTCTGATCCAGCTCTCTGCTATGGCCTGGGAAAGCAGTAGAAGATGGCCCATGTGCTTGGGCCCCTGCACCCACATGGGAGACTGGGAGGAAGTTCCTGGCTTCAGATCGGTGCAGCTCTGGCTGTTGCGGCTATCTGGGGGAGTGAACCAGCAGATGGAAGGCCTCTCTCTTTCTCTGCAACCCTGCCTTGAAATAAATAGATCTTAAAAAAAAGGAGCATCTTGGTTCTTTTTTTCAGTGTATCACTTTGCATGGATTCACATATATGGGGAGAAAGACACTAGTAATTCTTTAAACATCCATTGATTCAAACATACAGTAAGTACCTACTGTATTCCTGAACACTTAAACATAGATCAATTTTAACCCCCAGGATACAACAAGATATGGAAATTTCATTTCTAAACACAGCCTGCATGCACTGAACCCTCACTCCCTTCACAGAGGCTGGGTAACACCAATTCAGAAAAGAACACAAAGCAAGGTGACTCAGTGCAGGTGGTAAGCGCGCACGTCTGTATGTTGAACTACAACTCTATCCTAAGAGCAGATTCAAGGCTCTGGGTTATCCCTTGTCTCTTCCATTTTTATGGAAAACCAATCCACTGCCTTTAGGGTGTTATAAAGTACATGCCACCAACCCTTAGCAACACAGAATTGCTCAGAAATTCACAGTTGACTTACCGTGTTAAGAAAGGTTAAGGTTAAACGTACCCATGGAAAAACCCAAATTCAATTTTTTTTTTAAAGGAAGACTAGGTTCTCACCTCCCACTTGCCCTGTTGTGTCCGCTTCTTCAAGTGGATGTTCCAGTGCTCAGAGCTGACGTCAGCACAGTGTGGAATGGTCAGTGCGAAGGGAGTGGTGACGACCATGTCTGGGGGGCCACAGGTGACCTCAGGACTCAGAAGCACCTCAGACCCGTCTGACTGCAGGCTGCACGGAGCAGGGAGAGAGAAGGGGAGAGGCAGCACGTCTGAGTGAGAATTCAGTTGCAGGCTGGGGCATTCCTCAGACTGAGCCAGATCCCTTCCCGCAGCGCGGCACTCCCCAAGGACTGGCCTGGGGAGCAGGCGCCCTTCTGAACTGCTCAGGCATGTAGGCTGAGCTTACATCTCGATTGCAAAGCTAGGTTGTGACAAACGCATCAACAAAGTGCCACATACAGGGCCGACATGGAGAACTGAGGACCTCACTCGTGGGTCACAAAGCAGCTGCTAAAACCTTTTCTACTACGTTATCCATGACCAAAGCCAAGAACTGTATGGGAATGACTGACCTGGCAATCTAACTTTTTCCTAACAGCACTTTCTACAATACACATGTATGTGTATATATATATATTTAACATATACTTCTAAATGGTAGTAAACCATAGATTATTATGGAACAAAATAGTACTATAAACATACACAGATTGAGTGTGTCTATCCTAGCTTTGAAAGCATTTGTTGTCTGCCAATGCAGAAATACACGGATTGTACAGTGATAGCACAGTAGATGGTTATAAATGTGCATAATCAAATACGTAAACACACATCTTTCAACTCTTTCCTGTGTTAGGTCTAAAATTAAAATCATGCCACTCAAATCTCTGTTCAGATTCGTCTGCATCATGAATCATTTACAATGGAAATACAAAGTCGTGAAACAGAGAAAAGAAAGTGCACCAGAAGTGGTATGGAATAAGACCTCTATTGAATGCATCTCCCTTTCATTTTCTTGGCTTCTGTTTTCCATCTCTGCCCCTAACCACAAAAGCAGGGTGGTTTATAGGCCAACCATCAGTCAGAAGAACCCACAAGTCTGTGTGTATTTTCCTCCAACTGCACACGTTTTTGCAAACAAGCTGTGTGATATTTTTTGTTAGGTTTTTACTCATAAGAAATACAAAAATAACCTGGGACTCGTAATTGAACAAGGCCACATAGGCTCTACGATTGGAGGTAGTATGTGTATCAGAGCTTTCACTCACACCACCTAGAAGGATATTTAAATATGTTGTCCCCAATCATAAAGGCGACCCTTTGGGCAACATAATAGATGAGAGATGGCATGTAAAGATGCCACCCTTTCTGCTATCTTACACCTGCAGCTTTTGCCTGAACGCATCTAACATGTTGTTAATTTCGGAAATGCTTTTGTTGCCACCTCCTGTGCTCTCTCAAGTTAGTAATGGTCACACTCGAGCTCGTTATCTATAATTTGCCACTGCAGAAATGCCAAGGCCTTTCACCGAGCGCACGAGTGTCTCGTGTGCAGTGCATCCAAACAGGCCTGAACAGCATTACACAGTCTCCCTCTCTCCCTCCCCTGCAAGCACTGGAGGTGCCTTCCAAAGTCCGGTCTTCCACAGAGGCAAATCTTCCTATACAAGCAACACAGGGAGTAGGCCGACACATGACTGTAGTTACTTGCTAGCTGCGTAGGTGGTGGGGGGAGGCATTGGAAAGCAGTGCACTGGCAACAGCAAATGCTCCCGCTGAAGAGCCTAGAACAATGTACTTGAGGTTTGGATAGACCGCGCGTCCAGCGTGTGCTATAACCAGCACGGAGCGGCAGTGTGTGTGTGGACACCTGCCAGCAACCATCAGAGAGGGTTAAGCGCTTTCGGCATAACTGTCGCCTGCATTCATCACAGACAGAAGTGGCAGAGATGCTTATGAGTGACCGATGACAAGCTCTCCTAAAAGAACTATTTAATTGCTTTCGGAGAATCATCCCCCTTGTTGAACATATTGTTCAAACATATGGGAATTTGGGGAATTATTTAATGCCAAATGAACTGAAATCCGCTAATTAGATGAACTTTCACACTCATCGAGAATAGCAAGACTCCTTCTAGCAATAACTTATACAACACAAGGAGTAGGAGCTGGCATAGAAGGGCAGACTGACTATTAGGTGGAGTGTGGTATAGAGTTTTGCATTAAATAGGCACTGGCATTTCTGTAAGTACAGTGTAAGTAAATCAAGATGTACATTTAATCTTCCTACCAGGAAAATAGGGTCTGTGGGTGGGGGTCGGTCTCTCTCTGTGAGGGAACAAAACTTAATCTCGCCAGTTTCTTCAATGATTAATAATAATTTACCCTTCTCTGCCACCTTCTATCTGTCGCAATCAGGGAGATTCGAAAATATTAATGAAAGCCCTCTGCACACCTGTGGAGGCAGGTGTTAGCAGCATAAGGTCCCCGAGATGCCAATCAAAGCGCAGGCAGCAAAATGATTCTCAACTTCTTCCTCACAGTATCCTGCCCTCTGAAGGCAGATTGTACTTTTCTTCTCCACTGGAACTAGATTTCTGGCTAAGACTGCTGGCTCTGGTGACATCCCAAGGCAAGATGGGGGTAAGATGTAGGCCAACTGTAGTCATGGAGACAGACCCAAGACATCTGAGCACAGAGGGCTGAGGACAAAAGCCTTCAGTTAGGTGTGGGCAAAACTGAGGCTTTGTCAGAAAAGCACAGATGGCATGTGAGTTTATCACATTATATCATACGTAACCAGGCAGGACTCGCATCCCTGCTGGGGGAAAAAACCCCCATTGTTCTGAAATTGCTGGAGCTAAAAATAACCAATAACAGCAGTGATGTCAGAACTGTAATAGGAACTAGTTCAGTGTATCACAAACCCCAGTCTGATCTGTACACTGAAGAGCCCTATTTAATGGGACTTTGCTCTCCCATTGTTACCTGTCTATATATACCTATGTATGTACATACAGTGGCCCCTTCACCTCTTTTTTTTTTTGATAGGCAGAGTGGACAGTGAGGGAGAGACAGAGAGAAAGGTCTTCCTTTTCTGTTGGTTCACCCTCCAATGGCTGCTGCAGCCGGCACGCTGTGGCCAGCACACCGCGCTGATCCAAAGCCAGGAGCCAGGTGCTTCCTCTTGGTCTCCCATGCGGGTGCAGGCCCCAAGCACTTGGGCCATCCTCCACTGCACTCCCAGGTCACAGCAGAGAGCTGGCCTGGAAGAGGGGCAACCGGGACAGAATCCGGCGCCCCGACCGGGACTAGAACCCGGTGTGCCGGTGCTGCAGGCGGAAGATTAGCCTAGTGAGCCACGGCACCGGCCGCCCCTTCACCTCTTATCCATGGAGGATACTTTTTTTTTTAATTCGACTGTAGAGTTTTACAGACAGTGAGAGAGAAAGAAAGAAAGAAAGGTCTTCCTTCCATTGGTTCACTCTCCAAATGGCCGCAACAGCCAGAGCTGCGCCGATCCAAAGTCAGGAGCCAGGAATTTCTTCCTGGTCTCTCATGCAGGTGCAGGGACCCGACACTTGGGCCATCCTCCACTGTTATCTGAGGCCACAGCAGAGAGCTGGACTGGAAGAGGAGCAACCAGGACTAGAACCCGGCACCCATATGGGATGCTGGTGCTGCAGGTGAAGGACTAACCTAGTGAGCCACGGCACCAGCCCATGGAGGATACTTTTGAAAAACCCCCAGTTGATACTGGAAACCATGACAGGTGGGCTCAAACACTACATATTCTATAAGGGATCCTCAAAAAGTTTATGGAAGATCAGTATTATGAAAAACTATACATGGCTTTCCAATTTTTTTGCACCCAAAGAAACTTATCTTTTAATTCCATCTTCCAAGAACTTCTTGAACTACCCTGATACACATATGCCTACAATAAAGATTAATTTATGAATTGGTCTCATTAATAGATTAACAGCAACAGTTAATAGAAAGTAATATGAATGAAAGTTATATGAATGTGGTCTCTTCTCAGAATGCCTTTCTGTACTGTACTCACCCTTCTTGTGATGATACAAGATGATTTAATGCCTACCAATGAGACTGTGATCTAGTGTTAGGCTACATGCACTGTGACACTTCAACAGTCTATCTGATAACTGAGACAGCTACTACGGACTACTGGGCGGGTAGTATATACAGTATGGATACCCTAGACAAAGGATTGATTCATGTGCCAGGCAGGATGGAATGGGATGGTGTGAAGTTTCATCTTGCTACTAAGATCTGTGCAATTTAAAATTTATGAGTTATGAGGCCGGGGCTGTGATGTCACAGGTAAAGCCACCGCTTGCAGTGCTGGTATCCCATATGGGCACTGGTCCGAGTCTTGGCTGCTCCACTTACAATCCAGCTCTCTGCTATGCCTGGGAAAGCAGTGGAGGATGGTCCGAATCCTTGGGCCCCTGCACCTGCATAGGAGACCTGGAGGAAGCTCCCAGCTCCTGGCTTTGGATCGACACAGGTCCAGCCATTGTGGTCCTTTGGGGAGTGGACCAGAGGATGGAAGACTTCTCTCTCTGTGTCTTTCAAATAAATAAATCTTTTTAAAAAATTTATGATTTGCTTTTTTCTGGGATTTGCCACTTAGTATTTTCAAACCAAAGTTGACTGCAGGCAACTGAAACCACAGGAAGCAAGAGTGGATTAGGGGAATCTACTGTATGTACAGTTAGAATATTGTGTATGGCCAGATAAAGATCAATACCTGAGGAGCTAGATTTTTTCTATAAGAATTCTGCTTTTTAACCTGGCTAATTAATCCAGTGAACTGTCATTGTATGGATGTATGCTTTAACAACATTTTCAAAACATTAATAACGTGCATGATGGGAATTTAACACACTTTGGCAAGGATACTGGCTGCATGCTTTATTGCCATTATCCCTGCTGTTTTGGATGGCAGGGTGCTGTCTGGGAGAGTTTTTCTCCAGACATTCACAGGATTTAGCTCCCATGAGCTCTTCACGTCTCTGCTTAAATGACTCCACCAAATACAGCTTTTCCTGACCAGACCCTGGTAATCGCAACATTCTCTACACCCAAAACTAATCTCTACTTTGCTTCTTCTCCTCAACACTAAATGCTTTCTAATGCACTAACCCATTTGCTTAATTTTCCTTTGCCTCCCACAACTAGAATGTAACCTCCATGAGTTCAGGAATTTTTTTTCCTGTTTTGTTCATCATTGCATCCACAGAGTCCCCAGTAGATGCTCGTTATAAGGACTCAAAAAAATCTTTGTTGCAAAGCACAGATTGAAGGGATTCCCACAAACCAAATCTGCAACATTTTCAGCATCAGATATTGGTAGCAAAGGATTATAACACATTAAATAATTTAAGAACCCACAAAATACTGACCTGAGTGAATGAGAAGGGAAAACTCTTCCATACAATGGGAAACCAACTAACATGCAGAAAGCCATCATTTAGCAATCAATATAAATGCAATACTATTTAATTATTATTAATTATTAATATTATTCAGTCAAAAATCAAAAATGAATGCTAATGTTTTAGGTGAAAGTTTTGAAGGATGATACAGAGCTATTTACATGGTCTCAAAGTATCTTCCAACGGGCCACTTACTACTTTGAAAGGGTAAAATATTCATGGGGAGAACCTGAGCAGAAATCACGTAGCTCAGATTTTGAAAGTTCCCCGCTAAACAGAACTCGGTATCCTGCTCCAAACTGCACCACACAAATCTCATCCAAGGAAACATCAGCCAACCTCAGATAGAAGGGCATTCAGCAAAAAATAACTGACCAGCCCTCTTACAATGTATCAAAACAGACTCCCAGACTGTTTCACATTCATGGATTAAAGACACATGACAATAGACTGGAATGAATGGACTTGGACTTTTTTTTTTTTTAATGGAAGGGACATTATTCAGAGAACAGGTCAAATACAAATGAGGTCTGTGCAGCAGTTTTTGAGCTGTGCGATTTTTCTGGTTTTGGTGATTGCACTATGGTCATATGAGAGGATCTCTTGTCTGGGAGAATATATACACGGACATATCTGGGGCAAAGAGACATCTTGTTCACCAAGGTTGAACAAGCTACATGAACTTTATTCATTTGTTTATGTGCATACACTCAAAAAAGACTACAGAAAATGAAGTAAAACATTTGTGAACATGAGTATAGAACAGTTGAGAATTCTTCATATTATCTGTGCAACTTTTCCTTAAGGTTGAAATTGTATCAAAATAAAACATCCAGGCTGGTGTTCTGGCATGGCGGGTTTAAGCTGCCGCCTATAGCACTGGCATCCCATGTGAGTGCCGATTCGTGTCCCAAGATGCTCTACTTCCTATCCAGTTCCCCTCTAATGCATCTGAAAAGCCACAGAAGATACTTCAAGTACTTGGGCCCCTGCCACCCAGGAGAGAGACCCAGATGGATTTCCAGGCTCCTGACCTTGACCTGGCCCATAGCTGGCTGTTGCAGCCATTTGGGGAATGAACCAGCAGACCGAAAATCTCTCTAACACTGCCGTTCAGACAAATAAATCCCCAAAAATTATTTGAATGAAAGAAGACAGAAGGCCCCTGGAGAATTTTTCAAGAATTCTTATAGTGCAGTCAGTGCGGCCGCCGAGCCCTACACGAAATGTGCAGTGGAGGGTGATGGAGCTGCTGCAGCTGAGGCTGCAAACCACACCACCCAGGGAATGAAACTCTCCAGCACCCGTCCATACACCAAGGGTCATGCTGAAGGAGGTCAGCCTCGAGCCTGCAACTGCCAACCCCATCAGGTCTGGGCTGTCTCCTCGCGCATTTTGCTTTGCACTCAATATTTCTTGACCTGATGGTAGGCTTGTAACGTGTCATTTTCTTCAAGCACAACAACCAGTTTCAGGTTTTGAGATGAGGTTTTCATTGTGGCTGTTGTCTGCCATGCAACGCTGGGTAATTGCCATTCCCTCCTTTCCGCCGTATGCTCATATTATAGATTAATGCAGGTTTGGTCACCTTCACCCAGAGTAGGAGACTAATGATAGCTTTGCTATGTCAGGTCCTGAGTCGATACATAATTAAATCATATTTTAATAGAATAGACATAAAAGGCAGGTAGAGGGAAGCTGTAGTCTTAAAATTAGAGTTCAGAACGTGAGGCAGTTCCAGCCTCCTACTGTTCTTCAGCAAGACACGGAGTTTTAACTATTACCATTTTTTCATTAAAACCCTCAGATTTTGACCTAGTGAGTGAAAATTGCTGTGGATAAAAATCAAGGTTTCAGGATTCATTATTTCTGTTGTTTTCTTTCCATCAGACACCTGTCTCACATGCCAGCTCTACCCAGGGATTTTAGATGAACCCTGGGAAAACAACTTGGTAGAATTTTTGGAAGAACTAAGCGTCCCCTCCACCTCTCCCTGCCAACCCCCTCCCCCAATTAAAATGTATTTACTTGAAAGAGCCAGCAAATGAGATTGATTGATTGATTGATTGACTCTATCCACTGGCTCACTTCCCAAGTGGCTGCAACATCCCAGCTAAGCCAGGTAGAAGCCAGGGGCCAGGAACACTATCTGGGTCTCCCAAGTGGGTGGCAGACTCTCAAGTACTTGAGCTACCACCTGCGGCTTCCTGGGTGCATTAGCAGGGAGCTGAATTGGAAAGGGAGTATCTGGGACTGGACCAGCACTCCAACATGGGATGCAGGCATCCCAATACAACCCACTATACCACAACACCCACCCTGGGTTCTTCAAAGCCAGGTTTTCCTGCCTCACAATAGGACTAGGGGTCCTGGGAGATTTTAATTCTGGCAACTGACATGTATGGTTTCCAAAAATAGACTTGTAGAAAGGGAGAGTAGGGAAAGAGGGCAGAATGGAGAGCCAAGGGTGAAGCTGAACAGGATCTCTTTGTTATACAGATTCGTCTTTTCTAAACCTGCAATGTGGCTCTGAATTTCTCAGCAGTTTATTTAACAGAGTATTCCTGGATTTTGGCTCAGTGTTTCTGGGATAAGGTCCAGGAACCAGCACTTTTTCCTTGCAGTGGAGTTTTGGTGTTCTATGAAATATAGGGTAGGCTTCCCAAATGGAATGTGGATGCCTGCCAAGTGAAATGCTTACTATGAGGGCCTTGGCGGATATACTAAGATGGAAAGCTCAACTGTACAGGGACCGTTCCCACATCCCCTTTCTCTACGTAGCATGTGTATTAATAAAGCGAGGATATTGGGGAGTCATTAGCAACTCGAAATAATGTGGTAATGCATCCAGCCATTGTATCCCATTAGTTGGGGCAGGGAAAGGAGCAGTTAGAACAGTGGATTCTAACAGGCAACAAGTGCAATTCACTGAGGACAGAAGCATATGGCAAGGCTATTAAGGGGTTTGAAGATCTGGGTCACCCACTCGGTATTATCAGAAATAGGATCACAGGAAGCTGAGATGGCGCCAAGGGGGTTGGGGTAGGAGGGGAATTACATACACATTGCTAGGAGTTTCTGAATTTGCTGAAATTTGAGCAGCACCACACTGAGAGATTAAACTGTTTGCATATGTTAAACGGCTTTAGTTTACATACACATTCATAGGGTGTTTACCAATTAATATACTAAAGGAATCGCAAATCATGTGTAAATCACCAGTTCCTAGACACAATTTAAGTCTCATCTTGTATGCAGTGTTGGGCTTATTTTTTAGAAGGGAAATGATGGCTCCCTGTGAATACGAGGGAGGAAGAAGGGGGAAGAGGGGATCCATGCATCATGCCTCTATGACATTTTTTATATCTACTCAGTTGCTTGTTCATTTACATTTGAATGGGGGAACAGCCTTCGCTGGAGGAAATTTGAATCCTATCTCACAGAGTCATTTCACTGTAGGCTAGGGAAGGACCCAGGCACAATCAGCCTCACACCTTCATAATTCAGGTGCCTGGCATGGGGTCTAGGAGGGACATGGCCAATGTCAACACTCAACCTGGAGGCAGAGCTGGGAATAGAATGCACTGATCCGTCAGTGGTGGCAGTGGGTGGGCAGTGGAAGCGCTCTATTCATAGATTCTCTGTCACAGATTCTCCAAAGCCGGAAGGCTAAGGTGCAGTGTTGGCAAGAGAGCTAAGATTGTACTGAAGAGACATTGAAGAAAGATTTGGGAAAACAGCCTTGAGGCAATAGAAGCTTGTATTGGTTTCCAGTAGACTTGCTCACTTAAACCAGCAAGTTTCCTATCTTCCCTCTCTGTGGGTCTGGCGTCTCACAGAGCTAGAATAAAGTGTCACCTGTGCTCCTTCTCTCCAGGGAGGAATCCACCTCCTTTTCCTCTCCAGCTTCTCAAGGTTGCCTGCAATGTTACAGCTCAAACGAACACCATGACCTCCCCAAACCTCTCTCTCTGACCCTGACATTCCTGATCCCTGCAATGGGCCCAGATGGATAATCGGGGATCATCCCTACACCTTAGGATCTTAAACCTTCATCACACCTACAAGGTCCCCTTTTCCATGGGAGGTAGTAGATTCACAGCTTCTGGTATTAGCATGTGCACCTCTTTGGAGCTCCAGTCTTCTGCTTATCGAGAGGTTTTCACACCTAAGGACCATTCTCTGCTGCCTCTTGATCCACTGCTCTCTCTCACACAGTGCACAATCTGACCAAGATGTCTGTTCTTGGGGTCGTCTGCATTGTTTCAGCTTCTAGAACCCCCCACCCCAATTTCCAAGGCAAAGCTTCATATATGCATGCAACATCATGGAATCCTGGAAAACTGTTATGGTGAAGTTTAGAGATTACAGATCAGGGAGTTAGGAAGTTGATTTTCCAGTGTTTTAAGATTTACTTATTTGAAAGACAGAGAGGGAGAGAGAGAGAGATAAAGGGAGGTTGGTCTTCCACCTGTTAGTGTACTCCCTAAATATCAGCAGCAAAACCAGGAGCCTGGAACTCTAAGTGGGTCTCCCATGTGGGTGGCAGGGGCCTACATACTTGGAAAGTCTTCTGTTGCTTTACGAGGCATATTTTAGCAGGGAGCTGGATCGGAAGCAAGGCAGCCAGGACTCAAACTGATGCTCATATGGGATGCAGGCATTGCAAACAGCTGCTTAACCATGATGCCAGCCCTGACTGTTGAGGTTTTCAAAGGGCGGCGCTGGTTGTCTTAGAAAGAACGGAGGCAGGAGCTAGTATTGTGGCATAGCAGGTAAAGCCCATGTGGGTGCTGACTTGTGTTCCAGCTGCTCCAGCTCCCTGCTACTGTCATGGAAAAAGCAGTGGAAAATGGCCCAAGTGTTTGAGTCCCTGCCACCTATGTGGGAGACCCAAAAGAAGCTCCTGGATCCTGGCTTTGCCCTTACAGTCATTTGGGGAGTGAACCAGTGGATGGAAGATTGAGCTCACTGATAACTTTCAAAATCAATGAATAAATCTTAAAAAAAAAAAAAAAAAAAAAAGGATGGAGGCAGTCTTAGTGTGGACTGGTACCTTCTCCTGGCATTTTTATGAGGCTATAGCTAAGCCAAGTAGAAAGGATGATATATATTAAATATCTTAATAGGACGGGTTATTTCTACATCCAGCTCGGGCAATAAAATCGGCGGCACATACAAATAAAAATAATTACAGTATAGGAGCTCCTGTACAATGTGCAATCAGATCATGGAGCAGCAACTTTCTCTGATGGAATTAAGGTGTGCCTTTCATCAGATCTATTAACAACACTCACGGCCATTGTTAGCTTGTCTATGGCATCTTTAATTAAAGACTCCCCCTGACTACACTAATCACTTCACATTGTGAGCTCATGCGGGCTTCGGATGGATATTAAGATGTTGATAATTTTTATTCCTGTGTGTGTGTGTGTGTGTGTGTGTGTGTGTGTGGACCAAAGGGCTACAGGGTGAACGCGTTGAGCAGAGCAGCATTCTCCACCGTGCCCGAGAAGCAGAACTTAAACTGACAATGCAAGAATCCCTTTTCTGTCCCCTGTCCTCCCCTTCCCTTCTCATCACTTCCGGTTACTTCTTTGGTGGTGACGGCATTCTATTCTAACCAAAATGACGTAGTGATTTCACTGGGGAAGAGAGCACAATCTTTCACGAAAGGTGCATTGACCCTTCTAGGCCTTCAAGACACCATTTGATAAATTGTCCCTTTTATGACACTGCATGGGACTGGTAGCCTGAAAGAATTCATGCATTTCTCAACTGGCAGCAACTTACTCCCCTTGTCCAAACCAAAATGACCCCACACCCCCTTTCCGTTCCATAGGAAATGCCTTTCTTCATCATTCCCTATACCCACTATATAGCTAATTAACACCAAGTCTCGCGGAAGGGGTAGGTATATGCCTGCCACCAGTTTGATTCTTCTAGTAAAAAATTCTCTAAAACTCGCTTAAAACAACAAATCAGTTCAATGCCACCACTGACCATGGCACAGGGATGGTGATAAGCACACTTCTCATGTGCGCCCATCACTAGAAAGGAAAGCCTAGCAAAGTAGACAGGACCAAAGCCTGTTCAAGGTGGCCCCGGATCTCCTGAGCATCAGCCTCCCTGAAGTCCACTGTTTGCCTGCACACAACACACCTTGTAGGTATACACCATAGGCCAGAGTGTTGTGAGACTCAGAGGGAAACACAACGGGAGGGGTGCAGGGCATTCTCTGTACCCTCATAAGGCCCTTGATTTTAAAGCGAGCTATAAATAGGCTCACTGTGATTGAGTCTAGGAATGTGGGTGCAAAGAAAAGGGGAGAACCCTGCAGCAGTGGAAACAGAGCAAAGCAAACTTCTGTTACCTAGGAAATTAAAAACCATTAAGGACAGTTACTTAAAATATATATTTAAAGATACAGCATTTTGTGGCATTGTATAGTTTGCCCTGGACTATCCAGATATGAAGTCATTTTGTCCTCATGAAAATCCTGGGGCATAGTTAATAATGTGTATCATTTGTAGGTGGTAACACACAAAGATTTGCTCAAGGTCACATGGGCTGGTGCCAAGGGGGACGGGAGCCCCAGCTGTCTGAATTCCTGTGTTCTCCTCACTCCATCAGGTCATTTCCTTTCCAGTAACTCTATTTCTCCCATAATGCCAAGGCGAGAGGCTGCACATTTTCTGAAAAGGTAGGCATGCTAGCAACTCACTGCAGTGAGCACCAGGACTGGCAGATTCTTGCTTGGGAAGGTACAGGAAGATCTCACTCTGAACAAAGCTGGTAGGCATAGTCCATGCACAGTGTCATGGCGTCTTACTGCGGCCACATGCTCAAGCCAAAAGCTGCATGTGGGAGTTGGATTCTTTTGCTCTTGGTTATAAATACTGCTTTCCTCCTCTTATTTATATATTCTTTAATAATTTTTTTCCAACCCTTTTCTTCTAAGTCAAAGAGCTGTGGTTAGTCCCTGGAAAGACATCCAAAGTTGCTCTCAGATAAAACTATTATCACAAACTCTCCGCTGACCTCCAGCTGGTGAGTCTATTAATTAATCATTGGTTCCCAAGCCAAAGCTCCGGGAATTATCTTCCACTTCCTCACCTCCTTCCCCTCACATTAAAACACACACACACACACACCCCAGATCTTGCCAAATTCCCCCCAAGTGTCTCAAAGCTTCCCACTGCTATCAATGTGGGGATTACAGACAGATTTAAAATGTTCTAAAGACAAGGACATTCAAAAGTAGAGTGAACATAAATTATTGTCCAAATTGAGATACTTTAGAGGGATAGAAGAAATACTACTAAGAATTATGTCGAGCAAAATGAGATTTTCACTGTGCTCCCAAGGTGGATGCTTGTATAACGAGGACTTGAAGTTGGACAGCAGCAGTGGAGATGAGCTGTGAGTATGACCTGCTCTCCCAAACCTTAACCTCCTCCCTCCCTACTCCTCAGATAATGCCAGTCTCTCCTCCAGGCAGCAAACAATACTACATAATCTAGTCCTGCCTTTTTTCAGCCTCATTCCCAGTCGTTCTTCCTCTCATATTTTGTTGCTTCCTTTACAAAATATGTGATATTATGTATACTCCAGTCCCTTTGCACATACCATTCCCATTGACTGGAATGCCTTTTACTCTCTTCCAGGTTATAAGTCAATTGCCACTTCCTGTCTAAACCTTCCCCGAGCCTTCAGAAGGGTCCAATCCTTCACTCCTGGCAATGTTTGGGCATCTCACACTGCAATGCCATCACTCTTTTAAGTAACTGGGTTTGCTCATGAGGTTTAATCTATTATAATAACTGGATTTGGCTCCTCCTCATGATGAATAACAAAACTCTGCATGGTAGAATCACCACTGGTAGCAGGGCTCTTGGAATATACTTCATTGTGATTCGATAGCTTTCCAGTATCCTCTAGTTATTAAAACAGCTCAATTCTTTTTAAAGATGCACTATATTTATTTGAAAGGCAGAGTGACAGAGAAAGGGAGAGACAGGGAAAGAGATCTTCCATGTGGCCACAGTGGGCAGGACCAGGCCAGGACCCAGGACCATCATTTGGGTCTCCCACATGGGTGGCAGGGACCCAAGTACCAGAGCCATTGCTTGCTGCCTCTCAAGGTATATATTAATAAGGAGCTGGAACTGGAGCAGCCAGGATCTGAACCGCAGGCACATGGATGCAGAATGTAAGGATCCCAAGTAGCTGCTTAACCAGTACATGGAATGCCTGCCCCAGGACAAGATCTTTAATGGATTCAGTTTAAAAGGGTGATAGCTTGAAACGGCTACACCCTCTGTCAGAGGGCTTTGTGTTTTGTTGTTTCTTTCTGATTTTGGAATAATTGCTTATACACAATGAGATATCTTGGGGACAGGACCCAAATTGAAACACAAAATTCAATCATGTTTTACCTACTTCTATATACATAGCCTGAAGGTAATTTTGTACATTATTTTTAATAATTCTGTGAATGAAACAAAAGTTTCCTGGTGTGGAACTTTCCACTTGCGGTGTCATGACACGGCTCAACACATTTTGGGTTTTGCAGCATTTTGGCTCCAGATTTTTGAATTTGACATGCTTACTCTTTAGCAGAATGGCTATTTGATCAGTCTTTTAATCTAATTGATAAAAGATCAATACATACAATTTTCTTCTTATTCTTCTAGAAATTATCCTTTCCCAAATGGCTTAAGGGCATTTCCGAGGGCTTATGTGCTCTGTGAGGCACAGTGCAGTAGGAGGGGTGTATATGTGTGTATTTTTAATTTTGTTTTTGAGTGTGTAGTTCTTGCTACTGTGGAGTGAAACCCACCAGGAGCCAGTCCACAGGGTCCGTCTGTAAGCTCATTCCTGTGGAAGAAAGAGTACCCTCCGTGCTCCATGTTCAAGAGCTGTTTCCCTCTGACTTCCTAGTCTAGTAGTTGGGTTTACCTCCTACTTCAGCATTAAAACCACTGTACACCCAAGACCCCTAAATGAGGATGATGTCTCTTTTTTTTTTTTTTTGACAGGCAGAGTGGACAGTGAGAGAGAGAGAGACAGAGAGAAAGGTCTTCCTTTGCCGTTGGTTCACCCTCCAATGGCCGCCGCGGCCGGCGCACCACGCTGATCCGATGGCAGGATCCAGGTGCTTCTCCTGGTCTCCCATGGGGTGCAGGGCCCAAGTACTCGGGCCATCCTCCACTGCACTCCCGGGCCACAGCAGAGAGCTGGCCTGGAAGAGGGGCAACCGGGACAGAATCCGGCGCCCCGACTGGGACTAGAACCCGGTGTGCCGGCGCCGCAAGGTGGAGGATTAGCCTAGTGAGCCGCGGCGCCGGCCTGAGGATGATGTTTCAAGCCACCACCATCTCTGCTTTCCCAATTCTAACACCAACATGTACCCACAGTATCATTTCACAGTAAAAACTGGAAGACAAAAGGGGCTGAATTATCTCATTTGGGTTGAGCTCAAATTCCAAAACGTGTGTTCTGTAAATTCTTTAGTAGGGTGACATACAGCATTTCTAATGCTGGTCTATGTGTTTGGTCAGGGATATCCATACAACGGTGTAACCGACAAAAGAAATGAATGTTTGCCTTTGTTTTCATTTTATTGCTTCTCAGAAGAAAGCTCTGTATAATAATGTTCTGATCCAGTTCTCCACTCTCTGCCCACGGGTGGGGAGGGAGGGCTGCAAGGGGGAAAGGTCCGAGAGGAGCAGCAGGAAGCTTGGACTGCCTCTGCACTCTTCCTGCAATGTGTGTACATTCTGTCTGTGTGCAGAAGCCTGGACGTGAGATAGTTCACCCCAGCAGAGAGCTGGATCGGAAGTGGAGCAGCCGGGACTCGAACTGGCGCCCATATGGGATGCTGGCACTGGAGGTGATGGTTTTACCTGCCATGCCACAGCACCAGCCCCAAGAGATAGTTCATTTTTTATGGCCCCTCTTGACTACTTTAATTTTATTTTTAAAATGACTGAAATCTGGTTAAGTTGGAAAAGATGAAATTTTGCCCTACATACACTCAACCCCAAATGCAAACAAAGACTCCAAGTCTTGCAAAGTAAAATTTGAGAAGTGAGAGGTGGTGTTCCTGATCCTGGCTGGGTTCCTCCTCTGTCAGGGGGGGCCTTTAAGAAAGGAGGACTGTGGAGCAGCAGGTTAAAGCCCTGGCCTGAAGCACTGGCACCCCACATGGGCGCCGGTTCTAGTCCCGGCTACTCCTCTTCTGATCCAGCTCTCTGCTATGGCCTGGGAAAGCAGTAGAAGACGACCCAAGTCCTTGCACCCCTGCACCCACGTGGGAGACCTGGAAGAAGCTCCTGGCTCCTGGCTTCAGATCAGCTCAGCTCTGGCCATTGCGGTCATTTGGGGAGCGAACCAGCGGATGGAAGACCTCTCCATCTCTCTGACTCTACCTCTCTCTGTAACTCTTGCAAATAAATAAAATAAATCTATTTAAAAAAAGGAGGACTCATCCAGCATGGAGCCCAGGTGGAGCCAAAGGCTTCTCACCACCAAGAACTTGTGGCAGCTCCAACTTCATGCCGCCTCCTTTCTGTGGGGCTCCTCTAGTCCCTGGCCCCTTGACATCACTAAGTGTTCTCTACCTTGTGAGTGGGGTGGTTCTGCCTGTGGCTAGGCTGGTAGTGAGAAAGAAGTTCAGTTTCTCAGAGCCTTCTTTTTCCTGATTTTAAAAACTCACCACTAAAATGTTACAAAATCCATTTTCCTAAATCATCACAGAAGGGGTAGGCATTTGGCGTGGTGGTTAAGATGTTGCTTGGGATGCCGGCATCCCATCATGGAGTGCCCGAGTTTGAGTCCTGCTAAAGTGCACCCTGGGAGGCTGTGGGAGATGCCTCATGCACTGAGATCTCTGCCACCCACATGGGAAACCTAGATTGAGTTTGTGGGTCCTAGCTTCAGCCTGGCCCAGTCCCAGTAGGCATCTGGCGCATGAACTACTGGATGAGAATTCTCTGTGTCTGTATTTCAAACAAATAAAACAAAAAAATTAAAAGTATCACAGAGATGAAATGAAGCAAATGTTTGGGAGAACCCTTGAATAGTGTATCCAAACAGATTTCTTTTCCAAGGATTCAAAGGCTGCTTTACGCACACCACTGAATATACTACATGAGGGTACTTCAAACAGTTCACAGGAAATATAATTAAGATACGTTTATTTTGCTGCAAAACAAAATTGTTTTAAAATCCATGCATAAGAATTCTTCAAAAAGTTTGTGGAAAATGCACATTATGAAAACACTATGTTGGCCAGTGCTGTGGCTCAATAAGCTAATCCTCTGCCTGCTGCTCTGGCACACCAGGTTCTAGTCCCGGTCGGGGCGCCGGATTCTGTCCCGGTTGCCCCTCTTCCAGGCCAGCTCTCTGCTGTGGCCCCAGGAGGGCAGTGGAGGATAGCCCAGGTCCTTGGGCCCTGCACCCGCATGGGAGACCAGGAGAAGCACCTGGCTCCTGGCTTCGGATCAGCGCAGTGCATTGGCCACAGCGGCCATTGGAGGGTGAACCAATGGTAAAGGAAGACCTTTCTCTCTGTCTCTCTCTCATTGTCCACTCTGCTTGTTAAAAAAATAATAAAAAATAAAAAAATAAAAAAATAAAACACCACGCATGGATTTCAAATTTTTTTGCACAAACATAGACTTATCTTTTAACTCTATTTTTCCTTAAAGGTTTTGACGTGTTTCTCTATTTAGAAAACCTCAACAGAAGTTCCTAAGCATCGTCACTAACTCAGGGTCAGACCGCAGGAGGGGGCTGGAAAAGATACATGAAGACACAGTTGGGCACATCTGAAAAGGTAAACAGAGCAGGGGTGTTGGAGGGAAAGTGAGTCCTGTCTTCCAGCTCTTTATAAGATGCATGATAAGTTTTTGCAAAATGTAGTTACCCCCACTGTGTGCTACACACCAGACATTACTATGAAGTGGTTCCTTTTCCTGGGAAGTATACAATGTCCTTTTGCAAGCTCACCAAGAAAACAAGTGGGCTCTCCAGTGACAGAGAGGGTGCCTATCACACAATGAGCACCACCCTCACTTAAAATCACCAAAACATCACAGTGGAACCAGCTGAGGTGATGCCAGCACGGGAGACTGCTTTGTGTCTTTGACTCATCCCACAGAGCCACGCCCTTGGGAATCTGGTGGAGAATTTGAACTAATTGCATCAGTTACAATTCCAGGGAATCATCACCCTGCTAGGTCAGGAATGGAACTTAGAAAGGGGCAACAGCCGTGTGTGGTGGCTGGGAAAATGGCGTGGATTTTAGCTTACACAGAAGATGCTACACTATTTTGTACACAGAAGTGCTGGAGGCTGAGTAAATCTAATTCCCACACCTATGAACTGACGGGGAGGGGACTGCGGTGGCTCTGGTGGCAAAGATGAAAGAAACAGAGCAATGCATTTCAGCTCTCCAGACTTTGAGGAAAATGGGCCTTTCGTCTAGCACAGTTCAGGGTGACAGCGGGACGGCACAAAATGAAAATGGGTTTTCAAGTGACATTACAAAGAAAAGATGACACAATGGCCTTTGCCTGATTAATCATGAGATTAAAAGCTGAAGAAGTCAGGTCTGGGCTGCCTCTTGGCAGGGATGGCAAAAATGCACGGCAGCTTAGAAAAAAGCAGAAAACACATTAGCTGTTTTTAGTGCCTGTGGAAGTACTGTGGTGCCCATGCAAAGAGAATGAGGATTGCAAAGAGAGCTAAATGGTCTCTAAGCAAGGGACTGGCCGTTTCCTTCAGAGATACAAGGGAACTTAAAAAAATTGTGGAAAATGGAATTAAAAAATGGGTTTATTTTGGTGCATTTTTTGAGTTTCATGTATGTTGAGGGGTCTTCAAAAAGGTCATAGAAAATGTGCATTATGCAAAGATGATCTCTGGACTTCAGATTTTTATACCAAAATCAATTTGTCTTTTAGTCCCATTTCCTCTGAACTTTCTGAAGTCCCCTTGTAGGATTGTGTGGGAGGGTTCCAGCTAGCTCAGCAGAAATGTGTCCTTCCTACAATTTTATTTTTCCCACATTATGATGGGAGAATGCTGCCTCACAGAGCGGAAGTCTTGGATAAGCTGTCCCTACTTTTGACAGCTTTCCTAGACAGCAGTAATGAACCCACACCTTGGACACACAGATAGGACAAACTGGCTAACTCAGAACTCGCAAGGTTAAAGTGCCACGGGGCAGGCCAACCAATCCTTTAGCTCTGACTAAACCTGAGATATTTCTTTCGCTTACTTTAAAATTGCAGGATGCACCCAGTGATCATTCTTTCCTGATGTTTTTGAGCCATTTGTGTTCCTCTATGCATGATGCCTTTTGGCACATTTTGGCCTTGACCTCTTAAGAGATGGCCTTAAGTAGAGATGAGAGGATTGAGGTTAAGTCATAAACAAGGTTACTTGGAAAATGTGAAACTGTCCTAGGTTGGTTCTCATGTAATGAGGTGGAGGATCCTGGGGAGTGGTTTGAGAGGAAGGAGGTGAACCAAAGCTCAGTGGATCAATTAGAATGAAGGGAAGTGGACGCAGAAGTCAGGGTGGGTAGGAGGCTGTGACCCAGGGAAGGAAGACAGGCTGGGTTCCATCCTTCATGGTCCCCGTCCATCTCCGGCATCTTCTGCATCAGAGGATCCAACCAATTCCAAGTGAAAATATTTGAAAAAATATTCCATCTGTACTGAACGTGCACAGACTTACCCCCTAAACAATACAGTGTGCCATTTACATTGTATCAGATATTGTAAATAATCTAAAGATATTATGTACAGGAGGATGTGTGTAAGGCAAATACAAACACAATGTTATTTCATAGACGGGACTTCAGCATCTGCAGATTTTGTTATCTGAGGGGATGCTGGAACCAATTCCCTGTAGATACAGAGTGATGACTATACTACGTGTAACTGACCATGACTTCAATTTCAAACAGGCGTGGCTTCTTAGGTAAACCAACCAAATGGATGAAAACAAACAAACAAATAAGAGCTGAGTTCCCTCCAGGGCACTCTACTTTTAGGTCTATGCAACTGATTGACCTAAGATTTTTTTTTTTTTTTTTTTTTTTTGACAGGCAGAATGGACAGTGAGAGAGAGACAGAGAGAAAGGTCTTCCTTTGCCTTCCAATGGCCGCCACGGCTGGCACGTTGCAGCCCGTGCACCGCGCTGATCCGATGACAGGAGCCAGGTGATTCTCCTGGTCTCCCATGGGGTGCAGGGCCCAAGGACTTGGGCCATCCTCCACTGCACTCCCTGGCCACAGCAGAGAGCTGGCCTGGAAGAGGGGCAACCGGGACAGAATCTGGTGCCCTGACTGGGACTAGAACCCGGTGTGCTGGCGCCGCAAGGCGGAGGATTAGCCTAGTGAGCCACAGTGCCGGCCTGACCTAAGATTCTTAACATCTTCAACTTTGCTACAGCTTGCATTTCCCCCAAGTGCCAAGTAAAGTTCTTTGGACAGCAGCACTTGGTCAGGAATAAACAGGTGAAGAACATCAGTCCCAACACCGTCCAGTCTACGTCAGTGAAGCAAGAACCTCCCAACAATTGACTGGCAAAACTTCCCTTCTATTCCTCCCACACCCCGCACAGCAGGCAGCTAACACCACTGGGCACCAGCAAATCCTGTCACGGAAACAGCTATCGAAATCTGTGTACACCATCTGTTTCTCTGGCTGTTTTTCCTTCCAGTGTTTTCCTTTCATGTATTCTCTGCTAACAACGACAACAACAAAAAAAATCTATTCTAAACTAACCAAGATGTTATGACTAAAAATGCCAGGGGTATATATCCAGTTTATGAGAGAAATTGCTTTCTAAAGAGGAGCTGGGTTTTATCTTGTGGGGAGGAAGGCAACATTCCCACAAATACCATAGCTGAGCTAAGAAAACAACCAAACTACTTTCATTAAAGGAGTACGTGACAAGATTTGTATTTGTTCCTGTAATTGAATTTAATGCTGCTGAAATTTGTCAGACCTGAAAGCTATTGAAATCTAGGCCATATTTTTACACTGAGAAAAACTGCTAAAGAAATTGCTCACGGCCAGTAGACGGCAGGTCTTCTGCTGACCTCAAGAGGGCTGTGCGGGCTGGGTGTTTAGTGTAGTTGTTAAGATAGCTGTGTCTGACATCAGAGTGCCTGGGTTCAATTCCTGGCTCCTGACTCCAAATGCCTGCCACCTATGTGGGAGATTTTGATTGAGTTCCCAGTTCCCAGCTCAGTCCACCCCTATCCTGGCTGTGGTGGGTATTTGGGGAGTGACCCTGTGGATGGAAGTACTCCTTCTAGGCCTCTCAAACTGAAAAAAAAAATAAATAAAAAAAAGGGGAGGGGGCACAAGTCGTGAGTCAATCATGGTCTGAGTTTGCATAATGTCTAGAACCAAAGACTGTGTCCAGGAATAACATTTTTTATTTGGGAGGAAGACTACGTGAAGCAGTGTTCACGCAGAGGCTCTGCTTACGACCTGCTAACCAATTCACAGTTTTCTCTTTGGTATCTCCTGTTTAGAAACCAGTGACTGCAACATGGGGGCCATGGGTGTTTTCCTCCTAGTCAATCGTTTCGCAATGGGTTGTACAGTATTTATAGAATCAAGTAGCTCACGATCTCACCTACACACCGCCACGCCTCATTATCTTAATAGCTTCGGATCTCCTGCAGAAGATCCATTAATGTGTCACCTTTCTCTGTCTCTCACCTGGGTTCACCTTGGTTGATGGACATATAAATCTCCCAAGAATTCTCCTCTGGGATGGCACCATGTGGTATTAGTAAGCTCACCCCTAAAACAGAAAATGCCAAGAGATTAGTCATTGATTTTCTAGTTATTCTGAAGTTCCTCACTTGAGCACCTTACAGATGCCCACATCAAAGACTCTTATAGCGATTATGTAAAACCCCAACCATGCAAGGTTTAAAAAACCCAATCACAGTGATGTAAGGAAATGCATGTTTTTCAACTGAGAACTAAAATTATTATTTTATTGAAAGACTGGATATCCTAAGTCTAGACACTAACAAGCAAATCTGAAAATACAAGTGACGACGCATTGGTTAATCTACTCCACAGTTAAAAAAATGTATCAGAGTACTTAAAAAATTCATAGAATAATGGAATTAAAATTTTATTTTGGCTCAAAGACATTTTGAAATCTATGAATAGTTTTTTCATAATATGCATTTTTTCCACGAACTTTTTGGAGACCTCTTGTATACATAAATTTCAAATTTTTTTTTTGCACTCCAATTATTTAATTCCATTTTCCATGAACTTTTGAAAATACCCTAATATTTCTCCATCATGTCTCCATCCATTGATTTCTTTAAAAAGTTACTTAGAATGATGGGTGAGCTGTCTTCTACCATGCTAGAATCTGAAATTGACCTACAAATTGTGAATCTGGAAGTAAATTGAGGGTGGCACTCAGTGGACAATCAAATCTCATCAAGAAAGTAAAGTAAATAAGATCATCTGATAAACTTAGGAAACTTATAGGTCATTGTGAAACCAATAAGATCTTAAATTTGCAAACAGAAGTTAGAAAGGTACTTTCACCATATTCGTGTCAGTGTCAAATTAAAAAAAAAAAAAAAAGCACTCAGCAGCTGTTTCCCATAAAATCATATGTGGTAGGGGGCCAGGCACAGAAAACCTCATTGTACTGCATTTTAAATGTCTCATCTTTGTTCCTGAATGCTGCAGAGAAAATATTTCACTGCGTCTAAGACAGAAGAGTCTAGAGATGACAGGGATTTTATTTAATGTACCTGCTTGTTTACAGAAAGAAATGAAATAAGGAAGCGGCAAAATCTTTAGAAAATGAAATCGCTGGGCATCTTCCCATTCCTTGAATACCACAGCTCTCACCTTCTCCCTTTCGTCAGAGTTAATGTGATCACACAGAAGGCTTTCAGGTTGCTGACGATAATTTAAATGCAGAGATGCAGACTTTACTAATAACCTTCTATGTGTCTCTTAGCAGCTATAGAGTGGAGCCATGCAAGACTCATTGCAGGACAAGTTGCTAGTGATTCACATTTATGAGCGTTACTCAGTAACGTGCTACTTATCATCAGTATCTTTCACGGGCACTAAGAGTGAGGCACATTTCAATCTTGCTTACAGTTTCTTAGCGAGGAGATCCATTTGTATTCTGGCCCTTACTTCCCAGAGTAGCAAAACTGTAACTGCCATACTTAGGGAACTCCAATCAGGCTCCTTGCATTGTCTGTTCTTCCTGAAATGCACTGCCAAAAGCAGTGTCGTCCAGTGGACCCCTCCCTGCTGCTGAATTCAACTTGTAACACAGAATATCCGGTGTGTTTGGATGTCAGCCTGAATACAGACATGCCCTAGACATTCTGTCTCCTCTCTGTGTTTGACCTTGCACTTTCTCTTTGCTGTTTCTGTGTTGAGCTCCCTGGGCTGTGAAGATGACAGAAACATGGAGCCCTTAGTCTTCAGTAGACTGTTGTCAAGCAATGATGCCATTTGACGTAAATAATACTTGGCCTAGAGCAGGAGCACACAGTACACATATGATCATGAATACATGAATGAGCTTCAAAATTTTCAGTGAAAAAAGTCAGTTTCTGAGACACGATATTGTTTGGAGATCATCACAGCCTGATGGCCTAATTCCAGATCAAAAGAGAAGAAATATGTGTGAAGATACCTGAGAAAGCTGTTTGTGGAGCAGATCACATCTCGTTCTTTTCAAGTCGGCTTAACTCCCTGATGTTTAGATCGAAACATTATTCATAATACTCCTCAACTGGACTTGAATCCGTAGGATCACTGGAGCTTTAAACTAATTTTCTCTTTTACAATCATAAATTGCATAATCTTAAAAGTATGTTTCCCTTCACCTACCTAAACATGCAATTTGTATGTCGAGACTGAATGCAGTCAAATGCAAAGGCAAGGGTCATGAGGGGTGGCAGTACTGATGGCAAGTTATATATTATGAAGCAGGAGAGGCACTGTGGGAAACCTTTACGCTAAGAATCCCTTAAAGGAATATCCATTTTCCATATGTCATTCACTTGTTATCCCTGATTACAATAAAATATACTTCCCCTCAAACTCCACCTGCTACTCTGACAGCCTTTAATTTGACACGATAACAGAACCACCTGTCTGAGTTTCCTGTTTCATATCTTACATAATAAATGATTTCTAGAGTGTGGAGAATGCTAAAACTTTGAGAAATCATTGCTAGGCACCCAGTAATAATTTGGGATGCATGGTTTAAAAGAAACAAAATTTCTGTGCCTTGCTTTCTTTACACTTGAGTTCCCAGGGCATATTTTGCATTCGTATTCTGCAAGTAACTGAGCATATGTTTCAATTTTCCAACATTTATTTTTCCTCAAACCCCTTCTCAATGAACAGCTTTAGAACTGTCCAGTGCTCCTTATCCAAGGAGCCTTGAAAATGGCCCCTTCACAGAGGAAGTATTTGGGAAACCCCATAGGGCCACCAGCACTTTTAGTTTTTAACATGAGTACCTCTCAAATCAGGAATGAAGAAAAATATAAATCTCTGGTTCATCGGGATTTCATCTCCTTTCTTTCATGAATTGTAAACAAACGTAGTCAATGAATGGGTTGACTTTGGTACCCCCTCAACATGGATGTTAATATGCACAAAAACAAACTATAAAACAAGGGTATGGGAAGAGAGACAAGGGGTACTTACTCAACCAACAACTACTGAGGGCCTCTTAGGTGCCTAGCATGAACTAGAAAGAGGAGCTCACACACACACATACACACACTATAACACAACACAGAACTTTATATGATTTGCTGTGTAAATCCTATTCTTTGAGAAATCAGGGAATGCATTTTTTTATCTCTCCTTTTCCAGGAAAATTTATGGATTTTTACAGGATAGGTAACTGGTAAACATGGCTGACTCACTGAGTCTCCTACCTGCCAGGTACCAATGGGAAGCATTAGATCATACACAGCCACCATATCGACCCAGTCACACACATTTGAACAAAGGTGCTTATCACATTCTAAACACTGACTAAGAAAGACTTAGAGAAGTGGAAGCTTAGAAAACAAAATCATTATTAGGGCTGTATTACAGGGATATTTGCAAGCGATAACATACAGATTGAAGTGGAGTTTTCAAGGAAGGGACTCATGTAGCAGAGAACAAGACAAAATTCACCAACTTACGATGAAGTTCAGTTTCCAGTGACTAAGATCAGACTGGTCTGGCACCGATTGCATTTGATGAGACAGAATGCTTTCTTGGAGAGTTTGGTTAGTTCCATGCTAGAGAGAAATCTGTTAAGACCCTAATGGCAATGGCCCTGACTCAATGCTGATCTGTCATCTACTCACACATTCAGATCAAGTGGCCTTTTTCACACTCAGCAGACAACAAAGAACTGCCTGATTCAGCTCACCACCTAAATCTCATTGCTTAAAATTCAGAGGATAAATCGACCTCTTTTGCCATCCACTTAGGTGGCAACTCAGAAGACTAAATCCACAGACAGGATATAATTTTAAAGGAAATCTGGGCTGGACAGCTTAAGGATTCTGTCAAAACATTCTCTTCCAACCAAAATGATGAGTAAAGGAAACACCTAAGAATTAAGTATACTTGTGACATATCCCTCAAATTGAAGTTAGAATTCAAAAGAGCAACTCCACAATGAATCTCATCACTGCTTCACATCAAATAAAATTACTAGCAAAATCCGTAGACTCAGAGGTCACTTGGGATAAAATCTGACCCTGAGCATCATTTCACTAAATTAGTACATTAAATTAGAAAAGTAGTAGATAGTAAAGGATAAATCAGGTGTGAGTATAACCATGGTACCTATCAATCATGTCAAAGAATGTTTTCAAGGATTCCTGGTCACGTTCTAGATAAATATCGCAAAGGTACCATGCAAACCTTTTAAGCAAATAAGACTATCAACTCTCTAACAGCACATCACATGGAGTGTTGACTCTCCAAGGACATGGAGAATGCAAATCTCAGTGCTAACTCTGGTTTGCTGAGTAAATCAGGTTGCTGGAGCCTCAGTGTTTACCGCTCTGACGAGGAGATGGCAAATATCATAAGACAAATCTGACAGGATGCAACTGCATGAACACAAAGTGGTTACACACACTGGGAGATACACACACACACACACACACACACACACCACCCACCTGTGTTGGGCATGACTAAGCGCCCTCCTAAATGGCCAAAGACACCCGTTGTCCTCAGTTCCGTTCTTGTGGGGAGAGATGACAGGTTTTGGATGTAGGGAGCTTTGTTTCTGGGATGCATTGTAGTAAAGCTCCGGTTGTTTCCATGGGGAAAAGTCCCCGGATGATTCTTGCCATGGTAGTCGGCTCTCTCTGACACACCTAGGGAGACCATGAATGAGCTCTGGACTTTGACTTTGATGTCTGACAAAGGGTTGAAGAGTGAGGATTCCGTCATGAGTTCCTTGTCCAGAGGATCCTGTAGACAGATGGGACCACTGTATGTCCTGCTTACGGTCAGATCTGGTTGCATGGCAGAATTCAAGAGCAGAGAGTTACCTGGGAAAAGAAAAGGGACTTGTTGCTTGGAAACTAAAGGCACCTCAGTAACCCCTTGGCTTCGGCCTCTACCAAGAGCCCAACCACCTGTGTGCTTGGCAGCTCCTCCAATCAGAGCCACCTCTTCAGGCTCACCCTAAGGAAATGGAACGGCTGTCAGAAGTCTTGGAATTCCAGAGTCTTGGACTCAGGAGGTCCAGCCTGCACCATCCATTCTCTGAATGCAGATGACTTAAAATCTGAGATCTTTACAAGTTCTCTGTTTAAAACAGGCAACTAACTCAGGTATTGCTGTTTTTAATATGATTATTTTAATGGGTATTGAAATCCTATCTGGAGCAAAAAAAAAAAAAAAATCATATCTGCTCCTTTAAATGGCATGGGCGGACACAGCGTGGTGACTAGGTAGGCAGTGCTGTTTACAACACGAGCTGAGCTGGTTCCCGCACATTTCATCTTGGAACTCATGGCCACATCTGGGGCCGGGGGAAGAAACAATGCACTCTCAGAGCAAAAGGGCGTGAGGGGTCTTATGAATCACTCTAAGTCTCAGTAGCCCATTTGCTCTTGTTAAACATCTGTCACTCAGAAGGAAAGCAGGCACTCCACGGGAACAGTGAGGGCCTCAGGTCCTACAAGGGGAGCAGCTTAGAATGGCTTCTTTCCTATCTCACCACAAATGAAGACAAAAAGAAGAAAAAAACACAATCTTTCTAAAAACCTGAGACATCGGACTCTGTCATCTGTTGGGGCTCACCAATTTTTTCCAAGCCAGATATTAAAAAGAAATGTGGTGATATTTCCTTGTGATGAAGTAATCTCATTTATTAGTAACTAACAAAATAACCTCAGTCGCAAACCTCCCACCCATATCAGTCCATCAACGTGACATCTCAAATTGAAATTCAAGCCATTTTAAACAAGCTTCCTTTGGGGCCTGACAAAAGGTGATGGCATGATAGTTTTGAAAATGTCACAATTCTAGGCTGCATCGGATTAGCTTCTATTGTTCCGTTTTCATGATTTGTTGCAATGCCAGTAAGAAATCTCTAAATCTGGCTTTTTCCATTCCTTGTTTTTGATGCTCCCAGATTCTAGAACCAGAGAGAGAAATACACAAGTGAGATGAAAGATCACCGTGGACCTAGAGCTCCTTGATGATGGTTTTTTTCCACGCTTGGAGCTGTTGTGCCAAGACAAAGGAATAATCAATCAGCTGTGCTTCTTAAAGGACTCACTAAGCTCCACAGGTTATGACCTTACTCTTGTTTATGGTCTTCCCGGGCAAGAAGAGGAATGTACAGTGCATTCCACACCTGAGGAGAATCTGGAACAGGAGTTTCCGTAGAGACTGCAAAAATCATACCCCATGTTTCCTGGCTCAGCTCTCACCTTCTGAAGTTTAATTTTTGGCCACTCTTAAAAGACTGTCCAAGCTTTCGGGAAGGGAAGCAAAGAAGCAAAAATACTTCCTGCAGTTAGCACATCAGTAGAAAATACCTGGTTCTAAAAGTACGTCCATCTGATAGAGTCCAAAGTTGGAGAAAGTTGGCTGTCAGTCACCCACCCCTATCATTCCAATCTTCTCTTTGGAAAACCTTCCTCAAGTCCCTGGGCTGCCCCAAGAACCACATTCTGCTGAAAGACCTCACTGTTCACTTCCCTGGGGCAATCGATTCATTGTTCTAAGACAGTCGAGGTGAACACCATACGGCCACCCGTGTCAGTAGCGGCATCACCATGACTATAAGGGAGGCTCACAGCTATTGGAGGCCCGAAATGTAAGCCAAAATGGTCAACTAAGTTTGGCAAAGCTATCCATTCTCTTAGAGATTCACAATACATATAGGTTCCAAGAAGCCCTTGTAAGGAGACGTGTGTAAGCTTACGAAAGTCTGCATTCTGCCTATCCCAGCCCTGGCTTTCCCAGGCATTTGGGAAGTGAGCCAGCAGATGGTAGAGTACTCTTATGCACTTTCTATCTTCCTCTTATATCTGCTTCTCAAATAAAAAAACTTAAGGCTCAGAGAAGGTCAATGGTTAACTAGATTAAAAAGCAGTTTTGGACTCAACATGACTGACTTCAAAGTCTATGGACTTACACCCAAAACTGTCTTTCCTCAGGATGCATTTCCTGAGATTTTTAAATGTTCTGCTCTAAAGTATTCATATCCTATAATTTGAAGGAAATATATTTCCAGTTAGTTATGTAGTATAAAAATCAGTTCTTCATTACATATATTTCTAATTAAATCACATATACTAAGCCATGTATCTACATTTAGGGGACGTCTGAAGCCTAACAGAGGTGCCCAGAAGTAAACAGTGGGAAGAAGATTCTCATCCCTGTTGGCCACCTCACTGTTCATTTTCAGAACATGCTTGGGTTTCCATTTCAGGAGCCTATATGTCAATCCCAGCCAAGTACCTGATCTGTGTTATGGGATCACTGACATCCAAAAAACAATAATAAAAATAACAATGCAGCTGATGAAGACACAGATTGAAACATCATCTCTAAAGAGAGATGGCTTCATTTGTTCTAAAATGAAAGCCACATGTGTCTCACCCCACCCCACAATCAGGAATACTTTGGGTTCGTAGAAGAGAATAAAATGTCTCTCTGCTTTGCGAATGAGTATTGCTATAGCTTGATGGGACAGATTTCCATTCTCCCACAACAAACGGTGGCTTGGACTGACAATGTTGAAGGTCACTTAGGCTAGATGCGTATTTTTTTTTTCAAACTGTCCCATCATATACCCTCCTTTTACTTATTTAAGTTAAAAGCAACAACAACAACAAAAATTCTGCTCCATAAGTAGGATAATACGTACTCTTGGCAGGTTGTGATATAGGATTTGGTCCTCAGTCTTGAATACTGAGTGTTTTAGTTAACTTAAAGAGTCTTCTTAACATAGGAAGTTGAATAACTTGAGGTGTAATAACTGGCTAAGCTCATGCTCTATCCAGGAAGGAGACACCTCATTTAAAATATTGGTAGTGGTACGCAGAGGTCCATTTGTCCTCAGTAGCCAAGGACCTAAGCCGACCACTTCTTCAAGTCTGGTCTCCTCATACGTGCAGACAGTTTGGCAGCGGCTCCCAGGGCCCAGAGCTACCTTCACACAGGGCCCAGGAGAACAGCGGGGTTCCTGTGCGAGCGTAGTCTATGGTCCTGGGGATGAGGTGTGGGGACCTACGCCGCTGACCTTGACGGACTGTTTTGAAGTTGAAGGTCTGGAAGCCACCTGTCAATGCAGAAGAGTCAATGACGTCCACGCCGTAGTCACTCTGGCTCCGTCTGTAGAGGGTGACCCCAACAACCAGGACAGCAACGGCCACGACGGCAGCACCCAAGCCCGAGTACAGAGCGATGTCGCTGGCATTCTCAATGCCTGAAAGACACAAGAGAAGTCCTAAATGGCCAACATGGGCACAAAGCCAAAGCACCCTCCCTTGTCCCCACAAGACACAAAATGAATGCTATTGGATTTTGGAGCTAATGCTCAAAGAAAATGACATATGTAGCCAGCCACAGGTTGTATGCTGCTTCACACGATAATCATATTGCTAAAATGCCTTATATCAATCAAAGCGATGCTAGTCAAATATCTCAACTGCATTAAGGTAGCTTACCATATAAAAGGCTCTTGCAGAAAATCGATTTTGTAAAGAAAATATTTTTCTAGTCAAAACAGACGACTCCTTATTTTAGAAAGTCATATTTATCTGAGAAGTATATTTATTTCCATTGAGGGGAAGAGAGCCCCACATTCAACGACAGAGTATGGGTGAACTGTTCCGTGTCTGTATGACCTGGGCACATGCATTTTCAGAGAGTGGTCTAGGACAGGAAGGTCACACAGAGTCCACGAGGCAACAGAGAGAAGACCAGAGCAACAGGAATTTTAGCTTTGGCACAAAACCATTTAGATTCAGAGAACACTGACAACAGCAGTCTGGGGATGTGCAACCAATAGGGCAGAATTTTTGGGTGATAGTCCCAGGTGTGGCGCTGTCCATGGTAAATCTTTTCTGACACCATTCGGTGCTAGGCTCTAGGTTTTATTGTGGCTGAGGACTTGTCTCTAAGGGGGCACATGCTGTTTCTCCCATACCTCTCCTACTCCATCCTATTGGATGCATGAGCAAAGCAAAAATACAAGCGTTAGTTTGAATTTAGAATGTTGGGTGTCCCCCCGCCCCCCAAGAGATGCTGTAGCTGCTTCCCCTTCTTTTCTTAGATGCACATGAGGGTGTGGTTCATTCCTGAAAATTCCTAACGACTACTGCAATTCAGCATAAGCGATTTATACAAAACAACATCAACTTAAAAGAGGTGTAATCTTGGAAAGTATGTGGAAATGGAAGGTGGCGTGTGCTAACTACATAATTAATCTTCCTACAGATTATGTGGTAAGTACACTTAATGGGTCCAAAAGTAATTACGATGTCACCCTGTGTTGGGCTGCGAGGATAAAATAAACCCATCATATATTTACCTTGTAATTGCACAGCACTTATATGCATTCATTGCACCCTAATATGGTACTTATGTTATCAAACGAGTAATACTAACCACACAAGTAAAGTGAATTTATTTTCAACAAAGTTAGTGGACTGTAAAATAAGGTGCTACCAAATTAAAGAGTGAACAAGGAAATCAAGCAGAACTAGTTCAGCAGGATAGTAAACATGTACAAATAATGTGCAAAGGTGAGCACAACAGTGAAAAAGCCCCCCAATATCTGCAAAGTCAGAGGTTTATCAGAACATTTGAATAACAGAACTTTGTGAAGGGTATTGAGCAAGAGGCTGTGAGTATGATCTCAGTTCCGACTTCATGATGGTCCAAGTGGGAGAGGGAGAGGTAGGGAGACCTCCTTCCCCGACCCCACCAGAAGCTTATGTACTATCACTACTGTCTACCTCGGAGCTCCCATGGCTGCGGAGCCTCCACCTGCCTCCACCCCCAGAAGTTTCCGGGAGAGCACAATGACATCCTGAGCAGAGGGAGGGCACAAGCACAGCAGATGCACCAGGCTGGGATGTGCGGAGCAGCGAGAGCTCTGGATTGAAACCAATTAGCCTCATCCCCCCGCACTCTCTCCAGTTCCTTGGGCATTGCTGACTGATGACACCATCACCTTAAAAGGTGTATCTGGGGAGAACACACCTGCTCAGCAAATGAGCACACACAGAGAAACAGCCTGGCAGCATACCCAATGCAGCTGCTCTGGTGCTGAGCTGGCAAAGCAAAGACAAAGACTTTGTTAGTCTCCAAAACACTCAACCAGGAACTTCTGGAAGCCAGGACGATGGCCAGGGTGAAATGCTTGGCTTAAGAATGGACATCACTGGACGTGAATATTCTAAGACAAAACTGAGTAGCAGGGACAAGTCATGGTTTCCCCCCAAGATTCGCATGTTGCCCTTTATGTTTCCAAGTTATAACTTCCTAGACAACCAGAATTCTCATTCTTCCTGCAGCCACAAATCTTGTTTTCAGGTAAGGACCTCACATATGCCTTCTGACCTAGATATAAATGTTTTATATGATTCAGTGGGCTTCTCTCTCGGGGACACTTGCAGCCTCTATTTGGTTGACATCAAGGGAACATTTGCAGGCTCTATTTAGATTGTGATTCTAAATTACAGATTTTTGAAATGAGTAGAAAGACCCTGGGGTAAAGTGGGAAAAAAAGAGACTGGTATGGCTCACACTGACGTTGGCTGGGACTACCTGATCTAAAGCCAGGAGCCAGCAGAGAGGGGCTGCTATTCAAAGAGAAGCAGAGTGGAATGTATTTTACAAGGAAAATCTGTACTGGGAATTACAAAGTTCAGGACATATTAGTTTCACCAATTCAACAAGCATTTGTTGAGGGCCAACCACAGATGCACTCACATATGGCCCACATTCTCAGTGATTTCTCACTGGAAAGACAAAGCAAGGAGCAGATCCTGGTTCCACGAGCGGCTACAGAGGTACCAACAAGTACGGAAAGCCACATCTTGCATCTTAAGAGATCCACTCTCAAATGCCCTTACCCACAACTCAAATTCTTACAAAGACAGCCTACTATGCTGCTTTCTTCTTTCTCCTCTTTCTCCCCTCTGTTTGTTGGTGAGTACTTCTCTTCCTTCTCTTTTCAGCTCTCTGCCCCACCATTTTCTAATCGCTCTTTCCAATAAGGATTTCTGCACATTCCCAAAAGTTTTAGTTTATGTTCAGGACTGGCTCCTCAAGCACTTGAGGTTGAGTTTCACATTTTCTACCCTGGCTTCATAGAAGAAGGGCAGCTGTTTGTCTGTGGGCACCCAGGCACTCCTCAAGGCCTGGTGGCTTTCTCTACATTGACCCCTGTTCAATGGTAACTCATCAATGGTAATTCATTTACTTGTTAGGTGGATGCTTGCTAGCAAAAGGTGCTGAGTGAGGGTCAGTGAAGAAGTTTGTGACACCTGAAGTAGTTCGTGGAAAGTTGGAATTAAGAGATAAGCTTACCTAGATGCAAAACAAAACAAAACAAAAAGTTGAAATCCACGCATGGCTCTTTCATAATGTACTTTTCCCATGGACTTTCTGGAGACCCCATGTATATATGAGTTTCAACAATTTTGCACCAAAATAAACTTTTAATGTTTATTTGAGAAAGAGAGAGATTGAGATCCTTTTTCCTCTGCTGGTTCACTCCCCAAATGCCCACAACAGCTGGGGCTGGGCCAGGCAAGCCAGGAACCCAGAATCCCATCCAGGTTTTCCACTCGAGTGGCAGGGCCCCATTCTCTTAGCCTCTCTCTCATTCTTCCCAGGCACAATGACCGGAAGCTGGATTGGAAGCATTGTAGCCAGAACTCAAACCAGGCACTCTGATGTGGCATGTGAGTATTTCAAGCAGTGGCTTAACCCCCTGCACCAAACACACCCCAGAAAGTAAGTTTTTAGTTCCAGTTTTCGACTTACCTTTTGAAATACCTGTGTATAGTCCCAGTCCACTAAGCATCTTGGCCCTCTGCCTCTGCACACACATCAGGGGCCAGCATATCCTCCTTCCCCCAGGAAAGGTCCAGACAACACCGCCAATCTACAATCTCACCAACTCTTACATCTCTTGTGGCTCCTCGCACTCATTTAGGATTATACCTTTTATTAATTATCTGAATGCCAGTGAGGTGATTTTCTCTGCCTAACTGCTGTAAACTCTTCAAAAGCAATTATACCTCCATAATTTCCCTCAGAAGCTTGCAAATCATTGTGCACACCTATTGATTACTTGATTGTCTGGATTCCAATTGCAGGAAGAGAAGAATGAAAAAAAGCAGAGTCTTAGGTTGATTGTAAGACTCCTGACCTCTTCTGCATTTGAATCCACACATACACTTGTTTATGCCTGCCCTCCCTCTCACATTCATACAGTGCGGCTGCTTTGTTTGGCCTAAGTAATTTTTGAACTGAAGCATGGACTAAGCAGACTGTTCCCTTTTCTGTGAGTGAAAGATACTTCTTTTTTCTGTTTCAGAAAATAAGTTTTCCATGTTGACAGGTTACTGATGTCCTTCCTGTTTTCTTCATCATTTCTTTCTTTTATACAGGAGTTATAACAGCTTTTGGCAAAAGCTTGGAAGGAGCCAACATGTGCTAAGAAACACTGTGTGGAATCTACAGGTGTTAAAAAAAAACCAGGAGTGTTGGCCAACCCATGAAGATGTTGAGTAAGACTACTCCATCCCATGTCAAGAGTGCCTGGGTTTGATTTGGCTCCTGACTGCAGCTTTCTGCTATTGTAGACCCTTAGAGACAGCCATAATGGTCCAAGCAATTAACTCCTCCCACCCACATAGGAGAGACCTGGATTGGGTTCCCAGTTCCCAGTTTTTAAAAATTATTGAAGATTTATCTATCTGAAAGTCTGAGTTATTGAGAGGGAGAGAGAGAGATTTTCCATCTACTCGTTCACTTCTCAGATGGCTGCAATGGCCATGGCCGGGCCAGGCTGAAGTCAGGAGCTTTGTCCAGGTTTCCCAAGTGGGTGGCAGGCAAACAGGTCATCTGCTGCTGCTTTGCTGAGGCCATTAGCAGAGCCAGCTGCCAGCTTTGACCTCAGCCCAGCCTCAGCTGTTGTGGGCATCTGAGGAGTGAATCAGTAAATAGAAGCTCACTGTGTGTATGTGTCTTTCAAACAAAACACCCAAGGAACTGAGTGAGCAACTTCTTATATCCCGAGTGCTCAGAAACTATTGAGAAATGTGCTCGTTGCTAGAAAGGACGGACAAAAGGCTACAAAGATTAATAGGGAGGTGGAAATAAGGACCTTGGGAAGGAACTGTTTATGGGTTCATTTGGTCTGAAGAAAAGAGAGCTGTAAAGTGACTTGGGTGATCTGGAGCGCATGTAGGGTTTGGTTAAGAAAAGAACAGTCTCATGATGGGTACTCAATGGCTGTTCATTTATGACACAGCTGCTAACCAGTTCTCTGCCATCTCTAACAAGGACTTCAAAGGCAGACCTGGCCTTTTATTACAGCAAGTGGGACTCGGGTTAGATGTTAAAATGACCTTTCCTCCAATGGGGCTTGTTAAAAAACTGAACTGCATTTCTGAAGGAGACTGTGAAATCGCCTGAGTTTCCCTGAAAAAAAAAAAAAAAAACAAAACAAACAAACAAAAAAAACAGTAGGACTTAACAATAGTAGACTGTGATTATTTTATTTTACTTTTGTGGTCCAAGCTGGTAAGAAGGACTAAATGACCTTTCAAAGCCCCTTTGAACTTCACAGTCTGTGTGCAGGTATTAACAAGTTTGCTGGCTTTTTGAATCATAATCACATCTAGTCTCTAGTCGTTTATGTTAACCAGTGTCCCCAGAGGACTCGATAAAAGGGCTGTTTACAGGGGTTGCCCTTCTTCCCTTTGCAGGTGAAAGGCAAAGGAATGCCACTTCCTCCTGGAATTCTAACTCCCTTCCTGTGGCAGGGACTTAACTATCCATAGGATTGCAATAGTTTTTGCATGACTCAAAGATGCTACAGAGAATTAGCAGAGTGGCACAACAAGTACCTTTCAAGACGTGACATCCTTTCCTACCTCCTACTAGCTAGTGACCATTGTGCCTATTTCAGAATAGACGGCAAACTGGGATTGTTAAATACACAGGAGGCAGTGAATGACAAGGCACCCACATGATAAACTCTCACAAGGAGAGGCCTGGCAGAACAGAGCCAATGGAACACAAAGCACTCTGCTGCTGAGCTGGAGTCCCACCACAAGCCAGCGAAGGGCCATCCTTGGAAGTACTCTGAGACCAGGCTGGGCTGTGGCTGCTGAATTACCTGCCAGACTATTGCATCGCACTGATACAGCTGACATTATTGTTAGAGCTGATTATACAATGCTGTCATGGAGAAGCAAAACATTTTTAACATATCAGAAAATAGCCTTTAAATGGCCAGTCATGGTCAACTGTGTTGGCCAATTTCAATTATGTCTGAAATTCTTGGAATCGCTTAAGCCATAAACCAATCAACATCTCAACCATTACGATTTCCTGTCCTCCAAAATCTCATCATTGGTATGATAGTTGTTCTACTGTTGGAACCCATGACAACAGCTGCAAAGTCTTAAACAGTGCTTGATATACACAAGGCACCGTTCTAATACTCCTCACATACTAACTCATTTTAATCTTTCCAACAATCTTGGGAAAGTTTTCCCATTCATATGTGTACACTGAGGCAAGAAAATAGCTCACCTTGCACAAAGTTTCATGGTTGATAAGTAGCAGAGCTGGAAATAAAACCCAAGCTCGAGCATCAATGCTTTTGATCACTCCCTACACAGCGGTTAACCTCTCTCTTCCCAATCACCTTGCCTGACTCCCTGTCACATGAGAAACTCAACAACTCATGTGGTTCTCAGCACTACAGATGTGATCTCATTATCAGGAAAACTCTATGATATGAGGGCACTTACAACAATTCCTGGTAAAGGAAATTAAAAAAAAATGGTGCAAAAAAACTTGAAATTTATTTGCAACATGCCTTTTTCCATGAACTTTGGAAGTATCCTCTTATTCTTACCTTGTAGCTGATGACATAGGTTCAGGTGAGCAGCTGCTTCCCATAAGGTTTGAACACAGCCCTCTTCACTCCCAATCTGCCCAACCAAGACGCTGCAAAACTCCAAATCTCTTCTCTATTTTTCCACACCTGCCTCAGGTTCACTTGCCCTTTTGGAGGAAGCCATAAACTATCCTATTTTTGATGGTATTATCAAAAAAATGTTTCCTGGGGCAAGCATTTAGTACAGTGGCTTAAGTCACCACTTAGAAGACCTGCACCCCTTATAGAAATGCCTGGTTTCTCTCTGTGTGTGTCTTCTCTCTATAACTCTTTCAAATAAATAAATACATCTTCGAAAGGAAGAAAGAAATGACTAGTTCAAGTCCCTGCTGTTCTGTTTCTGATCCGGGTCTCTGCTAATGCACACCGTGGGAGGCAGCAGCAGATGACTCAAGTACTCGGGACTCTGCCATCCACGTAGGAGTCCTGTCTGGACCTGGATTCAACCTGCTTCAGGCCTGGCTGTTGTGCCCATTTGGGGAGCGAACCAGCAGATGGAGAGACAGACACAGATCCTCCAACTCTATCTCTCCACTTCTCAAATAAAAATAAATAAAAATTAACAAAATGGTTCCTTGCATCTCAATAATTACTTTATTCATATTCTATGACCATACAACATGTCATCACAGCAGCTACCCTAAATTTTGTTCCCTGTCTTCAAGACCCCTGCTTCTTGCCAGCCCTCTTTTTTGTTGCAAACAGAGGCTATTCTACATGAGCTGGCTCCTCTGTAACTGAAATCCCTCTGTTCCTTCAGACATTTTCTTTTCCTTTTCTCTACTCCCTGAAGAGCTGCTCCTCTTCTGTGTCAGGCCAGCTCTGATCCAGCCCTTTGCTGCCTCCATGGGGACCTGGCCTCATTCCTTATTCTCTTTCAATCTTGCATCTTTACATTTTCCCTCCACATCCGAGCCTTGCCCTCCACCCACAAACATAGTCTAGTCACTCTAATCAGCTCCTCTGAAGCCCTTCCCTCAAGTGACTTTCTGATAAGCTTCTAGCAGAGGCCACAATTTTACATTCTTTGTTTAAAAGACCTTCAAGCAATTTTTTTAAACGCTAAACACTTCTTAATGTGTTCCATGAACTTTTCTGCTAGTTAACCCTTGTCACTGTTAATAAAATAAACGGAGTGAGTTTATGTCCAACATCAGGAAAGTCTTTTAAGAAGTACAAAAAGTGACATTATGCGAAGAAATCTTTTTCCCAACTATTTCTCCATAAGTAACCACTCTTGATAGTACCTTGAGTCCTCTCAGAAAAAAAATGCAAATGTTCTTGTTTTTCTTTCTTTAAACGCTCCATTTATACTTGCTTTACTATACTTTCCTTTGAAAGTTTTTTAAAAAAATCATTTAACAGAGACAAAGAGCTCTCATCCATTGGTTCCCTCCCCAAATGCCTGCAATAGCTTAAAGCTGGGTTAAACCTAAGCTAGGAACTCAATCTGCCATACAGGTGGCAGGTACAAAATTACTTGATCCACCACTGCTGCCTCCTGGGCCTGTATTAGCAGGAAGCTGGAGTCAGGAGCTGGAGCCATGCATTGATATTGAACTCAGGCACTAATATAGGACATGGGTGTCTTAACTAGCATCCTTATAGTTGGACTAATTGCCCACCCCGTACTCTCATCAAAGAACATGAAAGGGTACATCAAAAATTTCACAGAAAATATAATTAGAAGATGTTTATTTCTGTGCAAAACAAATTTGAAACCCATGCCTATGATGGAAAAATCCATAAAAATCATACCATGAAAAATCTATGCATCAGTTTCAAACTTTCTTGCACAAAAGTAAAGTTATCCTTTGCTCTCCTTTTCAGTGAACCCGACATTCCCTTGTTTGTGTCTACTTCACTCCTTTGTGCCACTGCCTAGCCACAGCCATGCTGCATGATCACTGTATGGATCTGAGTACTGCCCTTCCCAGTCTTTCTCTGCCTGAATCACTGCTCCTATTTGCAGTGGCATCCCCAGGGAGGCTCCTTGTCTTACCCGGTGCCACTGCTCTGCATGAACAGACAAGAGGAGCTAACCCTGCTCTAAAAATCCTGCTGTGTCTATCTGATTTCCCTGGTTCTCTGACCTGCTTGTTACTTACTGCTCAGTAACTACCCTTCATCCTCCTAGTTCTAAACACAGGCTTTAACATTCCATTCTTGGCCCTCTTTCCTTCCCCTCTTCTCATCTAATTGGATAATCACTCACAGGCAGACAGTGCCAACTGCTCCCTGGATCCCAAACAGTCTCAGATTAACATCTCCTGCCTCATCTCCTCTCTAAAGATCTGATCGCGTATTTCCATCCTGCTTACTGGACAAAAACACCTGCATCTCTTGCTACTTCTTAAATTTGTTATGTGGCTTATGGATTGGTCATCCCTACCTCCTCACATGTTTTCTTCTCCTAAATTTTCTTCTGGCAGTTACACAAGACTTGACAACAAAGAGTCACCAACGGTTCTCTTGTCACGGACTCCTTCCCTAAACCAATCTCATACCTCACTGATTGCATTTCCAGTGCCTGCTTGCGCATTAGTTTCAGTGGGAGACACTGCTTGATACCCCTACGGGATGGTCTCCTCTGCCTAGCGTCACATCCCCAGTCATGGATCACGCAGTTTAACCATGGACTGCAACAGCACTGCCACGCAGCGACTCACTGGGAGGCACGGGGTCTATTTTGAGGTGGACTTATCCTACAGCTCAAGATACTGCATGTTTTGCCCTCCCTACATTTCAACAGCTTTAAACCCAGATCTAGCTACATGGATCACATCCCTGGTCAAACCCAGTACTTAGCTTTTCCAGTGGACCTTGTACTTCTGCAGGATTAAACACACAAACAAACACAAACTAGACTCAGATTTTTCACTCTTACTGAGTGGTTCTCTCCTTCCAAATCTGCTTAATTGCAACCATTTTTCTAAATTTGGTAATCAAGGTCACTTATTTTATAGGCTATTTCCTGATAGAATACATTCAGAGGTGTTTTAGTTTACATTTTTTTGGAAGGTTAACACATTTAGCAAATAAAAATATAAGGTGCATAGCTAAATCTAAATTTTGTATCAAACATGAATAACTTTAGCAAAAATAATACTCAAAGTATATTCTTTTCTTATCTGAAATTCAAAGCTGATTGAAGGCCTTGTATTTCATCTGACAATTCCACCTTGGAACTGGTGGAACAAAACTGTGCTTTTGCCTAACAGGGACACAAGTTGACATAGTCAAAAAGAACAGGATTTAAACTCTAGCACTCATAAAATTACTCTATTTAATTTCCTATTTTGAAAACTAAAGACATAAACTATGGTTTACGAAAAGCAGGAGAGATGGGATTGTAAATTAATTTTGAATACTGGCCCAGGCTATTCGGACGCTGAAGAACATCCCGGTCTATCATTTGGCTGTTCTGTCTGTATGGTTCCCAGGTACTTAATGAGAAAAATCCCGCCATGTCCATCAAGGGGCAAAGTTAGGGAAATCACTGAAAATGGTAGTAAGAAATGGCATACACTTATGAGGGGATTAAAAAATAGGTAATAAGACTGAAAATGGTAAGAAAATTACAAATGTTGCACACATATATGGGTTGAATGGATTCACAGTAGGAATGACGCTGAAGAACAAAGCAGGTCACGCAATTTGTGGAAAACGATGTATTTCTGTAATTGAAAATAATCAGCAGGAGAGAAGGAAAATTGATGGACGAAATAGGAAAAAAGAAAGTGTTTTGGAGAGTGGTTGGCAGATCAGCATCAACGTCAGGCCCAGTTTCAGCTTAGGTGAGCCCCGCGTTCTGTGGAGAATTTAAAGGAATAACTCCAAGACTCAGAAAATCCTGTGGGTGTCTCCAGGTGCTGAGTCCTCACAGGCTGGCAGAGAATGTCCAAGGTGGCAGGGCACCTGTGTCTTCTGAGGAGCTGCCTTCTTGGTGGGGATCCTTACGGATCGGGATCAATATCATTCTACTCTGGATACAACCAACGCATTGGAGGAAAGGACACAGGACCAGAATTTTCTTCAATGAGGAGGAGCCAATTCTCTGGCTTTAAGGACACATTCAGGCCATGCTTAGGTGCACATCATTTCAACGTGCATACATTTTGGTCTTTAAACTAATGCCTACACAGAGTAGGTGATTTTTAAAAACTGACTCTTATTAACAATTCTTTTATCTACTTGAAAGAGCAATAAAGAAAGATTTTTTTAAAGATTTATTTGTTTATTTTGAAAGTTACACAGAGAGAGGAGAGGCAGAGAGACAGAGGTCTTCCTTCCTCTGGTTCACTCCCCAATTGACTGTAATGGCTGGAGCTGAGCCAATCCAAAGCCAGGAGCCAGGAGCTTCTTCCAGGTCTCCCATGCAGGTGCAGGGGCCCAAGGACTTGGGCCGTCTTCTGCTTCCCCAGGCCATAGCGGAGAGCCGGATCAGAAGTGGAGCAGCCAGGTCTTGTACCGGCGCCCATATGGGATGCCGGCACTCAGGCCAGGGCATTAACCTGCTGTGCCACAGTGCCAGCCCAAAGAAAGATTTTTTTTTTTTGTCTTATTGGTTCATTCTCCAGTTGCCTAGAACAAGCAGGTCTAGACCAGGCTGAAGCTAAAATCCTGGATCTCATCCATGTCAGGGCCCACAACACTTAAAGGGAAATCCACTGCCTCCCAGAATGCATTAGTAGGAAGACGGATTGGAAGCAGTGGAGTCAGCATGTGGCATCTACACTGAATGTTGAAAACAGAATCAGCTAACCAGATGCAGTATTAGGTGGAGTGAAAGAGTTTTCAGGAAGAAGAAATCCATAATATTATGTGTCAAAATGGGCATGGGGCATTCAGTGAACAAAGCAGTTCTGTTTGGCAGAAGAATATAGCAATGAGGAGAGCAAGGAAGCCAAATACCTAATGGTTAAGCTGACTAAGGGAAGCTGATACAGGCGCCAGCACATGGCTCAGTGAGTTAAGCCGCTGCTTGGCATGCCTGCATCCCAAAATAGAGTACCAGTTTGAGCCCAAGCTACTCTGCTTCCACTCATTTCCTGCTAATGCACCTGGGAAGGCAACAGGATATGGCTCAAGTATGGGCCCCTGTCACCTGGTGGGAAACCCAGATGGAGTTCTTGGCTACTGGCTTGGGGCTAGCCAGGACATGGCTGTTGTAGTCACCTAGGGAGTGAGTCACAGATGGAAGATCTCTCTCTCTCTCTCTCTCTCTCTGCAGCTCTGCCTTTCAAATAAAAATATTTTTTTTTTCTAAAATAGAAGCTGGGGCCAGCACTGTGGCATAGCACGAAAGCTGCTGCCTACAGTCCTGTATCCCACATGGGCGTCAGTTCGAGTCCTGGCTGCTCCACTTCCAACACTTCCAATTCAGCTCTGTGCTATGGCCTGGGAAAGCAGTAGAAGATGGCCCAAGTCCTTGGGCCCCTGCACCCATGTGGGAGACCTGGAAGAAGCTCCTGGCTTTGGATCGGCACAGCTCCAGCCATTGCAGCCAACTGGGGAGTGAACCAGCGGATGGAAGACCTCTCTCTCTCTCTCTGTCTCTCCTTCTCTCTCTGTGTAACTCTGACTTTCAAAATAAATAAATCTTTAAAAAAATAAAATAGAAGCTAACTATGATTAAAAGAAGAAAGCTGAGACAACATCATATACATATTAAATGCTTTTGAGTTTCAATCTCAATGGTTTACACAGGATGGTGATATGATTAAAATTTATGTTTTAGGCCTGCGCCGCGGCTCACTAGGCTAATCCTCCGCCTTGCGGCGCCGGCACACCGGGTTCTAGTCCCGGTCGGGGCACCGGATTCTGTCCCAGTTGCCCCTCTTCCAGGCCAGCTCTCTGCTGTGGCCAGGGAAGTGCAGTGGAGGATGGCCCAGGTGCTTGGGCCGCGGCGGCCATTGGAGGGTGAACCAACAGCAAAGGAAGACCTTTCTCTCTGACTCTCTCACTGTCCACTCTGCCTGCCTGTCAAAAAAAAATATGTTTTAGAAAGATCAAGTCAACTGATGCAGGGTAAGACTGGATGCAGAGAAGCAACTGTGGAAATTACCATGGCAATGAAGATGGCCTGCATTTACACTTTCCTTCTGGGACACCATTATCCTTTCCCAGGGTTTTGCTCTCATTGTACTGGCTGTTACTCTTCTTGCTTCTCCGCTGTGACTTCTGACCTCCGCGACATCCAAACGCGATGTCTTCAGGGCTGTCTCACATCTTTCTCTTCTCTACCCAGATTCCTTCTCCGGTGATCTCATCCAACCTCATGGATTTAAATGTCCTCTGGACACTAATAGCTGCAGATTTCTGTCACCAGCCAGGACAGTCCTGTGCCCTCTGGACTCATTCATTCAAGTGCGTACTCAAACTCTCCATTTACCTGTTTAATAAGGATCTCAAATTCTTGATTCTCCTTCCAGGTTTGCTAGCTCAAGTTTCCCCAGACAACTTCCTGCTTCCAGTTGCAAAGCCAAACTGTTGGAATCATTGCTAGTATTTCTCTCGTACTCTATATCCAATCCATTTGCAAATCCTTTCGCCTCTGCCTTCAAAAGAGTCATACTCACAGTAGGACCGATGATTATAATTCCTATATTCCTATCAGGCCCAAACCACAGTCATCTTGAACCTGAATTATTCCATTAGTTGGGTTATAACAGATTGCTATGGCAATAGGTCACTGCAACTGACCTTCCTGCTTCTTTCCCGGTCCTGCATGGGTTTACACGTAGTGCAGAAGTCAGAGTTTACTTTTGGAAATACTAGGATTTGGCACTCTGAAGGAAAATCCTCAGTGACTTCCAATCTCCCTGAGAATAGTCTGAAGCCCTTACAATGGCATAATAATGCACTTGGGAGTTTTCTTCCTCACCCTGCTTTCTCTGATCCCAGAAAAGGCCACTGGCCTGACCACGCTGTGCTAGAAACACTGGTCTCCTTGCCGTGCCTTAGATATTTCAAGCAAGCTCCCACCTCCCAGCCTCTGCATCCTGCCAATCCCCCTTTGGCCGGCGCTCCGGAACGTTGCATGTCTCTTCTCCAGTGTCATTTTATTACAGCCATCTTCCCTGCACACCCCACACTGAAAATCAACAGTCCCCTCAACCCTGCCAAAGTCCCTCACCCTCCTTGCTTTCTCTTCACAACACTTCATCCCATGTGCATAGCACTAAGCACTCTACATTTTCCTCTTTGCATCTGTATTTCCATCTCTCCTCATTTAGACTGTGGGGTTTATGGAAGCAGAAATTGCACATATTTTTCTTAGTGATGACTCTTCATGTTCTGGAGCATCTACTAGTAGAAGGTAAGCACTCAATAATTATCTGTTGAGTGAATGAAGGGATGGATTAGAGTGGAAATGGAGAAAAACAGATGAACTGCGGATCTGCTTTAGTGGCAGAATAGTCCAAGTGTGGTGATTCTGGCGGGGGTGGGGGTGGATTAGCAGGAGAAAAAAGATGAAGAGGATAAAGGGGACTTCGAGGTTGTCCAAGTTTATGTCTAGACAAGTGAACTGACGGTAGACTGTACTGCATAGAGAAGACAGTTAACGAACGGATTAAAGGGTCAGAGAAGGAGGAAATGTTTCAACTTGGTATGTCCCAGAGACAGCTGACTCTGGTCCCAATGATTGGATTCCTAGTCTCACTTCTGGTGGACACAAACCACCATGCGGAAGAGAGCAAGACAGAATGTGCAGCACTGGGTTCAGGGCCAGGGAGGAGCTAGATGCTCTTCGTCCCCATGGTGAACTTGCCAGAGCGGCCCCTCCTCTGAAGCTCACAGCCTTTCTGAAAACCACATCCTCGAAGGCTCCAAGGAGTCTCTTTGTCTGAACACAACCATTTTTCAGTCTGACTCTGGGGGTGCGTGTTTGCCATTCAGAACCCACTATATTTTACAGCACCTCCTGACATTGTTACACAACATTTATTGAAAGCACATTTGATGGTAATGAAGTTTCTATTAACTATGATTAAATCTCATAAAGCACCTGAAGATAATTTAAGATGTGCAGAAGCAGAAAATGAAACATTCGGTTTAGTACATTAGGAAACGTAATTGATTAAATTATCTCATTTACAATAAGTGCTTTCATGAGCTATGCGGTGCACACATTTTCCCCAGTTTGTCATTATGATTTGCCAACAGATATCTTAAGACTTCACTGTCTTTTTACTCCTCTGCCCACCCGCTCACGGAGCACCGAGTGCAAAGCTCTGAGAGATGTGTTCTGCTCGGCAGGCCTTGTGGAGGATCGTGTGTACAGCTATATATAGGAACAGGTTGTTTCTCAATTATCTTCATAATTGACTTTGATTTTGCATCAGTGATGATTCATGTAGTCTTAAACGAAGCCCCTCTTCCTGAACCACCGTAGCCTGGATTTGTATAATGCACTCTTAACCATGCAGCCCACAGAATGCCGACCGCATTCCCCGGGGAGCCTTTTGCAATCACATTGATTCCGTTAAGGTTTTATTTTTAGGGAAATCACAAATTAAAACAGTTTAAGTGATTCCACTGCAGTATCCAGCAATTAAGCATGGTGCTTGGGAGCGAGAACCTCAAGCAAAAACTAATTCAGGAGTCCCTGAGGAACTGGGAATAGCTTCTCTGGGGTTTATGGCTGGAAGTACAGATGTAACCAAATTAGAATGGCACAGGACTCACAAACTAAGCATGAAATTCATTTTAAAAACACACACATGCAATTCTAGGTAACTCTTACGCGGGCCCCCACATGGATACCTGTGGCTGGCTTGTGCCGCCCAGCAGATCTGCACCCTGCGTTAGCAGAACTTTAGCTACCATCAAACGTGCTTTCAGCAGCTACTGTGTGAGGATGTGAGGCAGGCATCTAAGGAGAGAGTCCACCTACCCAGCTGTCACCCTGGGGTCTTGACACGGGCACGGATACATATCCAGCAATCCATCTCTTTCTATTGTCACTCACCATGCACATGCGCACACACACAAGAACACAGCAAACTCAGCCGGGTTCCCCCAGCCTCCGGCTTCCTCTAAGTTCCGAATCCAGCATGCACGGTGTCAGAAGGCACCACCACTGTTCTGATGATTCCTCGATGAGATGACAGCAGGACAAGGAGTTAAGAAAGTCTGTTCTGTTTTATGGAATGCACGGACACGTAAGTAACGGCATCTGTCTGGGTCGACGCTGCCTGGAGCGATATCAGGAACTATGAACAGAATGGCGTGACTGGATCTTTCTCTCGTGGCTCAAGGTAATTATTTCTGTCTGTCCTCACGGAGGCTGAGTTCTCTCACAAATGTTAGCGAATGAAAACTATTAACTTTCCCAAGCTCTCTGAATTTTAATATCTCAGCATTTAAAAGCTCCAAAGTCATTCGTTGGAAATGGGAATGAGAGACAGTGGCAGAGAGAGGCATCCTTCTCAAACCAAACCAGTCAGGCTGCTCTCTCCTTCCCAGATGGAGAAGAGCTGTGCTGCCACCACCTTTAGGTCCTGAGGTTTCCCTAGGAAGCCTCACCTCGGGGCAGAAGAAGGACGTGGGGACCACATTAGCAGGTAGGTTCTCAGGAGCTCCCAGCACCAGGCTGTGGAAATAATTTGCTCCGTTCCAAGCTGGGGGCACCTGAGGCGTCATCACAAAGCCCAGGAAAAATGCATGTTATGAAAGAACTACACATTGATGCCAACTGGGGTGCACTAAAGCCGATCCCCTCATATATATATATATATATATATATTTTTTTTTTTATTTGACAGAATTAGACAGTGAGAGAGAGAGAGACAGAGACAAAGGTCTTCCTTCCATTGGTTCACTCCCCAAATGGCCACTACGTCTGGCGCTGTGCCGATCCGAAGCCAGGAGCCAGGTGCTTCCTCCCGGTCTCCCATGGGGTGCAGGGCCCAAGCACTTGGGCCGTCCTCCACTGCCCTCCCAGGCCACAGCAGAGAGCTGGACTGGAAGAGGAGCAGCCGGGACTAGAACCCGGCGCCCATATGGGATGCCAGCACCGCAGGCGGAGGATTAACCAAATGAGCCATGGCGCTGGCTCCCATCCCCTCATATTTAACACATTTGAGATTCTGACATTTGCAGTCTTCGGACACTCTGAAGAGGGAGGTTCTCAGCCCAAGGAGACTACAGACAAAACAAAACAAGGTCCCTGGAGCTGGCACTGTGGCACAGTGGGTTAAACCACGCCGGTGATGCCGGCGTTCCATACCCGAGTGCCTCTTGGAGTCCCAGCTGCTCCACTTGCATCCAGCTTCCTGCTGATGTGCTCAGGAAGGCAGAGGATGGCCCAAGTGCTTAGACCCCAGCCACCCACATGGGAGACCCCAAGAGAGTTCCAGAATCCTAGCCTGGGCCTGGCCCAGAACTGGCTGTTGCAGCCACATAGGGAGTGAACGAGCTGATGGAAGATCTCTGTTTCGTACTCTCTAGTACTCTCTCTGTAGCTCTGCCTTTGGTATATATAAATATGTATGCAAAACAACAACAACAAAGATTCCCGAGTTCTAGACTGATCTTCTCCACCCCAAATTCTGATTTTGAACAGGCTGGGAACTGGGGTGTTTTCCAAGGCCTTCAGGTGATTCCAAAGTGCAGTCAAGCCCAAGACCCCAAGCTGCCACTCAGTCCAGCCACACGTCCCCCAAATCCACATAACACATGCAATGGAGACACCACAGAGCCCCTCGGGAAGGAAGCCTGAATGATGTGGGGGAGGGGGGTCGGAGAAGGGGAGCTCAAGCTGGCGCCGGCACCAACACCCTCCATTCCTAATTGTTTTTCAGTGGAACGTCAGGTCCTCTGCACAGCAGCCGAAGACGCCACCGCAGCTAGGACCCTGGGCTGTGTGGAGCCAGGCTTCAGCCCAAAGGCGCTGCTCATGACAAATGTTTATGAGTTGTAATGCTATCAATCTCTTCGGCAACCAGAATCCTAGCTGACATGGCAGAGCAATGGACTTACAGGCAGAAAGAATCGAGAGCAGAGATTTTACTGCGGGGGAGGGAAGAGGTGTGCATATTTCTTTCTGATTTAAACCTCTGATATGTGACTCCAAACTGAACGAGGACCAACCCCGAGAGCCCTTTCACAGGAACTTCAGTTCTGCTTGGTTCCTAAGCAAATACAACAGACAGGCAGCAAATAGGAGAATAAATTATATTCACAAGAGGAAAAATAACTTACTTTGGGGTTTTATTTCATGAAGAGGTTTTTTATCTAAAAGAAAGAAAGAGAAAGAGAAAGTTGCATTTAATAAGTTTACAAGTGGCAGATGTATTTCCTGTATCAGTCTTATCTCCCTGGATAAATGAAACATTTTCTCCATTTTTTTTTTGCAAATATGGATTGTTTTGCCGTGCCTTTTCGCTTCCATTCTAATTTTTTATTTGGCTGTTTTGAAATATTTTTCTACGATGATGACTTCATTTTTTAAAAATGTATTTTCCTCTCCGGTTTCCTGGCATTTTTTCCTCTTGCATTGACTAGATTCTATCAGCAGGATGAGAGCGGTTTGCTTGCAGCCTGTACCTTTTTTATCTACAGTCAGAGGCTTGCTCACGTAAGGGAAGCCATCGCGCTGTAGGCGATGATAGAAAAGTGAATCAGTGAATACATACTTACAGGGATCCTGCAAGGATCTGCAGGAACCTTGGCAGGGATCAAAAAGATCCCAGTTCTGCCTGTGTCCCCATTCTCACTGGCTGTGGGTGCAGGCTTGGGAGCAGCTCAGATGTCTGCCCTAAGAAAGCCCTTTTCACATAGCCATTATGTCTTAAAATGTGTGCCGTTCTCTTTCCAGGGAAGAAATGGCATCACATCGCCACGGCACATATGAGGGCCTGCATCCAAGCTGGTGGGTAAAGACTGAAGACCTCAGCAGCGGCACCAGGTCCGAGCTCAGGAAAGGCATCGATACCAGCTCTCCCCAGCGTCCTCCAGCAACCCTCTCTCCTGCCCCATTTCGAATCTTGCGGGTCATGCTGAGACTTGATGCCTGTGCCTCACCCCTCTAATCCCTACTCTCCCAGCCACTGTCCCACGGCAGGCAGAGATCCTGGAGAGGAGGACCCTGCAGAGGCCAGGCCAAGAGGAGCCAGAAGATCAGCATGGTGTCTGTCCCTCCACCAAGTCCCTTCAAAGGACAAGAATCAAGGCCATCCACTCGCTCATCATTCACCGACTCCCACAGTGGGAGGGGACCTGGAACGGTCACCCATGCAGCTCCTTTCTCTGTCTGCTGAAAGAGGAGCCCCTCGGGGCGAGACTGTCACTTTGGATTTTTAAATGGAATCCAATCTCACACAGTGCACATTAGAAAACTTCATAAATGTTATCTCAGCACCTGCACCCTAACTCCTCCCAGGCAGACAGACCCAGCTATACTTCAAATTTGCCTCTTCCCTAACTCACCCTTGCATTTAATGATTTTAAGAGAAAGGCTTTGTGGTACATAAAGGGGAAGTGTGCTTTAAAAAATATTTGAGACACACACACACACAGAGAGAGAGAGAGAGAGAGAGAGAGAGAGAAGTGCTTGCATCTCCTGGTTGCCTCCCCAGATGCCCGTTTGTCAGGGCTAGCCAAAGCCAGGAGCCAGGAACACAACTCAGGTATCCCACTTGTGTAACAGGACCTCAACTACTTGAACCATCACTTCTGCCTTCCAGGGTCTGCACTGTCAGGAAGCTGGCGCTGAGAACCAAACCCACACCAACATGGGACACGGTCTTCCTCACTAGTAGACTAAATGCTGGCCTGGCAGTGTGTTTTAAATGAAGATCTTCAAAAGCTAAGGAAGTAGCTTTTAAACGATGTACATACATCAAATGATTGCAAATGGGCCACTAATTTTTTTTTTTTTAGATAAAAGAGGAAAGTGAGATGGAAGAGGGTAATTTCTGATAAATCCTGCATTATGATGCAAACTGCCCATAAAAAAGCAAGCATTTGTTCATGTTGATGTGCCTGCATTAAGATTTTGAGGGAGTCAGGTTTCTTAAAACAGAACACTTGCATTCTCCTTACTGCACAGATTCAACCCCACTAGTGTTCCCAAAGCAGGTGGTACCCCATGAAGTCCAGATGCTAATGCACTCAAGAATTAGAATAAAATGACTTTGGTGGGTTTAACCCAACTTCAGTTTCTGCTTATTGCACGGTATCTGAAAGCATTTGGCATGGGCACAGTGATGCTGGCAGGCCAAGGCTAAGATGTCTCAAAGTGATGCATGGCTACAACTACAGGAGGAGACGTGCAGAACATCTGTTTAGAACTCTGGCTGAGCTTAACAATATTTTCTTCCCTCTAAACCGCAGGAATGGAGATTATGCTTGGTAGCAAAATGAAACTACATTAAAAACAGGTGAGATATATAACTACTCCCCAGAAAAATAAATCTAATACAGCCAGGCTCTGAACAAACATGGGGTCGTGGAGTTCTACCAGATAATGCTCTGAGGGAAGGAAGAGGCATGGGACTGAAAAGCCCCCGAGCTAAGGTAGCAAGACAGAGAAATGAGGCCAGGGACAAGAGGGCAGGAGTAGGGCAGTCTCCCTGTGACCTAGCTCTTGTGCCATTGTTACGGGCAAGGCATGCCTGTGGAAACGAGTGCACATTCTCACGGCGAGAAGGGAATTTTTATCTCCAGTTTCTGCATTTTGTCTGCAAGACCTCAATGTTCTCCACAGTAAAATGGGACTAAAAATGTCCCTGAAGGTTGGGATGGGGGATTAAGCATGGAGTATGGGGCTAGCAGGTGTCTGGCAGCGACAAATGCAATCAGTGGGAGTCAGGAATGATGACGCCTGTTATGATCCTCACTTTTTTCAGGGTGGAGAAAAAGCTGTCAGTTTTCATTGCTGTAGGGAGCCAAAGCACAACCCCAAGCCCAGAAACCCTAGTGAACCTTGGCAGTCCTGGGGTGGACATTGAACTTTATGTCATGTCTTGGCCTCTGCTGTCAGGAGTTCAAGGCAACTCACAATTTTAGTTTCCTGAAACAGGAAAATAGTCAGTAGAGGCTGAAGGGCCCTTTGGGCTCCCTTGCTTTCGCCCACTGTAAGTCTGCAAACCTGCAAAGTAGCAACCAAAGGCAGTTTACAGAAATCCACTCAAAAAACGATTTTCTGGAGGAAGAGGAGAAATTACACCAAGGGCCCCAGCTCTCTCGGGGGATTTGTCATGCGAAGGTCCAGCCCACCTCACGCATCCATGTGCGTCCTCTCTCAGAAAAGGCGGGAAGCCTCGGTGCTGCAGACAGCACTGGCCCACGGGCATCAGCAATAAAGTTGGGTTCTGCTGCCTTTGTGATGCAACCAGACCTGGACGGCAAGCTGCTACCATTTTCCCAACCGGAGAGGAATGATCTGAGAGGGCCACCCACCGACCTTACCAGCTTTGCAAGAACTGCTCACTCCACACTCCACTCTTCTTCTGCTCCATTTGCATAACCACTCAGGGCATGCAACAACTTGGCCTGGGTCAACCCAATCCTCTCCACTTGAATTTTTACCTCTCTCCAGAGGCTGTGTGCAAAGGACCCCTCAGCCAAAGAATCCATTAGGGCCACGCTCTTAATGTTGGCTGCACATTAGGATCACCTAGGGAGCTTTGTAAACAAATACCCATGCCTGGGCCCCACGCCAAGAGATCCTGATTAATTGGGGCTGTGTTTTTGCCATTACCACCACTTTCTGGCAACAAATGTGGCACTCCGTGTGGTCAACTTCAGTTCATTTCTGCCTCCCCAAGGGGCCCGTGATAGCTGTGGGATACAGATGGGCCCAGAAGGGTCCCTCCTGTCTCCTGCAGGCAAATAACTGTTGCAATTTTGAATCAGTAGCAGCTGAGCTGTAGGTTGGGAAAATCACAGCAGCTTTTCAAAGTCTGACTTATACCTCTCAGAGAGAGGGACCTCCTAAGCACAGGGAAAGTGATCATAATTATAACTCAGTTGCACAATCTTCTGCTATATTTACAAGTTGAAAATTCAAAAGTGGCTTTTCATGTTTTAAATTGTCATTGTTTTTTGAAAATCACTTTTATTATTTACATATTTACTAGGCATTATTTGCATCCCAAATAAAAAAATAATTCCACCACTAAAAGATAACTATAATTAATGTTGTTACGTATACAATGGTCTAGGATTTTCCCTGTGCTTTTATATCATATGTAAATTATACACATATGTGCTTAGACACACAGCTATGTGAAATTTCCAGTAATTTATCAATTTTTATCCAAAGAAACACAGATTTGTCTTTTACATATTGTTCTGCAATATGCTTTTGTCATTTTATTACTGTAATTCAAATACTGCTGAGTGTGTGTGTGTATGTATGTAGAAGAATGTGGGTATCTAGATGATAGAGTGAGAACAATCTACCTTTTATTTTTGGTGGTGATTCAGTCTTTAATTTTTTGGCTTGCATTTATATATTCTAAGCTCCCTAAGCACTCCCATGGCATCCATTGTTCTTAGGAGCTATTTATAACTGCACCCCCACCCACCCATCCACCCACACCCAGCCTTGGCTGGGGAACACATGGCCAGCTGCATGCAAGCCCACATGCTGGGGACCTGATAGGGGAGACCTGAGGAGAGACACAGACATGGACAGATGGGGCCAATCTACCAGCCACAGGGTGGGAGGCCGGCAGGGGGCACGGGGAGCTGTAGGTTGTGCTGATTAGAAATCTGCTCCTATTGGTTTTGAACACATGTGGATATGTGTGGTACCAGATCCGTGTTGTTTTTAAGATCCAGGCATCAAACCACAAAACAGAGCCTAAATTGTAACCAATCTCTTCAGTAGGGTTCTACCTCCTTCATTCAAATACATCATTAGAGTTCATGATTACCACTCTCCTATTTCACTAGACCAGTCATTTCCCATGTTTCTATCCCCAGAGACCATTTTTTTTTTTTTTATTTCTTACATTGTGGTTTGTCTACTTTGGAACATTTTTCCCTACCCCAAAAAGATAGGTGTTAACTGTTTTAATTTACCTTCTGCATTCTTTGTTCCCTTCAATTACCTACAAGTCGACTCTGAGGCCTGTAGAACAGTCCATCTTTTCTGGACATCCTCTGGCTACTCCCTTCTTTGTGGCACTAATTCTCAGGCAACAGCATGCACGAATCTACCATGATTCCACACGCCTCCAAGGCACGGTCAACTACTCTGCCTACGTTTATATTCTTCCATTATTTCATCCTGTCACACCCAACAGGATTTGGCTTTTGGAGCCCCTCAACGCAAATCTCTGTAGTAGCCCCACAATCACATTAACTCCCAGTCTCATGTCAGAGCTTTGGCCCCTACCACCGCCTCATGCCAGGACCCTCTTCCTCCCAAGCCTGCTTTCTGAGTTTCCTGCGTCCAAGGCACAGACCAATTTCTGATTCCTCCATGAGCTCTCTGGAGAGGATTCCCACTTGTAGAGCTTACTCTCCTGTCTGCATAGTTTCTCTTATTTAAGGTCACTACAGCATAAGGCAGATGTTGTTGTGTTTTTGTATTCAAAAATCACATTAGAAATGTTCACTTGCTCTTTTTTACACTTTTATGGTCACTGTCAGTTATGGGTCCCTAACTTGTGAAATCATACCTGTGATGCTGCAGCCACAGTCGCAGCAAAAAGAAAAAAAAATATAGGGAGAAAAAATAAAATGAAGTGCTGTTGGCTTCATTGAGAACAGGTAGAAAAGAGGTTTGAATTATTGATTATCAATGTACTTCCTTTATTTGTTCCCCCTCTCCCCCAATAGCTAGAAATAATTAAGAGGCTGTGTTATGCTCTCTGATCGCTGTCCAAGGCTGTGGGAAATCCCACGGCCTGGCGGATCAGCCCTGTATCAGCCCTGGAGGATAGTTAGGCAAACATGAGGCCTGCTTTGCATTGGCAACGGCACTGCAATGAACTATGTCAGGCAGACACCGAAGATGACAGGAGGAGATTCTCTTCTCCTCTGGGTATGGGAAGTTCATTCGGGCAGGAGAACATGCAGCAACGCAACTACCAGCTCTTGTATATGCCCTGCAACTGTTCTGGTGATCAGAAACAGAGAAATTCAGAATACAACACAGCTCATCATTAAAGGTCAAGCTCAGGGGTGAGTGTTTGCCCTAGTGGTTAACATGCCCAAATCCCACAGTGGATCCTGACTCCAGTGTCCTGCTGACGTAGACCCTGGGAAGCAGCAGGGACGGTTCAAGTGGTTGAGTCTCCACTATGCACACAGGAGTTCTGGACTGAGTTCCTGGCTTCCATCTTTGGCCCTGGCCATTGTAGGTACTTGGGGGAGTGAGTCAGCAAATGGGAGCTCTTTGTCTCTGTGTTTTCAACAAATAATTACGTAAAATAGAAAAAAGAAAGATCATGCTCAAAAATGATTGGAGGCCTTATTTATCCCACCTATCGCTGGATGAGTTCAGTTCTCACTCGCTGACTCTTGCCACCCACCTACCCTGAGCACGAGCTTCCTAGGCTGTGCAGATACCACAAAATTAATTACCACCTTTAAAATGTAATGTGAGCGTGTCCATGGAGGGCAAGAACAGAGAATATGAAGTTTCTGGAGATTCCTCCAGGGTTTCCCAGATGACTTTGCCTGCTACAGGAATCTTAAAATAAGAGAGGAAGGGGGAGAGAAGATAGGATGGGCAGTGTTGTTATGCTCTTACATCTGCATATATGGAATTTGTTCACCTTATATAAATAAAAAAAATTCAAACATTTTCCCTAGAGAAATCTGGGTGACTACAGGATTCCAGGGTTCAAAGGCAAACACTCTCATCTGAATAGGAATTCATTCAGTTTGAGATGCACACTAGTCAATGAAAAGCAGATCCCCTGACACCTTCTAAGGACTGATCAAGGGGCCAGCTTGGTAATCAGGTGAAATCAGGATGGGACCACAGCAGATAGCTCACATATCACTTGTGATGACCAAGACCTTCCAGAGTTGCCCTTAGCCAAAGCACATGATTAGTCTGCATTTAGAATTCCATTTTTCTTTCAAATGCAAAGTCTCAGACAAATAAATATCTGAACTGACTATACCCACAAGTGGTATTTGCATATTTTATTTCTGAGCAAAATCATTTAGATGTCTAGATTTCATACTATTTTGATTGTCACCTAACAATTGTACATATTTATGAAGGTATAATGTGATGTTTCAGTATATGGAAACATCATATAGTAATCACAACAGAATCACTGGCATTGTATATCACCTAAAACATTTATCCTTTGTCATGGAAAGATCCAAAATCCTCTCCTAAAGCTACTCTGAAATACATAATGCATTATTGTGAATTACAGTTACCCTACTGTGCAATGAAAAACTAGAACTTACTCCTCCTAACTATAACACTGTACCTAAGGACCAATTTTCCCCCATCGCTCTCCTTCCCTACTCTCCTCCAATCCACTGGTAGCCACCATTCCATAGATTATGAAGGGGTCTTCAAAAAGTTCATGGAAAAATGTATAATACTAAAATTCTTTGCATGAACTTAAAACTTTCTCCTGCACAAAAATAAACTGATTTTTAAGTTCCATTTCCCATAAACTTTTTGGAGCCCCATTATATGTATGTAAGGGAATATTATCCAGCCACAAATAGGGCAGGAGTATTGTCATTTGCAACAATGTGGGTGCTCCTGGAAGACATGCATCTGAGAGAAATAAGCCAGGCACACACAGACAAGCACTGCACGATCTCACGTGTGGAGTCTTGCCAGCTCTTCTCCAATGTTCTATCCTTTCCTCTGACTATGTGTGTGCTGGCTTTTGGAGATAGCTCTATGACAAAGCATGTTCTTGGGGTTCTGTAAACACTCAAGCCTGTGTCTTCAAGACTTACCAGAAAATGGTCTCAAAATAATAATATCCAATTATTGCCAACTGTGTTCCAAGGAGAGATGTATACTAACATGATTTTTCTAGCCCATGGATTCCTTCGCTGTGATTCTGTAGCTTCCATTCATACCTTAAAAACTGAGTAATAAACATGGTGCTGCATGTATCTCTTTGATACCTTGTATTCAAATCTTTTGGGTGTATACCTGGTAATGGCATTGCTGGATCATTTGCAAGGTCTATTTCTAGTTATTTTTTTTTTTAAAGAATTCTCCACACTTTTTCAGTGTCTGTACTAACTTACATTCCCACCAACAGTGCACACACAATAGCCAAAATTTGGAACCAACCAAGGTGTTTATCATCAGATGAATGGATGAAGAAAATGTGGGCTCTATACACAATGGAATATTATTCAATCATAAAAAAGAATGGAATTCTACCATTTGCCGAAAAACGGACACAACTGGAAGATGTCATGTTGAGTGAAATAAGCCAGACCTAGAAATACAAATACCATGCATCATCCCTTATGTGGGAGCTAAAATTTAAAAAACAAAAAAGAAAGAAGAAAGAAAGGTCTGTGTGTATCAGTATTGGTGCAAATAGACTTTTGTAAAACTTTATTTTATAACCTTGCCATACCAATGGGTAAAGAAATTATACTACTATAGTTTTAATGATCTGTGATGAAAGTTAACTGCATATGGATGAAACTGTCATTTTTCCATTCAATTATTGTTTATAATAATTGTCTATATTACCACAAAACTATAGTCTTTTTGTTGTTTACTTCTTATTTGGTGAAGTATTAAGCCTTTCTTACTGTAATGTAATTTTAAAATGTTATTTCAAGAACAAACAAACAAAAAAGAAACAAAGGAAGAGAGGGAAAGAGGGTGGGAGAGAGGGAAGGAAATGGAGTAATAATATTGAGTCCAGAAATCAAGGTTGGTTGTTGTCCTGATGAGAAGCAGAAGTGATATTCAAAATATTTTTAAAACATTTAAATACATCCTATCAAATGAAATCCATTTATCAAAGAATTGTCTGTACTCCCACGTTCACTGTAGCATTATTCACAACAGCCAAGATATGGAACCAACCTAATTGTCCATTGTAAAATGAGTGGATAAAAAAATGCCACACAAGAGAAAATTTCAAAAAGTTCATGGAAAATGGAATGGAAAATAATTTTTGGTAATTAAAAAAAATCTGCATAAATTAACAAATTCATTTAAATTGCACATATATAATATATGTATTCAATGCGTCAAATCAAGTTAGTAGTTTTTGCACAATAGATTTTCCATGAAGTTTTGAAAATCCTTCATGTATATATGTGTGTATAGAAATGTGTATTATATATAATATATATAACATAAATAAGCATATAAATAAGCAAATCCTGCCATCTGTAACAACGTGTATGAACCCAAGGACATGATCCTAGGTTAAATAAGACAGATGCAGAAAGCCAAATACTGCACAATCTTAGTTAAAGGTATGTAGGATGGAAAGAGTCACTCTTAGAAACAGAGACTGGAATGGTGTTTGCCATAAGCAGAGGGAAGGAGATGTGAGGAGAAATTGGGCAAAGGGACAAACTTCCACTCCTGTAAAATAAGTTATAGAGATCTTATGTACAACGATGTGACTAAAGGTAATTGTTTATGCTATATCATTTAAATTTATCAAGACGGATAGATCATAAGTTCTCACCACATGCACAGTCAACAAAAAAAAAGCTATGTGAAGTGGCAGATATACCAATTAGCATGGTTGTGCTGAATATTTCACAGGAATGTATTATATGTATATAGATACATTAAATCTCTTTTAACTCTAAGCTATTCTTCAGAAAAGTTAGATACAGAAGTCCTATCCGTCAGTGCCAGCCTTGACCTAGTGTCACGGTGGCTTCCTGTTCCCTTTGGTTTCTGTATCACAGGCAGGCTGGAGTTGGGAATGCATTGATGGTAAGGGTGAATTCTGGGAGCCGTTGTTGTTAGAATGGCTGTTGACCAACTGCTAAGGAAACACCTACTAACTGATAGATACAGGCTATCAGTTTTGTCATTAAAAAGCTTAAACAAGAGTTGTGAATCGAGGATTCTTGCCTTCCAAATTGTTTCTTCAGCTATGTCAGTCCTCATGCTGGCAACAAATTTACCTAAAGTACAGACCAAGCTATTTGTACATAGAAGTTATGCCTCTCTATTCACCTATCCCCAGTGCCTAGGACAGTAAACAGAATGTGGTAGGTACTTAATAAGCATTTATGTACTAAATCAGTGTTGCTACTCTCTGCAGGCAATTTCAATTACAAGCATTACAAAGTGAGGCTCCAAAGATTTCCTACGATCTATGTGAATTCCTGGACATGGTGGCTTCTTCATGAGACTGTGGAATTGAATGCTAAACATGCTGGACTTGCTGAGTGAGTACCTAGGTGAGTTCTGAAACATGTTTTGTTGGGATATGGTGTTTTGTTTCATACCTAAAATTTGTCCCCACACTCTGTATAATCGGTCACTCAATGGGCCAGTGCTGTGACATAAAAGGTTAAGCTGCCACCTGCAGTGCTGGCATACCATATGAGTGCCAGTTATGAGTCCCAGCTGCTCTACTTCTGATCCAGCTCCCTGCTAATGCTCCTGGGAAAACAGTGGAAGACGGTCCAAGTCCTTGGGCCCCTCCCACCCATGTGGGAGACCCAGAAGAAGCTCCTATCTCCTGGCTTCAGTCTGTCTCAGCTCTGGCCATTGAAGACATTTAGGGAGTGAATCAGTGGATGGAAGATCGATCGATCTCCCTCTCTTCTCTCTGAAACACTGCCTTTCAAATAAGTTTTCAAAAATATTTATTTATTTACTTGAAAGGCAGAGTTACAGAAAGGCAGAGGCAGAGAGAGAGATAGAGAAAGATCTTCCATCTGCTGGTTCATTTCCTAAATGGACACAACAGCCAGAGCTGAGCCTATCCAAAGCCAGGAGCCTGGAGCTTCTTCTGGGTCAACTACATGGGTGCAGGGGCCCAAGGAATTGGGCCATCTTCCACTGCTTTCCCAGGCACATTAGCAAGGAGCTGGATAGGAAGTAGAGCAGCTGAGACTTGAACCTGAAGCCATATGGGATGCTGGCACTGCAGACTTTACCTGCTATGCCACAGTGCAGCCCCTCAAATACATATTTTTAAAAATCACTCACATGATTAACTTTAGGTGTGACTGAATTAGAATAAAATTTTCAAAAGTAATTTAAAACATGATCTTAAAGTACTTGACAATGGTATTATTTTCCCACTACATATATCATATATAATAATTATAATAGATAATTTATATATATCTTTGTATATATATATATATGATTTGTACTGTATATATGTAAAAGCTATATTGAAGATATAAAATTATAATAATTTCAAGTTTTAAGCAAGGATGAAATGTGGAGGTCATCTCAGTCAACCTCCTCACTTTATGGACATAAAACCAAGGATCCTCATCTCTGCCCAAGGTCACATACTCATTAACAAAACACCTTAGCTGGGACCTAGGACTTCTGGCTCCTGATTTGGAGCTCTTTTTACTACTCCATTACACCTTTCTAAACTTTCACGGCAATTCTCCATTCTACTGAACACTGAACATTGTCCTGAACCAAACACAAGCAAGCAAGGCCAGGTCTTTTCTCATAATGTGAACATTGTGGAGAAAGAGGGAGGTCGGGGTTCCTGGAATCAAAGATAATGGCTACAGGGGATGTTAACAGCATCTGTGCTTCATGAATCACCTTTCTCAATGATCTTACAGCCATGCATTTAATTTTTAAGGAAAAAAGGTGGGATCAAAACAGTAGTCTCCTCTCTTCTCTATTTTGCTTTGTTCAGCTCACTCCAGAGACCACTTTTTTTTTTTTTTTTTTTTTTTACTAGATTACTCAGTTTTAAATCACTTCCTTGATTGGGTTCTTGCCATGTCTTTTATAGCCCAACCACTCTATGATCTCAGATTTTAAATCTTTCTCTAGTTCAGAGCCATATTTCTCACCTGGAGTTTTGTACTGTGGACTCCTGATTAATTGCACTGCAAACGTAGAAAGTATAATTCACAGAACTAATGAAACAGAGTTTGCTTTATATGACAGAAAACCTAAACTGTGGAAACTTCCTGACTTAGAAGGGAGCCTGGGTATTAGTACTGATCCTCAAACCCATCAGTCATTAATAGGTATTGAAACAGAACAGCAAGATTGTTAATTCTGGAATCTGAGAATGGGAATATGTTGCAAATAGGCAACAAATAATTATTGCAGAATGGTTAGGGCAACCATGGGATCTGCAAATTGGTACACGGTCTAGTCATTTCTAGGCTGTTTAGTTCTGTTTCCCCAACCCACCCTTGCCAATAAGAAGTTTTTGAATTTGTGCTGACAAATGCTGTGCAGAAATTATTTTCTGTCAAGGTTGTTAGAACATATATATTTCTCATGCATGATGGAAACCCATATATCCCACCCTCCATGTAATTACAGACCCAGCTCAGACTGGCCCTGCTCTGTCAGCAATGGGCAGTGTGGACTCTCTCTCCCAGTGAAGACCACCATGGGCTGAGCAGGCAGGTGAGTGTGCATGGGAGGAGGAGGCACCCAGGTCCTGCGATGGATCTGACTCCAGGCAGGCAGAGGATTCCTAGGCTGAAATGTGCAAGATCCTACAAGCTGCACATTTCAGGGTCAACTATCTCTGCCTGGATCTCACTACATCCACAGAGGCTCAAATCACCATGGACAAGAAACACTGGGGTGGAGGCGCCACTACCTAGGGCATGCTTCATTGTTGGCAGAGATCTAACACAGGTGGGCTGCCTCTTGTCAACAGATACAGCAGAGCCCAAACTGCAAGTCACATCACCTGGGCAGGAGCAGAGGAGGAAGCATTCAGCCATAAATAACTCCTGGAACCAAGGAAACCAGAACCTGATTGTCATGACTCCTGGAGAAGCGAGGGGTCCACTGACCAGAAAGAGCTGGTGGTACAGCCTCCCTGGTGAGAACATGCCTCTCCATGGCTTCCACGTTTTGGCTGGTCCTCTCCTCCGCATAAAACCTGCCCAGACCTCAGATGGGGGAGAGAGTGAAGCCTTGCCTCGTGTCTCCTTGCAAGACAGCTTTCTTTTCTCAAAATCTGGTGATATGGTATTGATGGCCATGTGTACTGGGAAGCAGCTGGCACTTGCTAAATAAAACCACTATCCTGAAGATGTGTTTCTCACCTGTGGCTCATCCAGGTCCCTTTGGTATTCTCCCTTTTCTCTCTCAAGCCACTGCCTTATTATTTTTTGAACTATTGGTTTGGGGTACACTTACAGTATTTTAGAATTGTCGGGGACCTTACAGGTCACCTAGTCTGTCTCCTCCTCAGCACCAAGTCTCAGCTGTTGAGAAGAGAAAGCTGGAAAACTGAAAGCTACTTAGCAAAGGTTTTAGGGAAGGATATTGAAATCTGTGTGTGACAGGAAGCTTAGGAATTCTAGTAAACTGTAAGCGTTCGCTAAACTCTGTTTTTCTACAACTGACATTGTTTTCCAAATGACTGCTTAGAATTGGTTTGTATGAAGAACATAATTTGTGGCTCTTATGGATTTTAATGGCAAGTACTTTTTATTTGATTAGAAACACTCTATTAACCAGATACATTAGGAAATGTTGAGCAAAACATCTAAAGTGTAAAATTGTTGTTACTTTTGAAGAACATGGGAAACATTTTCGTGTGTCATAGAAATCTCTTCATTAGGAGGCGATTTTGCATGCACACGAGCTTACACAGTTATTACAATTTATGTAGATAGCTTACTACCAGTCTTAAGTGCTTTAGATTAGTACATCATCGTGTCTCTGAAATAACCCTTTATCATAGATACTATTAGCATGCTTATTTTATAGATAACCACATTTATGTTTAAGAAATTGTTGCCCTTGTGGTACAACCAGAAAGTGAATTCAAGCAATCTGACCACAGAGCCCTGATTCTCAAACCCCTTGTTTGGCGGGGTGGGGGAACATTTTCTCCACCAAGGGCTATCTGCGTATTTTTAACATCATTCATGGGCCATATAAAACGATCAACTTAAAAACCAGCCTGCTATAACCGTGGATGTACCGAACTTTGAGGCCCACCTGCAGCACCTTGGCAGGGCCAGACAAGGTGATCTCATGGCCCTTACACAGCCCAGGGGTTGGCCGTCCCCCACCCCTGCAGGGGGTGAATGTTCAAGTTCAGTAGACTTCATTCATTCATTTCTCCCAGTTCTGGGTTCATGTCCATTTCTAATCTTTTGAAAAGAGAAACCTTGCCTTTCACCTGAGAATCAGAGAGCCTTGGGAAGCTGTCAGGCCTCTGCTGTGTCTGGCAAACACATCCCAGGCCCACCTGGGCCAACCTCCTGAAGCCTCAGCCTCTGTACCTTTCCCCAGACCTCAGCCCAGGGCCACTACCCTGCCTGTGCTTCAGGAGGGGGCACCTGCAGAATGGTCTTTGCTTTGAAATGGGTTTGCATTGAACCATCTGGTTCAATGACTGAGTTTTCACATCTGTAGGAAATGTCCTTAAGCTTTTTAATGGCATCCTGTCTTCAGCTTGCACTGTCACAGGGCCCTGTTCTCATCTGCTTGCTCGGTTTTCTTGAGTTTTCATAATGTTTCACTTTGGGCTTTGCCCTTTTCCTCTCTCTCTCACTATAATGTGATCTGGAGGCTCCTGCAGCCTGTTTCCCAGCTGCCCAGATTTAGTTAGAGAGCCCTTCCTGTTACAGTGGAGATGTTTTATTTCGATGCCTCTCATAAAATGAACACAGCTAACAAGATGTGCCTTCGATAAACCACCTTCCAGAGAGGATGTTTCTTAGCGACAGCCTGCACTTCCCTCTAATTCTACCAAAAGAACACAAGCAGAAGGAGAAAGCACATATTTAAATGTGCTGCAGGGAGATGGATGGGAACAGGAAACGGGGAAGAAGGCATGGAGGAACGTGATGGCCAGAATGATTCCCTTGGCTTCTATTAGCTGAGAGAGCCGTGATTACCTAGGGTACACTGTCATGACCTCACACATGGAGCACAGATCCACAGTGACACGGAGATGGTGACAAAAGGCAGCTGAAGTGCTTCAGAGCTGGTTGATAAGAAAGGCCACAGATCTTCGCAGCATATGAAATACACATCAAGCACACATCTGGATGGAGCCAATCCTCATTTGGACGAGGGATTATGCTCAGAAACAATCGGTTGTCTTTATCTTTTTATTAGCAAGGCATAAGAACAGAAAGTCTACAGTGGGTGGCAACTTGTTGTACACGAGGTTTATTCTTTCCATGTGACTCCGCTCAGGATATTGAACTTGACTGCAATAATTCTTATCATAAGGCACAAACGTGACAGCTTCAAGCTTTGCAGAAGTTTGTAAAAAGCCTTTATTAAGACACAGGAGTTTAAAAAAAAAAAAAAAAGAAATCTCTTCTGCATTTTCTTACCAAGCACTAGGGCAACTTCAGTCCTGAGCCAGTCCAATCTGTCTCACCAAGCTTTGTGGCACACTGGTCTTCCTATGGGCTCCTATGATGGGGGAGTGTTTATGGGGGCATGAGGGAGAGATGGCTGCTAAGTTGCTTATGACTCCATGTGTGTCCAAATCTACATTCTTACGACTCCTGTGGGTCTGTAATATTAGATCCACATTTGCTGTGCCGCACACAAGATGGCAACTCTAAATTAAACTATTGCTTGCTATTCACAAAGGCAGTTATGGTGTATTTCCAGGAAAATATGTTATGTAACACGAAGCACCTACTATGTCCTATAAACAGAACAGAAATTCAAACCATGGGGGAGAATCAGCAAGTCCCAGAAATCTACACAGCAACCCAAGAATGCATTGTGCTAGTCTGCTACCTTGCTGAGGTCATTTGCATTTTCTTGCTATGTAGTTTCACTCTGCTATCATGAAGCAATTGTGTGGTGCAGCTGGTTCTGAAATAGGAATTTATCTGACAAAAAGTTTAAGAAGGAGTCAAGTTCATTCCCGACTCTGCTCAGAGAAAGGAATACACGAGTTTTGTTTTGGTAAAAGGATATCCATCTGTTCTAATCCTATATGCAAAGTAGGTATTCCATAAAACAAAGGGAAAAAAATAAAAGAGCATTTTGCATGCACATGACTATCTGCAGGTTAAAATTTCTCTTATTGAGTGCCCTAGGAAATACAGCAAAGGGACCCGGGTAATTACTGTAATGGATAACAATGAGGTTCCAATAGGTCCAGGCGAAAATGCTTAACAAAGCAACTATTATTTTCATCTGATTGCCGCATTCTCTTATCAGGTGCTTCCTGTAGGTCATTTAAGTGGATCATTCAACCATCCATGTGTTTAGATTATTAGATGTAGCTTGGGGGTATTTATTTCAATCGGCTATACCGCAGAGATGTCTATCCTGGATGAGGCTTCCAAACTGTCAGTTCAAGATATTCTTATCAATGTGCCCATCAGAAATGAAAACAAACCACCATTTAACTGATATTTCCGCTTCTGAACCGGCAGTGTTGAGCTGACCCCTGGTACATCTTGACAAGAAGGATGGATTAGCTCTCAGGTAGCTCAGCTCTGAAGATTTCCTCTCTGGTTCAGGCCCCTGTGGCATTTCTCTGGCTTGAGTCACTCTGCACATCGAGGCACTAATCCCCTCTAAGGCAGATCCATTTAATCTTTTCAAGCCAGAGTCCTTAGTTTTTTATCTTCTGGAAGACAGACAGAGGGGGCAGGCTCCTCGTACTCCTCGCGATTAAACTAAACACCCCGCCACTTCCACCCTTCTGTTCCTGTCAACGGGGCCCGTGCAGGTTATTTACCTTGGGCTAAGATTCTCAGAGCATAGCAGCAGTCATGCTCAGTGAGTCGAAAAGGCAATGGTCAGAAAACCACAGGTTTCCGCTGCTCAAGCTCAGAAAACATGGAGCTTCAAATTCTTCCTGAAAGTCACGTCTCATAATTATCTCTCTGCACAAACAACTCTCTGGCATAAAGGCGCTGGCTGTTTGGTTTAAACTTGCAATTTGAATCTGTAGACTCACTGCCATTGGCAAAAGGCATCCAATCTCACTCTCACCAGTCTTAGGGCATTTATTTTCTGTTGGGAGCATTTAGGTGTGGCCATCTGTGATCACACAATGCCAAGGTGCTGTGGTCCAGTTACAACTGACCAAGCAACCATCACACCCAAATATTAAAGTGATCAGTCAGAGATGGCAGCTCCATCTCTAGGAGAAACGCAACCCGCAGGGGTAACAAAGGAAATCTAGACGCTTTGCTGAAGGTTAAATAAAATCAAAAACTTGTAGGTCATTCAAAAGCCAACCAATGTCACTGTAAAACCTGCAAGGGAAGGTGCAAAATGAGGAACTGCTTTAGGGTCATGTGTGGCAAAAAGGGAAATAAATAGGATGAAGGGAATTCCCAAATTGTAACATGACCCAGATCCTTCAACAAAGCTACTGCTCCACAAAGTCATTGCCAAATGCTATTTTAATCCAAGCCAGCCTTCATTGGAGTTCTATCCTTAGAGCATAGTTTTTTTTTTTTTTTTTCCCCTCAAACCAATAACACTGCAACAGAGAACCAGCAAGAAGCACAGAGTAACTCCTAGAGGGAGGCTATGGGGGGAAAAGCCACTATAATCCAAAAGTTGTACTTTCGAAATTTATATTGATTAAATAAAAGTTAAGAAAAAGAAGCACAGAATAATGTTGGCATCATTTAACAGGATTGCTTACTGCACAAACAGTAAACTGTTATGTGATTCTGTTGACACTGGTAGCCACTTTGTCTAAAAAGACAGCATACATACTCTCGGTAGGTCCTTATAAACACATCCTTTTGCCACTGAAAAGGGGAAAATTCATTTCATTTACCTCTGTGATTTTATGGACTACATCTTTTCCCCTCAAAAAGTTTACTCAATGTAGCACTCTAAGGTCTCCGATCATATTTGAAAGATACCTTAATATGCATGCTGTGAGAGCAAGGGATGTAGAGAACCATGCTGCTGTGGAAAGAGGAATGGCTAGATGGAAAAGAATGAACAGGCTCACATAGCATGTTCAACTCACTGGAGAACTAGCAGACATTTTATCTCGAACACTGAACATATTCCAAACCTCATGCTTCCTAGCTATTCCCACTACAGGAAAATATAAACAGAATACTTATCACACTACTCACGGGCACCTAAAGCCACATATGGCTAATGCCATAGGAAGAGTTTATTCAGTAAATCAAAGCCAAAGCCACTGCCTGAACCATGGCCTTGAGTAACTCTGAGAAAGAGTAAGCTAACTCAACTCCACAAGTACATGCACATCTGTAAGGCTTCAACTCCACTGGGCCACGGAGTGCCCAGATCTTCGGTTAGACAGTATTTCAGGTGTGTCTGTGGGGATGTTTTTGGATGAGCTTAAAATTTAAGTAGAATGTTTATGGAGCTTTTTTAACCAGTTGAAGACCTAACTAGAACAAAAGGCTTATGCAGAATAAGAAAAAATTCTCTGCTCAAACAGCCTTACCCTAAGGTATCAGATCCACCCGGTTCCATGGCGGTCTGTCACCACGCAGATACGAAATGGGACATTGGCTGTGTAAACTGCAAACTTGCCAGGTTTCATAATTGCGTCAATTTCATATAATAAATATCTCCAAACATCTCTCCGGCATCTCTTCCTCTCTCTTTGTTCCTCCTTCTCCCACACCCTCTCACTCTGTGTCCTACTGGTTCTGCTTCTTGGGAGAATCTCAGATGTTATTGTTGGAAAATTGGAAAGACACTGCACTCTCAGGGCTGATAACTCCTTTAACCTCACACACTATTCTTACTCAACTGGTAAATGCCTATACGACGATATAAATGCAAATGATGCCCACGTATCAGATAACTTATTTTACATTACAGCTAGCCACTGTCTTCATTCAGTAGCTCTTTAAGTTCAACGGATGTGGAACCCTGTTAGCAACAATCATACTCCAGTGGAAACTCACAGTCCCGACTAGGAATGTTAAAACATGACCCCAATAATATAGAACAGTCACATCTCAAAGGTATGCTTCAGAAAAATCTAGTGGTATAGAAGGGTGTTCAGAAACCCGGTCCCTTAAAGATCTTGCTCCTGAATTTGTTATTCAGTTTCCTCCCACTTAGGAAGAGATAAGGCATTGTGAAGACAAATGGTTGGTAGATGTTTACTGAGGAGCATAGCTTTTGCATCACTGAAGCTGGCACTAGGTTGTCTTGTATGACAGGACTTCAAAAAGTTCTTGGTAGATGCGTGAACCTAAATAGATTTTCAAACATTCTGTTGTATCAAAATAAACATTGTTTAAACATTTTTCCCTACAAACTTTTTGATACATTACAGTCCCTGCACTGTATCTATCACATACAGGCTACTCAGTACCCATACTAGAAAATTCACGCACTATGTCTGTGGCCTGTACATGTAACCAGGTATAAAGCAACGTACATAAACAATTCTAACTACTTATATTAAATGTAAACCTGGGAAACTGATGGTTCAGGGCTGCACTGGTGGGTCCCGCGAGCTCATGTCTAAAGGTACACATGGCCGTGTTCCTTATCTCAACTTCTGTGGCAGAGCAGGAAGATCCGGTCAGGCTAGATGCCATCTCACCTGCTGTGGCCCTCAAGAACCACCATGATGAAACAGAGAAACGATGATTGCCATGGCTTTCCTGACAAGCCTTGGTGCCCTACACTGGAGACCTGCGACCCCTCTGAGGTTCTGCCACACCAGCATCCTTTCCACGGAGCCTCATTAGAAACCCCAAGATGCTCTTACTCAGAAATTGGTCATTCTTGAGTCTACTACCCTCTCATCTGTTGACAGATTAATATTCTCTTCTCTTCACCCAAAAACCTTATCCTTGTCATTTTGACTTGGCATTAGGGACAGACACCAAGTTTTGCTAACAGTAATAATGGTTTATTTTAATATACTCGTCATTTGAACCAGTATTAACCATGTAGATTTATTTGAAAATACAATATTTAGCATGTGCTTGCTTTCAAGGGTATCCAAACACATGACTGCAGAAAAGTTAAGTCCAGCCTAGGTGTTTCCTCCACCCTGTCATCTACTAGATAAAAAGCAACAAACACCCTTGAAATTATTAAAAAAAAAAAAAAAAAAACTTGAGACATTGTGCTTTTTTCAGGGTATTTCACATGGAATTTTCCAAGAAAGACACCTACCTCAAGAGCATACCTAGGAGGGTACTTCCAACAGTTCATGAAGAAATGAAATTGAAAAATGTTTATTTTGATGTAAAAAACTTTTGAAGCCCATGCAGTTTTTTTTTTTCATGAACTTTTTGAAGAACCCTTGTATGCATGGATTTCAATTTTCCTTTGCACCAAAACAACCTTATCTTGTAACTCCATTTTCTACTGACTTTTTCATGTCCCCTCATTTAGCCTCCGTCTCCTGTTTTTCAGGACCCAAGCAAAATCAATACACTTAGCTCAAGCAAGCAGAGGAACAAAGAAGGGATTAATATTTACTGAGCACCTACAGTATGCTAGGAAAGATTCCAATATAAGTTGGGTTTTCATCTAGTCTTCACAGAAATTCAGAGTGGGAATCATTTTTGGTATCTACAGTCAGAGAAATGAGGCAGTGAAGTGGCTGCCCCAGGGTTTCAAGGCTAATAAAGAACAGCACCAAGAGCTGGCACTGTGGTGTAGTGGGCTAAGCCTCTGCCTGCGGTGCCAGCACCCCATATGGGCACCAGTTCTAGTCCCAGCTGCTCCTCTTCTGATCCAGCTCTCTGCCTTTTGCCTGGGAAAGCAAAGACATCCTAAGTGCTTGGGCCACCGGAAGAAGCTCATGGCTCAGCTCCAGCCATTGTGGCTATTTGGGCAGTGAACCACAGGATAAAAGACCTTTCTCTTTATCTTTCCCTTTCGGAAACTCTGCCTCTCAAATAAATAAATGAAATCTTAAAAAAAAAATCAAAACTTGCCCTTCTTCCACCCTTTTTCACCCTTCTGAACCTTGCAGCTCAGGCAGCCACTTGGAAATGGTGACAGCAGCATCTCAGGAACACAGCAAAGGCTGGGGAGATTTGAAATGACTCCTGTTTGATCCCAGCCCCCGGCTCCTCAGGAGTCTGCCTGCCTGCCTTCTCCACGTGGAAGACACAGCTCTAATACATGCTCCTTGCCACATCACCATGGCCTCTGAAGGTTTATTCAATGCCTTTCAGGGCTGCAAAATTCTGGGAGAACTTTAAGGATTCTGAAACTGATAGTTTCATCCAAGTGAAACATAATCTTAAGTCCTAAAAGGATACTCTAAACTACTTCCTTAAGTAATTTCTCTTTAAAAAACAGGCCTGATGCTATGGCGTAGCAGGTAAAGCTGCCGCCTGCAGTGCCGGCAACCCACATGGGCACCTGTTTGAGTCTCGGCTGCTCCACTTCTGATCCAGCTCTCTGCTACGGCCTGGGAAAGCAGAAGAAGGTCCAAGTACTTGGGGTCCATGTACCCACGTGGGAGACCCGGAAGAAGCTCCTGGCTCCTGGCTTTGGATTGGCTCAGCTCTGACCATTGCAGCCATCCGGGGAGTGAACCAGCGGATGGAAGACCACTCTCTTTGTCTCTCCCTCTGCCTGCCTCTCCTTTTCTCTCTGTGTTACTCGTACTTTCAAATAAACAAACACATCTTTAAAACAACAAGAAAACATTATATATCATTAAGTGTATGCATTTATAGAACTCACAGTGATACAGTATTTAAAATTACTCCCTTCAAAACATGCTTGTCTACTTTCTACACTTTCCACCCATCTCCTTTTGTTCTCGAGGATCCCACCTTCTGCTAACTACTGCGACTGAATGAATGGCGGTGGCCTTCTTTCTTGGAACCTGTGAGTGTGTGGATATCATGACAGGCACTGAGGATGCTACAGAGAAGTTACCTAGAATGCAGAGCCCGTCTGTGCAGTTCTCCGACTCCTGGCTCAGACCTTCGCAGAATTTGCCCCCATTCCTCGGGGGTGGTGCTGTGCACTCCCGGATGCGCAAGTGCTCACACTCTGGGCTGCAGACCGACCATTCGCTCCACAGTTCCCAGCTCCCATCCACTTCAAAGGGAAACAAAAAGCCATCATTAGAATGGATGTGGCAGCAGCTGAGAGACTTACCCCAGGACAGCTGTTTTTCTTAGAGCTGATTTTAAAGAAATCACCCCAAATCAAAAACAAAATAATAAATCCATTTATTTTCTCTCTATGGTTTCTTTCCTAAAGAGATAGGCTAACAGCAATGGTGGTGTAATTTTCTTGCTATCTGAGGAGGAGACCATTACTGAATATAGGCAAGCATTTGAATCACCAGTACCTGAGGCTGGCTAATAATGTCATTATCAGTTCTTTCCCAGTCTTTCCTGCCCATGCATCTTAGAGGGACAGTTGAACAGTGTGCAGTGCCCACTGGTAACCAGCCACTTTCTTGTGGGTGACAGTTTAGAGCAAAAAGTAAAATGGACCATATTTAAGCCCTAAAAGTGCCTGAACAATATAAATTTAAACCCAAATGTATCAATAATATTAAACTAAAAGAGGTCAGTCAAACCCCAAGACACCAGGACTTACATAAATAGAATTTCTTGGATCATGGATTCCTGCTCTATGTAGAAATGAACAAACGATTTAATTCTAGTAAAAACTAACCCCAGAGAGTATGCCAGATGTTTGAGGCAATTGTCCCATGACCTCCTAGGAATAGTTCAACCACGCTTATATGGGTCAAGATATTGCGATTTTTAAACTAAAGCATTAGTCAAGAGTTGGATAAAAAAATCGAATGTGATATAAAATGTCAGAGACTGTATCATGGATCTATCAATTTATTGACTGAGCAAACTGGGCAAATCAGTGAGTCCCATTTTATCATTTCCGTTGACTGGGGAAAATCAAACTCACAACACAGAGTTCAGTGTTACACTTTTAAAAGCAACTTGCACAGTACTTGGCACATAGTAAGCACTCAATAAAAGTTATTGAATCTGAGTCCAAAATGAAACTCCAAGACTATGCAGCTGGAGAGCACTTTCATGTTAGCTCTGAGTGGAACTAAATTTGAAATAAGCCATGAGGCTCTTGTCCAGTGTTCTTGGAGTTACTTTTCCATACTGCATGTGAGATCCAGGGCCAATTTTTTTTCTCAGTAGGAGGATATGCTTTCCATAGAGAAAGTCATCTTCCACCCCATTGATTTCTCTTTGAATAAAGTGGGTTATAGCCAGCAAGAGAGGAACAAAAGAACTTATAGAAGCCATATTTGGTGTATAAGGTTTCTCTGTTTAGAAAGGAAGGAAAATGCAGCCCAAATGTAAACTGCAGATGCTGTGACAATGTGCAATCTCTGCCAGCTGTATAGTAAACAAACACACAGCGAGAACTGACAAGCTTAGATGACTGGCTTCTGGGGGTAACAGGTCAGGTGTGGGTACCTGCTCTTTTGTGCAACTCACCCAAACCCTGCTGACTATTATACAAATGCATGCATGCCACCAAAATGGGAGAACCCAAGGACAGAAGGGGAATGGCTCAGCCCCACCCAACACACACAGGATTATAGTACTTCTAAGAATTTGGCTTACTGATGGTGAATATTTGGTGCCATTGGAGTAGAAAAAAAAAGTCCCCAAACCCTGCATAGAGGTACCTCATCCATGTTCTTGTTGACAAAATGAGTTCCACATCAGCACCTTGGACAGAGGCTCTGCCCTAGAGATTGACTTGGGAAAGGAAGGTGCTACTGATTGCCTCCCACCAGCTTGCTAGTGTTGCTGGATCAGAAGGGAAAAGGGAATCTGTATATATCTCACCAGGACAAAGGGAGGTGCAGGTTATTTTCTGCACTGACATTCCCTCACAAAAGGCCCCACCATTGAGAGGAGCCGGGTTGGTGCAGGTCCGGGAGCGTTTCTGCCATCCTCTCCCACAGCGGACATTGCAGGCTGACCACTCTGTCCAGGAAGACCAGCCTCCATTCACTGAGAGACAAAGATGGGGAGGGGGAGAAAACAAGGAGAGAGGTTTTTACTGATTGCCTACTATGTGCAAGCCACTGTGCCAGGTGTTGTGAGTTGGGCATCTGGAGACCAAGAGACTGCAGAGCCCAACGAGGCAAAGGTAGGGCTTACCTCATCTGCCTCTCAGTCCACTCATCCACAGTAAGAGGGACACACAGAGAATGGGCTTTGCAGTGTAGTTAGGAAAAATAGAAAGGACTTATCATCAGATCTCTAAAACACTGGAAAATTCAGCGTATATGAAGAAAATATCAGCATTTGAATTTCTACAACTTCAAAAATAAATCCCAGGGCTTTTCTATTGTGGCAGGAGATGCCTTTACTTAAATAGCCAGGAACTTCTCTTATACAATACCTGAGATATTCAGCAAATAGTAATATTTGTTTCTGGTGAATTTCATATGCCAAGAGCTGAAGCATCTGACAGCAGGTCTGGGAAGGCTGAGAGTGGATGCTGGCTTTGTTGAGGGGTGGGAAGCAGAAGTTACTCACCTCAACTCTTCAAATATAAACACAATGGAGGAAAATAAACAGCCTTTTTAAAATCATTTTTCAGAGAAACTGGAAATGTCACTGACTATCTCACGGAAGTCTAATATTGGATGCAACAGCGAATACCTTCATAGCAATGGGATGTGTTCTTGCCTGCCAGCTGGGGGAGGCAGGCAGCAGATGACCCCTGGGGTCCTTGCAGGTCTAAGCATTGAAGGTTTTGATAAAGCACACCTCCCTTGACTTCCCTGCTATCTGCCCTCCCCTTCCATTCCTGGCCTTTGGGCTGGTCTTACCATAGACCACCACAGTGGCGGACAGACTCCTCCTCTTGGCCACAATGTTGGCTGCCATGCAGGTGTAATTCCCAGAGTCCGAGAGCCGTGCCTGCCTGATGATGAGGTTATGGTCAGCCCTGGTGTCAATGTTCTCATCTTGTTCAGAGTCAATGGGCTCCTCATTTTTCAGCCACTCCACCTATAGGAAGAGAGCCACGTGGATATGCCTTGAAACAACATAAGAACGTCTACCTGGACTTGGAAGTGTGCAAGAGGGATGAATCGCAAACACAGAGGGACAGGAACAATTTTTCCTTTATTTCATAGCCTTTCCTCCCTTTTATTGAGTGAATGTGGTAATACTCAGGAAATTGGTACTTAACAATCTGGAAGCAGGAAAAGAACCCAAGCATTCTATTGACTTTGACCTATTTTCTAAAAATGCACTGGGACAGAGAAAAGAGGTGACTGCAATTAGGTCATTTCATTAGAACGCTGATGATGATGATATTTCAGTAGCTGTTCTAAAACAGAGCTCAGAAAATCAACACCTACATGCTGAACTTGTACTTTGTAGGGAGAGGATATATTATTTGATAAGGTTTCTAGTCCATATGTTTGCATTTAAGCAAGTTTTTAAAGGTGTGAGAACTTATAACTTCCATAGAGATTTCAGAAATGATAGGCACATCCATCAAAGGCCTATGCTCTCTAGATTTGCAGGGATGTTTCTGTGGCAATCAGCTATGCTGCTCCTCCAATGATTCACCTAAGCTCTGAGTTAGGTACCTGACAAATTCAAGGCCATGCCTGTCTTCAGAAGGAGCGCATCACCATCCTTTGAGTGAGGGCTATTCTCATCTCTTTCATTTTCTCCTGGGCTTGTTCCTAGAGAAGTGACTTTCTTTCCACCAGAATCCTATCCTTAATGCAAAGTTCTCTACCTTGAAATCACAAATTAGACTCAGATGCAAGTGTCTCCACCCGTGTGGAGATGGTGCCATCCCCTGCTCCCCTCCCCACCTCCCCAGTCTATCATGCACCCCAGTGTCCCTGGATCTGTCTTCTGCTTCCCCGTCGAAAAACATTCCCATTCTCTAGTGCCATCTTGGTCGCATGAGACACATCAGTTGTTTGACAATAACCATTTAGCCCTAGTTACCAGCATATGTAAAATAGTAATTTAACAGACACATAAAACCCTGAATTTATCACAGACAACACCGGCAGTGACGATTCCGCAGAGACATAACACAGAATCATAGGCATTGGGGGGTATTTTGTCACACTCTGCTCACCATCTGCATAGCTAATTGAAAGTTGGTTTTAGAATAAGATGCCTCATTTCATTTTGTGTTTAAATCTAAAGAATTCTAATTTATCACCAATAAATAAGAGGCATCTGTTATATAGCAACTTAGCAATTATTTGTTGGTCCCTATAAAAAGGAATTTATTTACCCAAAGGAAATCTATAATGTTCTTTCAATACCTACCCCAAGCGCCATGCCATTAATGAGAGTTTAGATGTAATGAATACAAATTTTTCCCCAGAAGAGGTCAATTTGAGAAAATAAAATGGCAATCACATAGCCTGTTGAGAATGCCTGAGAAGTTCAGTAAAACATAAAAAGATGTGAAAGTGCAGGGGTACAGGGTCTTAAGACGCCAGTCTCATGATCAACTCCAGGAGGTCCGAAGGGCATCACTATGGACCAGTTTCACCTGTAGGCACTAATGATGACGCAGATCCAATCAGCAGGCTCTGTTTACCAAAGCAGGCAATGGAACTGATCTTTTTTAAAGACTGATTTGTTTATTTGAAAGGCAGACAGAGGAGAGACAGAGTGTGTGCATCCACTTTCAGGTTCACTCCCCAAATGCCCACATCTTTGGCTGGGCCAGGTGGAAGCCAGGTCATGAAATCATCTCAGGTCTCCTGTGTAGGGGACGTGGACTCATGTGCTAGTACTCATGTTCCATCATGTGCTGCCTTCTCAAGCTCATTAGCAGAAAGCTGGATCTGAAGTGGAGCAGCCAGCACTCAAACGAGATGCTCCAGATATGGGATGCAGGTATACTATATACTACAACACCTGCCCTAGAACTGATTTTATAACATACCTGAATAATAGCTTGGAACACAGTGTCTTCAATTCTCCACTAAGAGTATACATTTCAGAGTCATTCATTAATTATTTAGAGACTGAAGCTAAGGGAATCCCAGCACCTGGAAATCCAAGAAAGCTTTCCTAAAGGAATTTTGGCCAAGTGGAAATTAAGACTATAGTCACCAAGTGGAGATTTGGTTTCAAATGGCAAACTACCCACACATACAATATAGACTAGGCCAACAATCTGGGAAGATATTTGCCATTGATCCAATACCTAATAGTTTAATAATATAAATGATGAGTAAAAATAATATAAATAGTTCAAGTTCTCATAAAAGTTGATGATAAAAATCCATTCCTAAGTATGGCATAAAGATGAACATATAGTTGATTGGAAACAAAAACAAACTCAGGCAGGCATTATGGAATAGCATGTTAAGTTGCTGCTTGGGACACACACATCCCATGTCAGAATGTCTGGTTCTGATCCCTGATATTCCGAGTTTCTGATCCAGCTTCCTGCTAATGTCTCTGAGAGGCACCTATGACGGCCCGAGTGTTTGGATTCCTTCCACCCATGTGTGAGACCTTGAATGAGTTCCTAGTTCCTAGCTTTGGTCTGGACCGGCCCCGGATGCTGCAGTCATTTGGGTTGTGAACTAGTGAATGGAAGATCTCTATTTCCTTCTCACTGTGTTACTCCATCTTCCAAGTGAATAAACCTTAAAAAACAACAACCAAACAACCACATGAAAACTAAGCAATTAAATCAATATTCTATACCCCTAATATTAAAAATGTTACATCACAATATAAAGAGATTTTTCCTATCAGAATATCAGAGATTAAAGCCTCTCTCTCTCTCACTTTGTTTAATGGTTTCTTTCCTTTGGTTTTGCTGACAGTGCAAACCATACTTCAATTCGCCAGCTACCACTCTGTCACCTCCTTTTCGGAACTTTTACACTAAGTAGCCTCTTACCTAAGAGGTCTGTCTGCTACTTCCATTCCTGCTGCTATGGTTTATTCTTCACAATGACCTAAAATCCACTTCACCCCAACGCTAACACAGTGCTTCTGTGGCCTCTCTCCTTATCAGTAATCCCTTCTCAGTCTACTCAGTCCTGCGGGACTCCTTCCTGTTCCAGAAAGCTCAAAGCAAGTTCCAACCTCAGGACAGTAATACCTGCTGATCCCTCTTCCCACAGGTATCCCATGGCTCATCTGTACTTTGCAGCCAAGTGTCAGATCGGATCTCATCAGAGAGGCCTGGCCTAGTAACACTTTCTAAAGTAGTAAGCCTCCTGCTTTTCTCCCACTCTGCTTTAATTTTCTTCTTAGCTCTTATCTCAATTTGATAGTCTTGCAGATGCAAGAGTACCTCAAAAATCTACAAAAATGTGATTGAAAGGCAATTTCATTTTGGAGTAAAAAAGTTACAAATCTATGCCTAGTTTTTGTCATAATAGGCATTTCCATGAACTTTATGAAGCCCACTTGTAGAAACGTTATTGATTTTTGTCACTATAAATAATCCCAGGAACTTTGAAAAATAAAGTGTTAGGGATACAAGTGAGCATTTAACCACAATATTATCTTTGGTACCAAAAATAAAAGAAAGAGCAAGTGCAGTAGATGTTTGACTTGGTGGTCAATATGCCCACATCCTACAGCGCCTGGGCTTGGTTCCTGGTTCTGTCTTCTGAGTCCAGCTTCTGGCTAATGTAGACTCTGGGAGATATGGGTTGTGTTTCAGGCTGCTGGCCTCATCGCTGCAGGCATGTAGGGAATGAAACAGGGACTGGGGGAGTGTGCGAGCTCTGCCTGCCTCTTAAAGAAAAATAAAAAATTAAATTCAAAAATTAAAAAGAAAAAGCATGTCAAAGCAATATGCAAATAATACAGCTGTGTTTAATAAATTGTGATTCAACAACATGAGCTAATATCCTATAGGCATGAGAAGCTATAATTTCAACTAGTAAAAACATTAGATCCTCAGAAAACATGAAAGAATCAAAATACAAAATTGTATATTTAGTGTTTTCACAAATTTTTAAAGCAGAAAAAAATCATAAATATATATTTGTGATATATATATATTCATATCACACACCCACACACACATATAAATATATTTACCAAAAATATAAGTAGGAAATGCAAGATGTTCATAGGGTTCTTAAGTAGGGGCAACTGCTCTGTTCTTCCTGGTAGCTAATTTTGCACATTTAAGGAAAAGTTTTATTAATCTGAAAAATATCACTTTTGGTTGGAAGCAATGAAAAATTTTTTATTTCTCATGTAGCATGGTGATGTTCAAATTTATATTTAGCCATAGTATGCTTTTTCAGTTCAAAGTTTTATCAAAAAGCCCCAAAAGATAAATGAGGAATAAACAGGGAAATATTTTATGATGGATGTGGAAGTGAGGGTTTTGAGCCAGGGATATTAGCTATCCAGACCTGCATTAACTTGGTCACCCCAGGCCTACTGCTTGCATATCTCCAGAGGAGAAGGTTCTTATCCTTGTCAGTCTAGGTTGATGATGACTTCGAGAGATACAGAGTGCTCAACCTGGGCTACCATCTGAGCTGGCCCTGCTCAGCAACCTCTCCTCCACTCACGCACACATGAGTGTTTGTAGGCTCCATATATTCACGGTACACTTAGTGTTTATGGTGTCATGACTGCGGTCCATCAATGCAATGATGGCTATAAAAAACCAGCACATGAGTAGACCCCTAACTGTGGATCTCTTTTTCATTTGTAACCTAATAGTTTATCCATTTAACTGATGGCAGCATCTTTATGAGGACATCAGTTTGGTATTTTCAGGGCTTATAAAAGTGACAAATTGTGCTCGGATTTATGCTTTTGAGAGAAACTTTAAAACATTTTCGATGAGCTAAGTGCTCCTAATGTACAACAGTTTAATAAATATGATAGAAAAAATATCCCCACACATACACATTCCTGACACCAGCAGTCACAAACTCAGATGTTCCCGGGGGCCAGGAGGTAACAAATTAGTGAAGTGGCGCTGGGTTCAAGACATGCACGTGCCTTGCCTGCATATCAAACATGGACTATTCTTCATTTGCTCAAAGGAATGAGCTCATGCTCATTTTTCTTAAAAAATGTGGCACTTTCTGTCTCTTGTTTTCCAACTTTAGACAGAGATTTTTAAGTTGATAGTGTGTTGAAACATGACAATGAACCATTTTTGCATAGCAGTCTGTTTTGCTTAAATATAACAAGGTGGTCTTCTATGCAATAGTTAGCCTCAGCAGCAGCAATTATGGGAAAGTGGTGTTGTGGCAAAATGTAGATGAAAAGATCCTTGCAAGTGTCCAGGCACTGGTCAGGGTTAGACCATCATCAACATATGAGCGTACAGGCCCAGCACAGCCAGATCTATTTTTCACAACAAGCCTAAGGTGTGCATTTAATGTAGTATTTCTCCTTTCTTACATGATGGTTCGTATGTTATAAAATGAACTGGAAAGGCCAAGCAAAAAAGGTCTACCACCTAAATACAGATTTGCCCAATACAAGATACCACCTTTATGACCCATAATGAGTGTTTGATGAAGAAAAGTTGAATGGTCTTTATGGAAGTGAATTCCTTCCCCAGACACCCAAAATGCAATGGCTCACATGTGTTACTTCCTACTCCATGGCTCTCTCATGAAGTGATGGGTAAACATCAAAGACCTTTTGAGCCTATACACAATATTCTAGAAAAATTAGGGTATGCACATCTGCTGAGATGAGAAAATATTTTACAAGAAGTTGCCAATACTGGAAATCCCTAATAAGGCTCCTAAAAAATGCAACACAAATTTTCTAATTAGCATTAATGGATCAATGCATTGACCACTTCTAGGCTAACAGGCATTTGCATCCAAATGACCTCTTGCCACCAGGTCATCTCTTTGACCAAGAGGCTGAACATCTCTGCAGGTAGTCAGAGGCACTCCCCCTGCAGAGATACTATTCCTCATTGGGTTTCTACTTGTTTGATTCAGATGGACAATCCCAGTTAGGACATGTGAAGAAACTCATTACTCAGAGGTAATGAGTTTATGGGTGTTCAGGAGGCTGGCATTCATGAGCACAGTGCTATGTACAGATGGTCTGCAATTTGTAGATTTTTCCAGTTTATAAACAAATCTGGAGAAGCAGAACATCAAATACAATTAGACTTCATGCCAGACAGCAAGTTCCAGGTTTGCTGGGGACAGAAGGTGGGCAAGTAACGAACCAGTGGGTTTTTCTCACCAACAGGCGCATGATGTAATAAGATGGGGAGGGAGCCTCCCTTGGAAGAGAGACAGATTGATGCTTTGTGGGAGACTTGGTAGCCAGAGACCTGGGTTACATATGAATAGGTTTGGACTGAGTCATAAAATTTCACATTTTCAGGGCCGGCGCCGCGGCTCACTAGGCTAATCCTCCACCTAGCAGCGCTGGCACACCGGGTTCTAGTCCTGGTCGGGGCGCCGGATTCTGTCCCGGTTGCCCCTCTTCCAGGCCAGCCCTCTGCTGTGGCCAGGGAGTGCAGTGGAGGATGGCCCAGGTCCTTGGGCCCTGCACCCCATGGGAGACCAGGAAAAGCACCTGGCTCCTGGCTCCTGCCATCGGATCAGCGCGGTGCGCCGGCCGCGGCGGCCATTGGAGGGTGAACCAACAGCAAAGGAAGACCTTTCTCTCTGTCTCTCTCTCTCTCACTGTCCACTCTGCCTGTCAAAAAAAAAAAAAATTCACATTTTCAAACCTTTTGTCAAATATCTCTATGTTTGGATATAAATAAACCTATACCTAAATGGTTATTTCCACCAGATCATACAGGAGAATTCTCACACTCCTGTTTTTGTTTATTCTATTCCAGAAAATGAGGAGAAGGTGAGGGGTGTCATAAACTCATTATAAACACAAAACATTAAAAAAAACCTGGTCAAGAAAGAAAAGAAAGCCACTCTATTAGACCTGCCTTCTTCCCAAGTAGGATCCCAAGCTCCTTGACCTTTGAATTCTTGAGAGGATCAGCCTTGAACTCTCCCTTGATACATCCCATAGAAAGTGGCAATGAGGACCATTTAGGGATATTGTCTACCACTCGCTCCTTTCCCTCAATTCCAGTCCCCTCTCTCTTGGAATTTGCTGGGCTCACTGTTCATATACGTGTGACCCCAGCTTCTCTAGTCATTGACCTGGTGTTTGTGATCATTTTCTGTTTGTGCTAGTCCTTGGCAAGGCTCTACAAAAACATGCACAGGATTTTAAATCTTAGATCTGAAGATGTTCAATGGTACTTGTTGAGTAAAGGTTCTAGACCAAATTTCTGTCCATGTAGATTTAGACACAGACACACAGACACATACCCTTCAAACCGAATTTGAGGAGTTGGGTCAAAGGAGGGAGATATGATTTTTTGCTTTAGCTTCCAGAGTTGAGAATACACATGATCTAGAAGAGCAACATTTCTGGTACAGTTGTTTTTAAATACATTCTGAGGCACACTAGTATTTCATGATGCTTTCTTTTAAAAAAAATATTTGAAAGGCAGAGCATCAGAGAGAGAGAGAGACAGACAGACAGAAAGAGAGAGAGAGAGAGAGAGGGAGAAAGAGATGTTCCTTTCACTGGTTTGATTCACAAATGCTCACAACAGCTAGGAGCCAGGATCCCAATTTTAACCGCTTTTTACCATCATCCCACCACTCACCGGATTCGGGGATACTGATCCTAGACTCTTTGGAAAACTATATTGAAATACAGAGATTTATCACCATAATTTGAAAAATATGTTTGGTGTTTTTCTGATCATTCCTAAGGAAGAACTGAAAATATTCTTGGCAATGGAAACCCTGCCGAATAAAGGTGTTGTATTACAGAAAGATTACTCAAAGGAGTAGGATCAAGGGAACACACCCGTCCCATTTATGCTATACTCAGGTGTCACTTCAGAAGTGACCTGAGTAATATTGATATAAAATTATTCAATCTTTTTTCCATGTATAACTCTTGAGAAGTTATGCTGTGCCTCTCCTGGTTATCCACTGTTTTATTCTGCTTTTTGGCAATGAGTAGAAATGAGTGGAACAAGTGATCCATGAAATCTTGCTATGATGGTGTAGCCTGCAGTCAACATATTTAAGATGGGCAGTTAGAGCTAAGACAACTGGGTGATTTATGAGAATGTATTTGCCTTTTCAGGAGAGGAGATGGGCATTTCTTTCTTTTGTCTGTATTGGGCATCCTCATTCTGAGGACATGTCAGCCATCTTGTGACCATGGCCAAAATAGATAGGAAATTACAGAACACTAGTCACTGACTTTACGCCCCCAAGTGAACACATTGCTATCCTATTCTTTATCTTACCTGATCCTTATAATTCCAAAGTAAACCAAGGAAATCTTATTCTTTGCATTTCACAGCATACATGGTTTTCCTAAGGCTACAGGCATGGGAAATGGTAGCACTTGCATTAGGAGGCTTTACATAATTTTGTTTTACTACAAGGCACTTGCTATTTGAACATTTTCCACAGTTTGACGCTGCCCAGTCTAGTAAGTCCTACCTGGAACTTGCCCTTCACTGAGAGTGACATTGCTCTACTAATAGTGAGGTACACCATCTTCTAATCCTGGTATTGGCCACTACTTGCTTTACTGCTTTCAGAGCCGATGTCACCTGCCATCCTCTCTCTCCTTGATAAGATTTCCTTCAAGTTATTTATAACAATATGATCATGTTTCCCCTTTTGTCTCGCTTTTCTTTCCAGACTGTATAGATTGATTTTAAAGCCACCTACACTGCAGTTTCTTCCATTTAGCTCCACTTATCTGATTATGCATCACAAAAGGAAGTCGAAATTCAGCTTAATGGTGAAACCACCTCAGCGGAACCAGGCATATGATAGAAATCCAATGATCGCCGACAGAATTGCACCCACTGGTGTAGAATGAAATGACAGACACGAGTGCCTGTGTAGAAGCCTAGATTCTGATTATGGAACTTTATGTTCTGACATCCTGCATTGCCTGTTAGCTCCATGCTGTCCTTTAACTTCTCCATTTTAGTAACAAAAGTCAGGTGCAGCCTTATGCTATCTTTTTTATTCATTTTGACAAGCAAATGGTCTCCAGGAAAGTGAACACCCTCATCCACTGTTTACTGAAACTATAACATTGTCATGAGTGAAGAATGAAGCAAGTTTACTTTAATGTAAAGTGCTCACAAGAAAGACGATCAAAGGAAAAGAGAGCATTAAACAGATGAGACATAAATATAAGAACGAGGAAGGAAACACAACCAACAGATGATTTGTAAGGGAGGGTACACACTGCCACAGGCTTTCAGCTGTGTTTCCCATAGGGTAACGGATCTCACTCTTTGCTAAGTCTCCCTTTTCTATCTTAGAAAGGAAAAGGCATTCTGCTACTGAATCCTGGATAAGGTAACATCAAGGAGAGCAAAGAAAGCTGGGTAACCCAGCTGCCTTAAGACACAGTGTAACATGCCTTTCCAATCTCAAGGATTCTTTAAGGGTGAGGGAAACTCTCTCTCAGCATTATAAAGGGTTGGCTTTCAGAAAGACTCAAATTTTCTGTATTCACAATGCTTCCCATAGACCCAGGCATGAAAATCAAGATTTAAGGTAATGGTAAGGGGATACTAGTTAGCAGTTCCTTTTTTTTTTTTTGACAGGCAGAGTGGATAGTGAGAGAGAGAGAGACAGAGAGAAAGGTCTTCCTTTTTACCGTTGGTTCACCCTCCGATGGTTGCCACGGCCAGCGCACCGCGCTGATTCGAAGCCGGGAGCCAGGTGCTTCTCCTGGTCTCCCATGGGGTGCAGGGCCCAAGCACTTGGGCCATCCTCCACTGCACTCCCGGGCCACAGCAGAGAGCTGGCCTGGAAGAGAGGCAACCGGGACAGAATCCGGCGCCCCGACCAGGACTAGAACCCGGTGTGCCGGAGCCGCTAGGTGGAGGATTAGCCTATTGAATCGCGGTGCTGGCCAGCAGTTCCCTTTTAATGTTACTTGTTACCTAAGCATCATATACTCAAGTGCTGAGATTTTACTAAGGATTCATGCATTAAAGATCCTAAATATTCATATGCAAACTGTTTCTGAAGGCTGAGATCAGAGTTATAGAGAATGGGTAAGAATACACAAACACATATCACTTCCACACACATGCCACTTGAGAAATCAAATACATTTAGAACAAAAATGTCCCCACCAGCTACACTGAAAACTAATCCAGTAATGGTCTACAAGGAAAATGCAAGGACGGACGTGGATTAGCTCAGCTTTCATCTATTGGGTGGCTAAGAATGAATTAGCGTAATTATAAATTTATTCCAATTACAGAAGACTGGCTTATAGCATTATCAAAATGAAATCAGCAAAGTGCATGTGCATTCCAGGTAGCTGCCACTGAACTAATGGTGCTTACAAAAGTTCCCATAATCATTCAAATTGTATCTCTTTGATTAACGAATGCTGCATACATGTGTCCTTTCAGTTGACAAACATAAAGCCACCATGAAAGAAAAAAATATATTTTGAAATGAAAAAGTCATGTTTAACACAGCAACACAACTGCAACATAACCATATTCAACTCTAAAATTTCGTCTAGATAATTTATCTAGATCAGTGGTGCAGACAGTACTTTTAAATTTTAGACAGGAATTTGTATTGCCTTTAGGGTTCTCTTCAAAGTATTGATTACAAATAAAACAGACAAAACTTGTCATTACCTGCTCCAAACAAAAATTCTTTGTGCAGAGACAGTACTGTTTGGCAAGAGTGGGCTTTCATAGTGTTTATGTGTATGCATTTTGTTTTCCCATGATGAACAGAACCTGTTGCCTTTTAACCCTCGCTAATCTGGAAAGAGCAAAGCAGTGTCAAACATGTTTTGTAAAAGAGGCCAGGGATTTGCTCTTCACAGTTTATATATGAAAATATAGGCCGGTGCCGCAGCTCACTAGGCTAATCCTCCGCCTTGCGGCGCCGGCACACCGGGTTCTAGTCCTGGTCGGGGCGCCGGATTCTGTCCCAGTTGCCCCTCTTTCAGGCCAGCTCTCTGCTGTGGCCCGGGAGTGCAGTGGAGGATGGCCCAAGTGCTTGGGCCCTGCACCCGCAAGGGAGACCAGGAGAAGCACCTGGCTCCTGGCTTCGGATCAGCGCGGTGCGCCGGCCACAGCGCACTGGCTGCGGCAGCCATTGGAGGGTGAACCAATGGCAAAAGGAAGACCTTTCTCTCTGTCTCTCTCTCTCACTGTCCACTCTGCTTGTAAAAAAAAAAAAAAAGAAAAGAAAAGAAAAGAAAATATAGTTCCATTTATTAAGTGAAGATTATGCATATAAATTAGCATATCTCCAACAAGAAAGGAAACAAATATGAGAGTACTCCAAAAAGCTTGTGGAAAATGGAATTAAAAAATAGTTATTTTAGTGCAAGCACAATTTGAAATGCATGTATAGAATATTCATAACACATTCTCCATGAACTTTTTGATTTCTCTCATATGCATGGATTTCAAAAAAATTTTGCATCAAAAGAAACTTATCCAAAATTTTGCAGAACCAACATATAAGAGAGATGCTCAAAACACCACGGATCAACAGAAGAAAAATGTAATTCTACTAAGAGTAAACATAAAGGTTTTACTATTACAAAGGAAAATGGGATTGATGGAGCCGGGACACAGAAAAGGGTAGGGAAAGGGAAAGAATGGAATAGAATGGGAGGAAGACTAACATTTCACTGATATTGGTGGTCTTCAATGTTTCAGGTAATATTCTGTGCTCTTTCTCATCTTTAGGTGCACATTGCTAATTACATTTTTACAGCTGAAAACTTAAATATTCAAGAATGCTCACAATGCCACAATCTTAAAGAAGAAGTAACAAAATCCCTCCTTCCCCCTTCACAACCATACCTCTTGAATTCTTCACCAAATGCTCATTCTTAATCCCATTTTCTGATGGTTTCCACTCGCATCAACTAAGATGGCCCTTGCTAAGGTCACTAATTATTTATAAATTGCCACACTCAGTGTGTGAATTATTCCACACAAGGGATCTTCAAAAAGATCATAGAAATGCATAGTATAAAAATGCATGGATTTTGGCCGGCGCCGTGGCTCAATAGGCTAATCCTCCACCTTGCGGCGCCGGCACACCGGGTTCTAGTCCCGGTTGGGGCGCCGGATTCTGTCCCGGTTGCCCCTCTTCCAGGCCAGCTCTCTGCTATGGCCAGGGAGTGCAGTGGAGGATGGCCCAGGTGCTTGGGCCCTGCACCCCATGGGAGACCAGGAAAAGCACCTGGCTCCTGGCTCCTGCCAGGATCAGCGCGGTGCGCCGGCTGCAGCGGCGGCCATTGGAGGGTGAACCAACGGCAAAAGGAAGACCTTTCTCTCTGTCTCTCTCTCTCACTGTCCACTCTGCCTGTCAAAAAAAAAAAAAAAAAAAAAAAAAGCATGGATTTAAAAATTTTTGTGCCAAAATAAACTGTTTTTGGATTATGTGAATTTTCTGAAGAACGCTTGTACTGTTACTTGACTTCTAGGGAAAACGATGACCATTCTTTGTCCTTCCCCACTGGTTTTTGTAACACCATATATTCTCTCTTATCCCTCCAGCCACTCCTACCCTGCCTCTTATGCTAGCCTCTCCTCCTCTACTGAAACATTAAGTACTGTATTTATTTCGGTCTGAAGAACAGGCCTGTCTTCGCATCCTACCACATAGTCTCTCCCCATACAGTCTCATCCAAACTCACGTGTCACTCATGGTCACACTCCCAGTCACACACTGGACATTCTCAAAGTGACATCTTCACTTCACTGACTGAAGCTCACTGACCTTGCTGAGCTAAAGCCTCTTACAATCAGAGGCTTCCTCCGCATCTACTGTTGTGTGCTTCAAAGATACTTCACACTTAATGTCCAATTGGACTTGGAATTTTTGTTTTTCTATCAGAAATAAGAAAGGGAGAGACAGCTTCCTTACCTGATATTAAAATGCTTGAAACTTATTTGAGAAATAGGGTTCCATGGAAAAAATGTAGAGGGTTGTTGACAATTTCACATAAAAAAGAAAAAACCTACTCTTGATATAATGTAAAGAACAAATGGGAAAGCTGGCGCCGCGGCTCACTAGGCTAATCCTCTGCCTTGCGGCACCGGCACAGCGGGTTCTAGTCCCGGTTGGAGCGCCGGATTCTGTCCCTGTTGCCCCTCTTCCAGGCCAGCTCTCTGCTGTGGCCAAGAAGTGCAGTGGAGGATGGCCCAAGTGCTTGGGCCCTGCACCCCATGGGAGACCAAGAGAAGCTCCTGGCTCCTGCCATCAGATCAGCATGGTGCGCCAGCCGCGGCGGCCATTGGAGGGTGAACCAATGGCAAAAGGAAGACATTTTCTCTGTCTCTCTCTCTCACTGTCCACTCTTCCTGTCAAAAAAAAAAAAAAAAAATATGGGAAAGGCAGAGTCAAGCAAAGCCAGAAGCTGTGAGATCCTTAGGAGGTGATGAAAATAATCCAAGAAGAATTTGTGGTGGTCTGAGCTGGAAGATTTATGATGTGTATATAGCAAAGAGACTTGACAGGAAGTTAGAAGATGACATAGAAAGTATAGAAATTTGTGACTGGCTTTGGATATAGGATCTAAGGAGAAGGGAACCAGATGTTGGCACCCATTATTTCTGAATTAGACAAGTGATAAAAATTTGGGGATGCTGTATTGGCTGATTTCCAAATTGCTCTCTGAGACAGAAATAACACTGTTATGGTGAGAGACAGTGAGAAAGAAAGAATTTAGGATATAACCCTGGAGAAACGTACTGTTTTAAGATCAGGAAAGGAAGTAGTTAGAGTTTAGAGAGCTGTGTTGCTAATACTGAGGTAAATGATGAGTCAGAAATGTGTGTATCATGGAAACCAAGGAAGTAAAGCAATGTCAGTACTGAAAATCACCATCGTCATAGAAAATAAGCATGGGTAAGGTCCCAGGTTCCATTTCTACATAATACCCCTTCTATGATGTGTTAAGTACAGTAAGTTTAAAGGATTCCACTCTTGCTTCTGTTCTTTGTAATGTGAATCATAAAACTATACTTTCTCTGTTACTGTTCCTTAATACTGGCCTATGGCTTCACTTCCCACCCTTTCAATCTCCTTTGGTCAACTTTTGGTCTCAAAACATGAGATGGAAAATTCCAGACTTTCCAAATTTATAAATTTCACTGTGCACTTTCTCTTTCTGCACTTTTCCATTCTACCCCAAACGTGGATCCTCCTTTGGCCCTGAACAGGAACACTGTCTACTCCACTCGTGGCCATGGACCAGCACAGTATTACAGGGCTAGTATATTGACTTCCAAAGTATTCTGGGTTTCAGGCATCCATGGGAGTCGCAGCACATATCCCCTGTGGTAAGGGAGTGGGGTACAGTACTCAAAGTCTCCACAAGTCAACCAGCCTCTTGAAAAATAAAGTGGTCTCTCTACCTCAATCTTTATAAGAACATAAAATATTAAAAACATAATAAGTAAAACCACAAAAGCTCAATATGAAAGCATAGGTGAATATTTCTGCAATTTTGAATGAGGAAGGATTTCCTGCATTACAGGAAAGCCAAGTCATAAAGATTGACTATTGACATTTAAAAGTTCAGTATAGCAACAAAATATCATAAACAGGGATAGCTATGAAAAACATGTTACATGTTTTAAGAATGTTTGCAATGTATGACACATTACTGTTACACCAAAATCAAGCGAGAGATTAAATATTTTTTATTCAGCAAAAAAAATGGTGGTTAGTAGGCTATAATAATACGTATTGACAATCAACTTAGTCCTGAACATACAGAAGACACATTAAAGTTGACAAGAAATAAACATACTGACCAAAAAATGACCTATGAATATGAACAGAATGTTTAGAGGATAAAATGTAACTGAGAACTAACCTAGGAAAAGTTGACCAATCCCATCAATAAAGAAAATGAAAACAAAATATTGCTAGCCTAGCCTACTACCATTGACAAATATTGAATCTTTTTAGGGTTGGCAGAGACATAGAGGTTTTCATTAAAAAAAAAAAAAAGATTGATTTGAAAGAGTAAAAGAGAGAGAGAGAGAGAGACAGAGACAGAGACAGAGACAGAGATCTTCTACCTGCTGGTTAACTCCCCAGGGCTACTCACTGGGCCAGGCCAAAGCCAGAAGTCAGGAGCTTCCTTCAGGTCTCCCACGTAGCTGGCAGAGGCCCAAGGACTTGGGCCACAGGGAACTGGATCGGAAGCAGAGCGGCCGGGGCTTGAACTGGCGCCCATATGGGATGTCTGCACTGCAGACAGAGCTTAACCCACCATGTCACAGTGCCAGCCCTCATTTACTTTTTGATAGCTGACATCGGAACGTACATGGAATCACCTTGCAATGGTTTGAAAATGTTTGCATAATTTGGGATAGGCATTGTGGCACAGTGGGTTAAGCCACTGCTGGGGAAAGTCATATTCCATATCAAAGTACTTGTTCAAGTCCTGGCTTTTTGGCTTCTCATCCTGCTTCCTACTAACACACCTGAGAAGGCAGCAGATACTTGTAGACACACTGCAGTCCCTCCACCTACGAGGGAGACCCAGATAGAGTTCTAGGCTCCTGGTTTTGGCCTGGCCCAGCCCTCGTTGTTGTGGGCATTTGGGAGTGAACCAGAGCCTGGATGATTTCTTTCTCTGTCACTCTGCCTTTCAAATAATTAGGTCTTAAAAAAAGTTCATATAATTCAATATAAAATTTCACAGGTTCTGGTAGATTAATCATTAGTAAAAGTTCAGAGACGCATGCAGAGATATTAGTTATACTTTTTTTTTATCATGATGAAGAACCTGGAAACAACAGGTATTAATCAGTTATGACACATTTCCTCAAAGGAATACCGTGCAACCATTCAGAACAATAATGCATTTATATTTTAACAGAATGGGAAAGATTGATATCAGATATTATCAAGTTTAACAAAAGACCAAAACCTGTACTTTGTTATCTCTATACACAAATCACACACGTAAGACATGGAAGGCAGCTCACCAAATATTTGGAATTTGGGGCACACAAAATTTCCTTCTCATAGGTTCCTCGATTGCTGTTACTTTATTGGATTCCCTATTCACCAATATTTCCTGCTTTTTGCTGTATAGGTCCTATTGCACTTCCAGGTTCCACTGTAGAGCAGCAGGGTCACATGACTAATTCTAGCTAGTGAGCTGTCAGTAGAAGCAACATGTTAGTCCCAGGGTGCTGAATTTTGTACTGGAATCCTCCAGGTGCCCTGCTTCTCTCTCTGCCTTGACTGTTCACTGTTTTTCAGAGAATGGCTGCTCTATCAGCCTTAGAAGGACAATGAGCTGTCATTAAGCAAACCATCCAGTTCTCACAGGATGGCCACATCGCATGAGAGAGGAATAATTCTTTGTTGCTTTAAGCCATTGAGATTTCTAGGTTCTTTTCTACTTCATCATAATCAAGCCTATCTTATTTTCTCTAATCTATACTATGTTTATAAGCAGGGGAGAAAAGCCATTTTCATTAAAGAAACAAATATATGCTCCCAAGTTGGGGGAAAAAAAGTTTTTACTACTCCCAGTCTCTAAGAAGTAAACAAATTCTCTTAAATTGCAAATCCTTCTGTTTTGTAAACTAATGCATTAACTGGAAAGCAATCCATTCCTAGATGGCCAGCAGGCTAAACAAAGGTCTCATTTTGCATTTTTACTTCATAGCTATCCTTATCCCAGCTATTTCTGACAATTTCTTGATTTTTGCATGATCTAACACAGTATAGATCATGGGTAATGAGCAACTGTGTCAAAACTCTAGACTCTAAATCCACAGAGGGAAATTTAAATGAAATTACATTGCTTTTCCATGTCATACATACTTCAGTTGACCATGCAATTTCATTAACAAAATTGAGTTTTTCATTTCTTTCCTTATTGTTTAAATAACACAGGTAGTTTCCTGGGTTACAAACATTCCAAGAGGAATCTAAAACAAGTGACTTTGAATAACCAACATTTCTTCATTTGGGGAGGGTGTTTACGTTTCTCATTTTAATCAGCCTGGTCAATTAAGTTGGATGGCTTCCTATTTGTTTCCATCCAGTATACCCTCTTCCCTTTTCCATTCTAGTTTTTATGAACTATCTCAGAGCTGCTGTTTGGGCTTCACAACACCACAGGGAATGTTTAAAAAATAAACTAAATTGCCTTTGTGACTTTTTTTTTTAACTTGCTGAAAATGAGATTTTTCAACAGCCTCTACTCCACAACCCCTCCTTCCTTTTTAATTTAAATTTTGGTACTAAAATGAGTTTCCAATATTCCATTAATATCACTAGGGGAGACACTTGTCTCCGATGTAATGTACAGATTAGTCCACAATTCTCCCCACCCCATCCTTCATTGTTAGATGACTTTACAGCCGCCTATGTATAAAAAAGTTTAGCAGTTTATGTGCCTGAAAACATCCACCTTTCCATAATATTTATTTCTTCCTACAAATACATTTATAAAAAATTAAATAAAATCCCCATACACCCTCGCTCCACCATGCACCTGCCAGAAAGGGCACATTTATAGACTTGTCTCAGGGCACTTGGAGAGTCAATCCCTAATCATGCTTTCAGCAAAGGAAAACGAAGATCAATTTTTTTTTTAAGCAGCAGACATTCGTCCTAGTGATTAAGACACTGGGTAGGATGCCCACTTCCCATTGCAGAGTGTCTGGGTTTGATACCCAGCAGCGTTCCCAACTCCAGCTTCATGGTAACGCAGACCCGGGGAGGCAGGGATGATGGTTCAAATGGTTGGGTTACTACCATTCATGAGGGAGACCTGGTTGGCTCCCCATTTTGGCCCAAGCCAGCACTGTTGTGGGCACTGGAGGAGTGGATCAGAACATGGGAGCTTGCTCTGTCTCTCTGCCTCTCAATAAAAACAAATTTAGAAAAAAAATGAAAATTGTCAAAGAAGAAAAGTGTAATGACCTTCAGATTTAAATATTTATTTACTTTGAAGAAATTAATATATATAGGCATATATTCAGGGGTTGTTTAAGCTCATAAAGAATCAGTGAAGTAAAGGAGTAAAAAACCAGTATGCCAGAACATGAAGGTATGTGTTATATATGCTCTATAGGTAATTCACAAATTCTATAATTTGCAGCTTATTGAGAGTTGATTGTATGTGTTGTTTACCTACACAATCACAGTGGATCCAACACTCTGTTCTTCCTCTGTACAGTGAGAAAAACAGCACCTTCTCTCCTCCACCCTCCCGAGGCTCTAGGGAGGTGGAAAATCAAACTGTGGATGAAAGGTTTTTGTAAACGTGGAAAGCAATAAATTAATGTGTGGGGTGGCAGATTCCAGGAACCCATATTCTCACGTGGTGTCATTCACTGCTGAACATCAAGGGTTCAAAGGCCAGACAGCACAGCTTGAATGGGCCCTGCTTGCCACTCGAGGAGTTGAAAGTCAACTCTGAGGAGCCATCCACAGATGCTAAGCAAAGAGCTACCTAAGGAGTTCTGCTTAGGAAAAATCATGCTGGCAACAATATGAATGGTGGCAAGTGACGCTGGGGACGAAAGAGGCCAGAGAGGAGGCCTGAACTCCATTAAAGTCTAGACATGATGGCAGCCTGAGTAGCAAAGGATGGTTAAGATGGAGAAGACATACTGGGTAACAGACAAAACTGATAAATAGTGACAACCAAACATGAGAGAGAGGGTCAGTGAAATAACCCCAGGAAACATGCCTGGCTCCAAAAGCTCGTCACCTTGGCGACGTAAGGTAAGAGGGTCTGGATTTTCTAAGTCCATTGCCTTTTCTGTACCTGTCATCATTCAGATCCTATGGGACAATTTCAAGAACAGTCTCCAACTTAGGCAACTGGACTCCACCCAAGCACAACACACAGATATCCAATCGACATGCAGAACCCTGCTCCAAGCTTACAAATAGAGCACATTTTATACCAGCGTCTGCAGAGTCCCCATCAAAGGAAGCAGGGTATTTTGTAGGCTTCAAGTTGGTGTAATTTTATAGGTCAAACTGCAAAATAACCTTGCAGCTCTTGAGTCAAGACGCGGCGATTCTGCCCTTTAGATATATCTGACTTTCGAATGTAGTCAATAAGTAGAGACCACAAACACCTGACATATCCAGAATGTCAGTGCTCCTGGATGGGAGCAATCAATTGTCTTAGCATGCGAGATAAAACTGTAGCCAGTGTAACATCAGAAAGGTCAACGCCCAACTGGAGGCCACGGCTCCTCTGCTGTAAGCCTCTTTGCCGCTTATAAACCGTGCTCTTGATAAAGATAAAAATTAGTGGGAAGGTCTTTACTTTCAAACCAACTCCCCTTCTCATCTGCACTTTCTAAGGTAAGTAGGGCACATCGAAATAAACAACCACTCAGGTACTTCTTTTAATCACTTTACAAAGTGCATAGTACTGAGGACATCATGTTTGGGGATAATTATGACCAAATCCTTGCCTTTGATTTGTAAAAACACTCTCTCCCTCCTTCTGTCTCTGCTTCTCTGTCTGGGTATGTCTCCCACATTTATACACAGTCACCCTAATCACTACACATCACCCCAGTATCATCAGCAGACGAGCTTACAGAATGACTACTGGGAAAAGGAACCACCTGCATTTTCCCGTGAAATTTTTAGAAAGTCAGGACTACTTATGTTATTTTTAGGACAAAAAGACTCCAAACTTCAAAGAGGCTAGAGCTGCCATTGCAATCAATGGTGTCAATCAGCCCGGTGACCGAGAGCAGCAGAAATGTGAGCTGATTGGATCTATTTTTCAGAATTCAATGAATGGGAATTAGGACAGAAAGGATGCATGGCCAGGAAGTTCTAAAAAGATCAGAAGATCATTTTCTACCAGGCTTTGGGCCAGATAAAGACGATGGCCACGTCAGCTGTTCTTCAGCGCCTCTGCCTATGTCAGTAGCTCTTGCAGCTCATCCCTCCATAGGTGCATCCCTCCGTGGCTGCGTTCCCATAGTTGGTAATCAGTGAGTCTCTTTGTGCAGCCCTGAAGGAGACACATGGTAAAACCCTCGCCTCTCCAACAAACTTGCAACTGCAGATTGACTGTGATTTCTTTTCCATTTTAGAGCTGTTTGTTTTTATCCTGGATTTGCTTGTATAAAAATATGAGCAGGGCTGCTATAAATTTCTGCAGGAAGAACATGGAGTTATGTGCTCCGGGTTCCACACCTTCCACTCACTCTCATGACCTTGGAGCGAGATGCCCTTTTCCCTTTCCTGTGTTTCTGTTGCTTTATACCAGGGCTTATCTCTCAGAGCTTATATTTTTTACACAAATCACAGTCTGAGTGTAGTTGTTCACTTCCTTATGCACGCATCTGCAATCCCTATGAACCCTGGCAGTGATGCAATTTCGCCGGCGGGCATCATCTGCTTTATGAACTACGGCAATCCCAATAAAGCACAGAACCTGACTTTACTATCCCAGTCTACTCTGTGAGTCTAACTACAGATGGGCTGCCAGACCACATCTTATTATGGAACCGGATTCCCCTGAAATCAGTTGAAATGACTGTGTGCAGTTCTGTTTTGCTTTTGAATGTTGGCTTCTTTTTCCTTCGACTCTACTCAATACAAGATCTGCAAAGATGCATCCCACCTATGCATTTCGTCCAGAGGATGCATGGGAAGTGATATTCATTAATGAGAATAATCAGTCCTGGCAGCAGAAAAAAAAAATGTTTTCCATCCCACTGTGCTTTTCTCTGTGAGAAGATAACATTGGTAGATGCTGGCGCTTTGGCCACGGAAGCTGGAGTGAAAGGAGGGGGAACCAAGAAACTCATCAGGGTAATCTCAGGTTTCAGCAGTGGGGACGAGAAGCTGGGAGAGTGAGAAAATTAAAAACTCCCCAAATAGGGTCACTTATCAGTTTGATTATTTATGAAATTATACAACAGTACTTCAAAATGTTCACCGAAAATGGAATGAAAAGATTAAGTTCATTTTGGTACCCAACCCCCTTCCCCAGAAAAAAACCATTTGGAATCCATGCATATGAGAAGTCTTCAAAAGGATCACTGAAAATGGGAATTACAAACAGATTATGCATGAGTATTTATTTATTTATTTTGCACCAGAACAAAATCATCAATTATTCCCATTTTCCAAGAACTTTCTGAAGTACCTTGGTGTGTACTTCACCTGTGGCTGAGAGTGGGTACAGGAAAGTGCAGGGTGAGATAACGAGACAGAAGTCTACGCAGGCTGCCAGGAAGGCAGACATGCTCTGCAGGCTCAACAGACTGGTCCTGGGCTCTGCAGCTGCCCTGGTCCTAGTTCCTGGCTTACGGAGGGAAAGGAGGCAAAGACACATGAACTTCAAGTGTCGAGCTGTATCAGGGCAGGAAGGAAAGCAACCCAGCATAGATGTAAATATCAGAGGAATCGATTTAGCTTTCCCCATGCTTTCTCCCACCAAGTTCTGCTAACCTTGGACACATTCCCCACAAAATTCCCTTGGAGAATTCCAACTTAAAATGAAGACAGGGCAAGGAAGACACTTGGAGCTACTTGCCTAAGCCCAAACAGGGATTTAAGAGCATGCTGAACGTTCTCTATTCTCCGGAAAGAAAGCCCATTGTTTCAACCACCAGAAATGAGAAGTGTATCGGTATGCCAAGACCCTGCAAACCAGCTCCTCTCTACACCAATGAATCATAAACAGTTCTTGCTTGACGCAATCATATGTGTTTAGCGCTTTAGTACACTTGTTTTTCACCTGAAAGGAATACCAGAAAAATTTGAGGTTTTTTTTTTAATTGGCCATATTTTTATCCATAACCTTAATCCAAATGGTCAGAACTCTCAAACACACCTTGAGCCTGGAGATTTGCTGGGAGACAGAGAATGGCAGCCTGCTCTAAACTCATTTCACAGAATAAGAGAAAGCAGAACCCAACCAAGTTATGCATTAGGCAGAGGGTTGTTGTCAGCCAGTCTGCTGTAAGTAGGTAGCCCCAGAGGAGGAGATCCATCCATTCCCACACCTCCTCCCAGGTTGACTGGTCCCATGGCGTTATTTTATCCAGATGGATGATCGCATATATGCAACAGTGCTCCCCTCTGGCTCCCTTCTTCCCATTCCCCCTGTTTTACAACATGAACCAACTCCCAGCAGAATCAGAGTGATGAAGGGGTGTCTTCGGTTCTGCATACATTACAAGCATCAAAACTAAATGCTGGCTGATAAACACCACTGGAGAGCACAGAAAGCTCCAGGAGAAAATGATCTTTAATGGAGTTGCTCTTAAAAGTATCTGCGTGAGGCAACGCTAAATACCATGAAGTCTCGGTTACAGATCACAGGCCCCAAATGCATGAATATTAAAGAAGAAACCGGCAGTGAACCAACTAAGAGTGAGTGGAAGAAGACTAGGGGAAAATCACTTCCCTTGCATTTGCTTTCTTGCACATGACCGGCTCTATGCAAAAACTCTAATAGACAAATTCTTTTCTCCTAGATCCATTATTTCAGTCTTTCTTCATTCTCCCCATTTCCCTCAATCATTCCATTTCCATCATATCCATATCCATGTCATACTTAAAATAATTATTTGGAAAGTACATAAACACATAGGTGTTGGGTATTTGCACTTTAATTGGGACAAAAGGTTTAATCTAAGAAAGGCTTCTCCAATAGAATTTCTGGCAAAAAGGAGATAATGAAGACTGGGTGGAAATGAATGGAACTCTGAGAATGAAACTGTTTTTAAATCATGATACAGGAGTGGTTTTCTTCTTTTATGCTAGTTTTTCCTTCAGGACTGACTGCAACTCTAACCTTGTTTATTCTCTTTGCTTTCCAAGAATGGGTGTTAGTGGTTGAGAGGAAGAGGTTCTTCACAGCTTGGTTTTATCAGGCTTTCCAAGTGTTGACCAAATAGAAGTCCAATTACTCCTATTGTCTGTCAAAATACTATCGCCATTGCTCCAGCAAAGACGTGAAAAACGCAGTTAGGAGGATTCTCACTGAATGTGTACTTGTTATGAGGACAAGGCCCATGGAAATCACTGTCACTTTCTGCACCCATACAGGAAGGTGGGTGTGCAAGCAAATGGATCTTAAAGATTCAAGTGTGGAAGGAACAGAGGAGTGAAGAACACACCTGCACTGCCACCATGCACCGTTAACACAGGCAGTGAGTCAACACAAACCCCACACCACCCACCACTTGCGTTCCTAGCTGCATCTAGCTCATGCTTGCTTCTAGCATCACACTGTTGTGTCATCAAAATAATAAGAGGCATAAATCTTCATTTCACAGAATTGATCACAAACCTAAGAGAAAAGGAGGTCACTTTACCTGCTGTATTGTCTAAACAAACCCATCGAGGGCTCTTGAGTCGTTTAATCATGGTGCTGTCATTTGGTCTTGGTAAGCATATTTTCCCTTCATTAGATTTAATATATAATCTCATTATAGAAATCTGACACTCGGTACTGACTCTCAACTCATAAATCAGCTTCTGCTTCTGTTCCTAAGGATTGCAAAGGAAAAGAAACAGCAACAAATTGTGCTAAAAAATGTATCACCTCACACTGCTCCAGCCATTCAGAAATGCCACTTGGCCACTCTGCTTATTCTCACTGTTGATTCACCCTGGTTCCACTGCCACAGGGACTCTCACGTTGACTTCCATTTTCCTGTGTCATCAGACATTTTAAAAACACAGTTCCAAAAGAGTACTTCTTGGCTTTTCACCTTTCCATGACATAAATTGCTCTTTTTAACTTCCAGACCACCAACACGTCCAACCATGGAGTAACTACAACAGGTCTTGTGTTTTGACTGGTGTTAAATGGGATGGAAGAGAGTAGCAGACATATTTGCTGGCTTCAAAGATAGTGCAATAGACTTGGGAATAAAGGGTCATAATTGTAATGCATCTAAAGAGGTTTTTGAAATGTTGTTGGGTACGTGCTGGCTTATAATAAATAAGCGTTCCTCATAAATACCTATTTTCTGACATGATACAGTTTTTTTTTTAAATGAAAAACAACTACACAAAAAAGAAGCTGTTTCTCTAATGTACTAACATTTTGACCCTTAAAAGGTAATTAGGCTATTGAATTACATAAGTATTTGAATTACATAAGTATTTCAAACCCAAAGACATCAATCTAAGAAGACATGAGTTGCAGTAAGGGTTGGAAAGATATGAAAAAAATGTTAGCTCACATGTAATATTATGATGCCTTCCCAGGTAACACACACACATAGTCATTAGAGTAACAAGTTATCCAGTGTTTTCTTTAAAACTTTTTTTGCTGCCTAAGTTTTCAAGATTCATTAAAATTTTCATTTTGCTTAGGAAGTTATAATCGTGTGCCTGGTTGGTACGATAAAAGAGATTAAACACTCTCTGCTCTAGACTGCAGATTTATAGATGATCTGCTAATATTAAAGTACTATACAGGTCATCAGAGGCAGGTGCTGTGGCACAGTGGCTTAACCTACTGCTTTGGATGTTCAACATGTCGGGGATCAATCCCCGCCTTTGCTTCTGATCCAGTTCCCTGCTAATGCATCTAGGAAAGCAGCAGATGATGGTCCAAGTCCTTGGGTTCCTGCCACCACGTATGAGACCCAGATGGAACTGGCCTCAGCCTGGACCAGCCCCAGCTATTGTAGGCATTTTGGGAGTGAACCAGTAGATAGAGGATCTCCATCTCTCTGTCTCTGTCCCTCTGCTTTTCAAACAAACTTTCAAAAAAATCACAATCAGCGTATCCTTTCAGGCAAAATGCTATTTATGCTCAGATACACAATTTACAGGTGTGATTTAACCCTTTGGGGTTCTTGGCCAGGAGGACCACAACTCTTCACAAAAGGAGATCAGTATGAACACACAGAACTTAATCATCTGATCTGGCCTCAGGTGCACCAAACGAACCAGTCAAATACAACAGAAATTTCTTGGAGGTCTCACACTTTCAGCTAGGTCTTTGTATAGACAGACGGCAGTCAGTAAACAGTAACTAGTTCCACTCTTTCAATATACATATTTACACATTATCATGGTCAAGTGCTGAATAAGATTCTAGATTACCTTCTCTGAAAATAAACCTGAGTATGTGTGTGTGTGTGTGTACACGCGTGCGCGTACAATATTCTTAAAATGTTTGAAGATGGGAAGAATGGGAAGGCATGTGTACAATTTATGCTCATATAGAGATCGACAATGACAGCACCAAATTGCACCCTGAGCTGTGTTGCTAAAAAGCTTCCCTGGGTATGGGGGTTAGGATGAGTAGTTCAGACTTTTGGAAAACATCCTACTTTTTGGACTTATGTTTCTGGGATTAAAAAGAGGAAGGAGACAACTTGTGACTGAAGATCGAACCCTACAGCTGGAGGTGCAGTGCTGCAAAGAGGGTTCAGATTTGCATCATGGATTTAAAGGACCAGATGCCAGGTCTGACACAAGGATTGGAAGCAAGGGAACAAAACAAGAAGCGATGTCTTAAGTGCTTAATTCCTAACAAGTTTCCTTGCAAAGACGGGAAAGTTAGCTACATAATTTATCATAGTCCATGTTTTACTTTCTTTCCTAGAATTCTGCTTTCATTAACTGTCAACCTCTCAGTACAACCTGATGTAGCTTTGTCTGGTGTTCCCGGGAAAAATGATGGTTGGAGGCAATGTATGAAGTCTGTCCTCACCAACAGACACCCCAGCCTGTACACTGAGGTCCACTCCGCCATGCGGTTTCAGGAGGCCAGGAGCAAAGCAAGTGGTGGTCTAAGGTGGAGAAGGCAACAGGTACACAGCCCCTCCATTCTACTGAGAGGCAGCTCATGCAAGAGTGGATCTAACACGGTCGTAGGGCTCCCAGGTAAAGCAGAGGGGCACTCTTTGTGGGGGGGAGGGGGGACTGTAACTTGACAATCCTAACATCTCCTTTCTGCTGAACAAAGAAAGCTTCACTATCAATGGTATCCAAGCCAAGCACTAATCCCATTCAAATTGAGAGTGTATTATTATAGATGACCAAAGTTTGGTCCAGCTTTATGCTGTCTGAATCTAGAATCTAAAATTACATCTAGTGATACTGGGAGTCCTGACAGAAGTCTACACAGTGGAGCTATTTCTCATCATTTGGCTCACACCACAGTGGCTGAACACACTGTTCTCCTCAGAGCGATGTATTTGTCTCTATTAGACTATTTTACCTGCCTCCTCGAAATTTCTCAAACACCTACTTCTCTATACCCCACATCCCGGTCCTAGTGTCTTCTACCTTATGTTATTTACAACTCTCTTGAATTCTGTCTCCTCGGCTAAACTGGAAACTCTTTAAAGGAATAAAATCTATCTCTGCATATCTCTAAAACCTAATTATGTTTATTATGAAATATTTATTAACTAATGGCCAGATTGCTATTCCTTGTTAATAAAAGCAGAAAGGATCAAGGCCATTCTAATAGAGAGACTGAACTACAAGGAGATTCAGAGAGAGAGTTAAGGAGTCCATTATTTTCATGTATGGCTCCTTGGATACCAATTAAATACCCTAAAGACATGGCATTGGCCCAATGTCACCAACTGAGAAGACAGCGTGTAAGAACACTCATTACATAACCAGGAGATTTTCATCTTAATAAGGGAAAATGACAACATTTTTGGCTAATATCCACTGCGGTAATTGGCAAAAACCAGATGATGATGAAAAACTGGATTTCAGAGGGAATAGTAGCCTGTGCATTTTTAGGATCCATGTAAACAATATATAATCCAGTAAATCCTAAACATTTCCTATGTGATATTTTCAGCTTAGAACAAAGTTCTGTAATATTTTTCATGTTAGGAAAAAGTGAAACAGAGTGTCTGAATTTAATGAGCAAGTGTACTAAGCATAGTTACACAGATCTGCTTTTGAATGGAGAAAACTGAGGGTGAAGCAATGATGCAAAGTTTTAAAAAATATTTATTTGAGGTAGGGGGTGAAAAAGAGGGAGAGGGAGAGGGAGAGAGAGAGAGAAATATCTTTTATCCACCCACAAATGACTGCAACAGAGAGAGATAAGCCAGGCTGATACCAGGAGCCAGGAATTCCATTCAGGTCTCCCATGTGGATGGCAGGGAACCAAGTACTTGTACCATCATCTGCTGCCTTCCCAAGTGCATTAGCAGAGAGCTGGACTGAAAGTGGAGTAGCTGGAACTCGAACAGGCACTACGATATGGGATACTGGTGTCACAAGTGGCTACTTAACCTGCTGGACATTGGCCCTGGTGCAAGGTTCTTGAAATCACACAGTTAATTTGTAATTTCTGGCCTGGAATAGTAACTGAAGTTACCTACTCACACCATGGAAAGACATGAAGCCCTGCCAACAAACAAACAAGACTAAGTAAGAAGTAATGGGGACTGCTATGTTGGTTCTGGAAATGCGACACAGTAGATGTTCAGAGAAATCTGAATAGAGCAAACTCATGAGAAATGCCAGATATCATGCAAAAACAACTTTTAAAAGCCTGAAGAAACAAGTGGAGGTGCATCATGTAAGGAGTTATCTGGGCAAGTGAGCCTAAGAGTTGGCACTTCCCACTGCTGTCTTGCGATTCCCAGGGCAGGAAGTCACTCACACAGGACTGGGGACCACGCGTGACACCATGCAGAGACCAGATCAGAGACTCTTACACAAAGCAGGTACTGAAAAAGGGCAAGATCTCATAGAAGAATAATTGGAAAAATAGTCCATCTGCAGGACATTTGACTTTTCATGGAATTGATGGGCAATAAAAGCCAAAAGTGTCTCAGAAGCATTCATGAACCAAAGTTCATTTCCAAAAAGTGAGTCAAGAATTCATGATACCAAAAATCTCAGGGAGGAATCTACAGTGGTATCATATGAGCAGTTTCCCTGAGAACCAAGCAGAAACAATGCAAAAAATCTTTATAGAAAACCACATTCTAAGCAGGGACCACCAAAATTCCTGCAGATGCATTTCAATAAACACGAGCCAACTATAAAAATCACAAAGTACATGAGAAACAGCCCTAAGAACGAGAGTTCGAAGAAACACCGAAGTATCAGATTTGCAAAGACTAATGAAATTATAATCACAAGAATGTAAAATAGCTTCAATGTATGGAAATAAAATAATGTATGAAAGTGGAACACATTGAAATTAGTCTACCAAAACTGACCAGTAGAAATACAAAGTATTCAAGTTTAAAACTAATGTGACCAAAACTCAAGAATAAAATTTGATAACAGTTAAAGAGTTTTTGAACGGACACATAAATATTAAGAAATTAGAGCGGGCATTTGGTATAGCAGTAATGACACCACTTGGACACCCATATTGGAGTGTTGGTTCTGCTCTGATTCCAGCTTCCTTCTAATATCAGGAGACAGCCGGTATTGGCTCATGTGCGTTTGCCTCTGCTACTCATGTGGGTGACCTGGCTCAGGTTGTGACTCCCGGGGGGATTTAAGGAATCAAATAGCAGCTGGGGGATCCATTTCTCTCATTTTGAAATAAAAATAAATATTTTTTAAAATAAGAAGTTACATGCAGGTAGCACTCAGAGAAAAAAAAAGATGGTGTACTTAAACAAGTGGTTAACACAAATAAGGAAATGAAGAAGGTAACACTATATAGTCCAAGAGTGGTACAGGAACCATCAGCAGTGGCCTCAGTATTTTCTCAGGACACAATGTAGAACCATCATGTTATAGGAATTCATGCTATAATTGCTATAAAAAGTTTTCCGGATGACTTCTTTTTTTTGTAGCCTAACCTTTAAGAAAGTGTTCTAATGTATCACTAATCTGAGTTCCAACACAGGATATAGAAAATATTGAGCTAATAACACTAAAAAAAATATGATTGTTTCAAATTCACTAAACATTTTGACACCAATCCTCAAACTCAAGTACTCTAACGAGTCCCAAGTATATAAAGAACCAACAGTGGTGGTGGGGGGAACACCAGAGACAAGAAGAAGATCTTCAAAACAGTTAGGAAAGGAGTTCAGGTTAGAGACACGAGGGTCTGTAACAACATATCCAGCCTAGGGAAAGATCAGTCTGGGTGAGAAACAATGAGAAATCCAGAGGAACAATTTCTTCCCAACATGCACCAAACACTTAATACGAGTGTATCAAGATTTGTATCCCTGTAAAACGATTTTAGGTACTGAATGAGTGATAATCACAAAGAAAAATTAAGAAATGAAAATAAAATCTAATTACTCTTCAGGGAAAGCAATGTATCGCCTAACAAAGACAATCATGCTATACCTTGCTCACCTCTAAACAGCTTCTAGTCATACTAAGCTTTTAGTCATACTAATAGAAATGTGATACAGTGATCTAACCAAATTGTTACAGTGTGATATTGGAAAGATGAGAATCTGGGAATTGTTCATGTAGATAATGAGGGTCAAAGGAAGACAAAGGGAAATCCCCATTTTTTATGAGTAAATACAATAAATAATGTATCCATTTGAGAAATCAAGACCTAGTGACTGAAGTACAGATGAAACAGCAAGAAAGTGGAAAAGAAGTATTGCTAAAACGATTACAAGTAGCTGACCCTCAGGTCCAGTGAAGCCGTTTTTATTTTTTGTAGCCTATGTTGTTGAGCTCATGGACTCTTTAAATTCAAGCACTGTAATTGTTCCAAGTTTTCATTTTACCTCTGTACTCCTTGACAAGAGGTTCAAAGCTTGAAAATAGGAAGTGTTGCTAAATACGGGATGACAGTGGATGCGAGTTTACTTTTAAAGGATTATGTTGACTTTCATGAGCAATTTGCATTGCATGGCAAAGACAGGCACGCCCAGTCTCCGTTATGTGCTTATTCTTCTGGGTGTACTCTAGAGTGTCTTCTGCACATCTATGCCAGGACACAAGTGTGCAAACAGAGAAGGCAATGTCGTTGGCCTATCTGCAAATGGTAAACAGAAAAAAAAAATCCATAAAAATTAGAAAAAAGGTGTCTTTAGGAAACAGAAATAAAACCTGGATATAATTCAAAGGTTCTAGGAGAGTGACTATATGCAATGTGAGATACGCATACAGCAAGAAAGTTGACAACAGTGAGTGTGAATGAACTAGAATTACACACATCAACTTGGATGAATCTCAATCACATAAAACAAGCAAGACACAGATGAGTACAATTGCACTTCTATAACACTTTAAACTAGACGAAGCTAAATAACATATTGTTTGGGGGATGTGTCACATATGGTAAAACAGTCAAAAAGAAAGAAAACTAGAATAGGAAAAGAAGGATCCAGCCCAAATTTCAAAACACAGATGATCTCCCCTGGGGGAGCCAGGGGTTGCAAGGAGGAGGAGTGATGCTGTAGAGCTTTATTTCTCCAACTGTCTAGTGTGTTTTCATATTCTTTTCTAAGCTACGAGTATATACACTCTTTTTGGATTTCCCACTTTCAAAGAATTAAAGCATAGGCGGTTGAGGCCACAGATACCAAAGTCATGACTTCACACACTGTTGGATCTTAGCCTCTCAGACATCACTCTTAGCTGCCTTCTCACTATGCTGTTCCTGCCCTCACTTTCTGCCCATTCACTACTAACTTTGCACCCTCACCTTTGCACTTTGGATGGTGCTTGTTAGCTTTCCATCCTGGTTCCCTCCAGTTATCACTTTCGTCTTCTTCTTTGGTGGCCTATATTTAAACCCAACCTTTCTGTCTTTCCCTGGGGGACTCCAGCTCACACAGACTGCTTTCAAGGAGAGTGTCTCACCCAGACTGACCCAGTTTATAATACCTGCACACTATATGCACAGGTTCTAAATCCACGACTTTTGAATCTACAAAGTCAACCAACCACAGGCTGGAAATATTTGGAAAAAATTACATCTGCATTGAACATACACAGATGCTGTTCTTGTCATTAATCCCACAATAATAATATATCAACTATTTACATAGCCTTTGCCCTGCAATAGGTATTATAAATAATCTAGTGTATGAGAGGATGTGTGTTGATTCTTTGCAAATACAATGCCATTTTATACAGGGGACTTGATCGTCCATGGTATCCTTAGGGGATCCTGGGACCACTCCCTTATGGATATCCAGGGACAGCTGTATCCCACTGTCCTGGAGAGATAAAGGAATATTCTATAAGCCAAGCGTGCCACATGAGCACAGAGCCAAACAGCTGGCAGCCTAGTGAGAATACAAGACCTAGAAAGAACCATTTCATAATAAGATACCATACTCTCGTTGAAAATCACCCTGATTTCACAGATGTTTGTGAGTACAGCAATGTGGACTATAACTCCCCGGCTTCTGTGCTGTTACTGCTGGCCAGCCACTGCCCCCAAGACAGCAATTCTTTTCTATGGTATTTCCACGTTGTAATCCAGAGTAATGATCATTAAGGGAGAGTAAAATACTTGTACTCAGCACAATCTATCATATCAGAATCAGCTTTATCAGGGCTAACGGAGGGTCCTGACACCCATAGCAAGCTGATTTTGTGGCAGAGAGGAAAGAGGAGGTATGGGAGGTCTGAGGCACCCACAAGGTTCTCACGGAGTCAGTGGTGGAGCAGCCGGAGCCTCCGTCACTAGCCACTCTCTGCTCTCAATTCTTGGTGCTGTGGAATGACTCTCCAGGTATGCGTTAAAGGCTTGCTTTTCTTAATCTCAGCCTTCATGGTCCAAATTGACAGTATACCAATTTGCTCGCCTCTTCAGGATAACAGTTTCCTTACATTGAGAAATTTCCTGCATTCCAGTTATATTCCTATCCAGAAATTCTAGAAATATGATGTACAGATGTGATTATGGAAATGTGACAGGATAGTCTTGTACCTTTCTCTGAGAACATAATCTAAAAGATGAGCTAACAGTGTGCAAACAAACAAGTGACATCATCATGTCCCTTTGATTATTTCTATCCGTGATGGTTTGCTGCTTCTCTACACCCTTTGTTATTGCTTACACTTTATATGGATGTCCCAATCAGTGGTACATGCTTCCTGTTACAATCTCTTGATTGTGGCGCATTCACCTTGTCCAATAGACTTCCTCAGTACATCATTCCAAAGAATAATGAACTCCATTCGTCAATGACAGGACTGCATTATAAGACCCCAAGTAGAAAAGTGCAAAGAGCTGCCACTTTAACTCTTGTTCTCAGCAACCTCTCTCACTATTGACTTTAAGATTTATTTATTTGTTTGAAAGGCAGAGGCAGAGGCAGAGAGAGAGAGAGAGAGAGAGAGAGATCTTCCATCTGCTGGTTCACTCCCCAAATGGCTACAACATCCAGAACTGAGCCAATCCAAAGCCAGGAGCTTCTTTCTGGTCTCCCACATGGGTGCAGGGGTCCAAGGATCTGAACCATCTTCTGCTGTTTTCCCAGTCACATTAGCAGCAAGTTGGATCAGAGGTGGAGCAGCTGGAACTTGAACCGGTGCCCACATGGGATGCCGGTACTGCAGGTGGCAGCTTTACTCGCTATGCCACAGTACCGGCCCCCTCACGATTGACTTTAGAATGAGCTGGAGATCTGTTAGTTTTGTGAGCATGCAGTCTTGTGAGGATATAGTTGGAGCAGATAGCTCTGCCCCACTTGTAAGACTCCTAAGATGAACATTCTTGCAAGATGTAGGCTTCAGTCTCTAGACTTAGGTCATATAATGACATGGCGATTTTGTGTTTCAGAGATGAGTTAAATGGATGGCGGAGGCCCACATTCTGTAAAGAGAGAGCTATCTGGCTTTGCTTCTTCAGTTTTAATTGGAACACCCACTCATTCTCTTCTTCCTGAAGATGCTGCACTGTGAATCAGTGCTTACAGCAGACCCCAGATTGCCAAGTAGGTATGTGTAGCAGCATTTCAAGGGATGTGCAACACAGGACTCAGCTGTCTTCAATTATCTTCTGATAAGAAATAAATGACCTGACTGTGGCTGGGACACGAATCCCCTGACTAGTTCATGGGGAGAGAACAGCAAATTGTCTGGGTTGCCTTTGGAATGCGACTACTTTATCTTGCTAACCCAAGCTTGCTTTCTATAATGCTCGGGTAAGCAGATTTCCCGAATCTAGATCAAAAGATAAAAGAAGGCCCAAACCATTGTCTATTTCTAGTTTGCCTTCATTTATAATTAACCAGGAACTGCCAGCATATTGCCAGTAGATAAACTAGGGATAATTGCAGATAAGAATATGGGTGATTGTACTTTTGTATAATCTCCTTAGAGAGCACTAGTCTATATAGCACTTGCTTGAAAGATCAGAATCTAGGCAATAATCATCAAAAACTAGTGCTGTGAACCACTGAACTCCTCCTCAAAAAGCTCATACTCCCTAACATGAAGATCAAGCATTAAAAGATGGGGTAAAATTAAGAAATACACACAAGAATGCACAATGTTGGGGGTTCCCAAGACCCCCAAGCGGATGCAAACACACACATTTGTAAGCTGAAAATCAAGATTTTTAATGACAGCAAAGCATCTTGATAGATGTACCATGACCTGAAGAAATAAATTGTTATTCACTGCTGGCTGGTGGGGTCCTTCTTCTTGATTAGAGCAGCTACTTGAATCTTTCTGCACTGTGTGTGAAAGTAATGGAGTCTCCGTGTGATTACTTTGAGAGTTACAGCTAACCAGAAAGGCTCAGATGCAAGACATTTTCTTTTGATAAACAGCTACTTTCAAAGAGTACATTTTTTTTGTTTTCTGTTTATAAGATGCAGGTGAAGTCAAACAGATAGCAACATCATTAAGATCTGCTAATGAATCATCCTCCTATTTGCACTGGGAGTAAGTGTTTGAAATCAATGCTATATCTATGAAGAAATGCAATTATTGGTTAACAAATGTGTTACATTTAGGTGGCATGGCCAGATGAATACTAAGTATAAGCAAGAAAACATTGGGTCTGTTGTGCTACAGAAATTACAGCACAGCACTGCAACATTCCACTTTCACCTAAGCAAATACCCATTTATACTGTTACATTAAATATATGCACCAAGTCAGTTATTCTCTTAAAATTAATACTGCTCTTTTTCATAATAACATGTATTTATTTTTAAAAAATGTACAAAATAAAGAACAGATAGTCATCATGAATGTTCCTTTCATTCTGTGGTAAGCATTGTCTTACTCTTTGCATCTATGCTATCTTTTATTATAGACACACATGCATCTGTATACACATACATTTAACCACACTTGGAAGAGAGGGAGTGGTATATGAACATATGGAAATATTAATCGTTGCACACTCTGAAATGGTCAGTTAAATTTTCTCCCTAAACACAACCAAAAAATATCAACCAGGACATAGGAACCCCACGTTTTCACCATGAGTGGGTTGAAGCAGTGTAGGGCTAATAATGTCCAAACCAAAGACGACACCAGGAAAGCAGGCAGAGGCAAGCTGGGTTTAATTGGCTCAAGCCTGCCTTCCAATGATCTTGCTGTGCCACACTCTGTGGTATTTCCTGATTCAAACTGCATCTGACAACTCACCGCTATTGCAAACAAATGTTTTCACCCTGTAGAAGAAAGGGTAGTGTGTTTTCCTCTGATTGCTCCCTGTCGAAATAGGTAACTCCTATTTTTCAACTTCACATATTCCCTTGCAATCTGCAAGTTTACAGCAGAGATTATGTTTTATCTGCCTTTCCCACACCCAGCAAAATGTCTGATACACAGAAAGCTCAGAGGTAATTTATTAATGTATTTCAGTCCCTTGTGTTATATGGAAAACGTAGTTAATATTTCTCCAGTCTCACTTTTTGCTTCTTAGTTGTTTTCTTGCCATTTGTGCTACTATCTGGGTCAACAGTCTCTGCTGAACTCAACAGACAGAAGTTTTGGTTTAATTTGTGAATCCTTAGCATAAACTTATGCACATACACACATGCATGAACAGATGGTCCCTAACTTACAATGGTACAATTTAGGATTTTTTTTTTTTGCCATGGTTCAAAAGCAATACACATTTAGTAGAAACTATTTCAAATTTGGAATTTTGATCTTTTCCCAGGCTAGTGGTATGCACCACAGTATTTCTTTGTGATACGAGGTAGTGGCAGCTGCCACAGCTCCCAGACAACCCTGTAACTACAAATGTAAAAAACGAATTTTCTGCAATGTATTATGTGAGCTATTCAACACTTTATTATAAAATAATCTTGGTTTTAGATGACTTTGCCCAACTGCACACTAATGTAAGTGTGTAAGGTAGAGTGGGCTAAACTATGCTGTTCCACATAGGGACATTAAATGCATTTTTGACATGCTATTTTCAACTTACAATGGGTATAATGGGAGGAATCCCCATAGAAAGTCAACTAGCAAATTCTCCTAAAAGAACACGGATGTCTCTCTTTATGAGGGACCAGTGGGCTCAAGACAAACGGGGTTGGGGCAGGGTCTGTCTTTGACATATACGTCTCATGCATCTTCACCTAGAGCAGCAAGTGCCTAGAAGGGTAGAAAAGAGAATACAAAAACCAGAGTAATGAAACCACCATTCCTTTGCCCTACATGTTATTTTCAGTGAAGACCACCCACATCGCCTTGATAGGGGCCTAGTTCAAAGGCCCTCAGGTAATGCTTTGGCAAGAGAGAGTGAGGTTCAGTGCTGTCCACTCATGAAAACCACATCATCTGGGTTACATATGCAGAAGAGAAGGACTAGAAATGAGAGAATTCACTTGAATGTGAATTATATATATATATATGTATATAAATATTTCAATATATATTCAATTGAATTCTCTCTATATATTTGATATGGATGTGTTGCAAGTGGATTCAGAGAATCTTACGGTTTGCACACATTTTTTGTTCAGTTTCTTTTGTTACTTTGTTAAAGGGTCATCTGAAGGCTGATACTGCACACCAGGCAGCATGCCAGCGTCTTCCTAACAGAACACAATGCATGGCTGATGGATTCAATAATTGGTTAATTAAAGTTGCTTCAATTTCTTCAAAAACAGTAAATTAAGCCCAAATAAGTGCTCTGTTACTCATCCAGGGGACATACTCCTGGGCATCTAGGTCAGAGAAGCTTGTCCGAGGGCTGCAAGATGCCTGAGAAAGCCAGCTGCACTCAGACAGTCAACGCACATCTGTGCTTAGAGAATGGGTGAGGAGATGGATAAGGTGCACTGTACGTGTGTGCTCGCAAGGCACCGGATGTGGGAGACGTTACACACAGCGAGGGCATGTTGCAACTCCCATGCCCAAAGGCCACCGGGACTGCCCAGATCCATAGACTGCTCAAATCTGATCATTGTTATGGAGAAACAAATACCTTTAGAGCTCCTTGGCATTATTACAGTGATGTTAGCTACAGGCCCTTAGCGAAGTTCATGAAAATGGAATTAAAGGGTAAGTTTATGTTGGTGCAAAAAGTTTTAGAAACACAGGGTCTTCAGAGAATCCAAGGAGAAAACATGTTTCAATAAAACTATGCATGGACTTAAAAACCATTTTCACCAAAATAACCTTGTGTTTTAATTCCATTTTCCATGAACTTTGTAAAATGTCTCCATACACTGGGAAAAAAAATTAACTCCAGAAATCTAGGGACTGCTACAAGCCTCGCTGTTTGATATGAATCTACATCTGTGGAAATGATAGACACCAAATATCTGACTCTTTCAGTGATATTATGAGGCCTCCCTACTACCTAGCCACAAATGTGAACAACCTTTCAGAATGATCAAGGAACTTACACAAGGAGGAATATGAAACATCGTGATTTCTGGGACTATCATTTGGATGTTCCTTACCAACAAGGGCAGACACACGCTTGGGACAGGCAGATAACTCACATGAGAGTTACAGAATGAGCACTCGTTGCAACTTAGTTATTTTCAGTCTCATATAATTAACCCAGAAATATTTAAAATGGACCCAAATGGTTCATCACATTGGGTAGACCCAGAAGCTGAGTGTGAAGGAAATGAATGAAATTTAATTCTATAATGGATTCTGTTTCTTAATATGTTAGAACTGTCTGGCGGGGGGAAGAGGGAGGGAGGGGGTGAGGGAAGGATCGAGGGAGGGATGGAGGGAGAGAGGGAGGGGGAAGAAGGGGAGGGAGGGAGGGAGGGAGAGAGAGAGAAAGAGAGAGAGAGACTGAATCAGCATGAGTCTACAAGGGTATAGTGAAGATCAACCTCTTGACCCCTTATAGATAGATTTGTGACATCAGCTCTGCTAATGAGAAGTCAGGGTTTCTTTCAAGGTTGCAAGCATGGCCACAGGCATCTCTGAGATGGGCCTACAGAAGATCTTGTTTTCAATTTCTCTGTTGCCCATTTGTATCTCAATCACTCTTCCCACTCTTACTAAAGAGCACCAGGAGATCAAAAACCATAATTCTATACAAACCTTAACCTCAACCCAGTAGAGCCTGGATTTTTGACTATTGATTAGGAATTATACACATCCCTGATACACTGTGATTTCTCATTCTGTGGAGGGACACATTTGAAAAGTATGGAGTGAAGATGAGGGCAAAAGTTGAACAGCACATGGGTGAGCAACGCAGAACACAAAACCCCAAGCAGCGCCACTGGTCTTTACCTGCTTCCTGTAGGGATTGTGAGAGAAATAAGGGCCTTCATTTGAGTGGGGGGAATTGGAAAGGTCTTGGGTTATTAGCCTGATGGAGGTCAGGGGCACATCTTTAATTCTATTCTTACAACTCGATTAGAGAGCTTTTGAAACAGAGCTAAGCTTTGTGAAGAAGCAGAATAGGGAGATGAGAACAGAATTAGGCCAGTGGTTCCCAATCAAGGGGTGATGTTTGGACTCAAGGGACACTTAGCAATGTCTGTGGACATTTTTGGTGGTCCCATCTGGAAAGCGATGAGTGGCACCCAGTGGGTAGAAGTCAGGAGTGCTACTGAACAGTCCCGGGGCAGAGGACAGATTCCCACAACAAAGAATTCTTTGGCCCCACTCGCCAATAGATACTGAGCGATACAGATACAGATACTGAGCGATGCTGAATCACAGTGACTAAAAAATCCCACTTCCCCTCTGCACAAGAAATAGCCAGTGTGTTCCTTTTGTTAAGGATGCCCTTCTAGCACCTTTCTAAACTGGAGATATTAAACCACTGAGAAGGGCGTCAACACCACTCCACAGAGGATAACACGCTTGATCGGATTCAGAGCAGGGTGGGAAAAGGGAAAAACAATTCCTTATCACCAAAGATGGGGAAAAGAGATTTGTGTAATTATTGCAAAAATGTATCCTCCATGTGCTTAGTGCATCATTAAAATCCTTATAGGTGCTTAATGTCTCATTAAAATTAAATCTGTACCTGCCAAAAAACCAGTACTTTCCAGTAATCTTTGCAGTATGTACTCATTAAATTTAGTAAAGACCTTCAGATTAGCCAGGAACCCAGCTAGGAGAGCAATCTGTTGATAGGCCTCCCCTCCCCAGAGGCATCACAGTGGGCTGAGCTGATCTGGACCGAGCAGACAAGCTCTACTAGCTGGTGCCACTGGGTTTACCGGAGAGAACAGAAACCTACTAGTTAATGCCCGAGTCTAAACTTAGACATACAACTGTGGGTTTGTCCAAGTGTCCAAACTTGGATAGGAGACAGGACAGTAAGACCCCTGGACAAAGACTGTGATCTGATCTCTACGGATTATCTACTGAAACACCCCACCAAAACCCAAGAAGATGTCAGTAGTAAAAAGTAAGCAAAGTGGCCGGAACTGTGGGTGGTGCAGTGGGTTAAGTCATTACTTGTGATGCCAGCATCCACGTCACAGTGTTGCTTGGAGTCCCTGCTGCTCGGCTTCCATTCCAGCTCCCAGTTACTGTGCCTGGGAAGGCGGGAAAAGCACTTGGGCCCCTGTGACTCACATGGAAGACCCAGCTGCAACTCCAGGTTCCTGGCTTTGGCCTGGCCCAGCCCTGGCTATTGTGGCCATTTCAGGAATGAACCAGAGGATGGAGGATCGTTCTCTGCCATTACGCCTTTCAAAAACAAGTAAATAGAACTTCCAAAAGAAATAAGCAAAGAGAAAATGTACAGTAAAAGAAAATCTTTTCCATCTCAGGAACTAGGGTCAAGCCACTGTTTTCACAGATTATGTGGCTAATTTAACAGCTGTAAAATGAGGTGAGAAGCAGAGACACTTCTGCTAATTCCTATCATTTGAATGTGAGGATGCTGTTCTAGACTGACCATTTTTATCAATCAGTAACAGTAAAACACAGTCGAGGAGTGGGATCAAAGGCTCACCCAGAGTAGAAACTACTCCTGAATCAGTCAATCTCAGACAGAAAGCGTGAACTGACTAATCACCATGGGCTTGGCACACACACCCTGACCACATGTTCTTAACCACGTGTCTGGGAGTACCTGAGAGAAAGGTCAGGGTATTCAATTTTTGAAATGATGCCACCATGTGCATCCAGAAAAGGACCCTTTAAATTGCACCACTCCTTTATATTGAGATGATTATAATCTGAAAACGGCACTTGGCATTGGATCTATGAACCTGGAGCTGGAAACAGACACATTGCTTACAAGGTCCACCCTGTGGAGAAGTCCCAGTGTGAAATAGCAGAGATTTTGCACAGGTGCCGTGAACGGGTCCCAGGATGAATCCCTGCTTCTCCGTTCTTTCCTTTCTATCCGTGAAATGATGCAGAACTGCACTGCTTCATATTTTATGACTGATGGGAATCACAGCTATATTTGATGACTGTCATAAAATATTAAAAATTGCAGAATATGACTCAATCTCTAATGAAGGCTAACATAACTTTTAAAATCAAAGCCATATGTGTGCTCACTAAGAGACAGATAATTACGCCCCTGCAGGCCACCGATTTAAATAGTTACCAAAAATCTGATCCTGCCTTCCACTGCAACACCTCTGACTCCTTCATATTTATACATTTTTTTTTCCTTTTTTTTTCTGGTTAGCAAGGAGACATGCAAAGGAGCCACAATACTGGTGGCTTAACGAGGAAAGAAGTGAAACAAGAAGCTTTGGCAGTTTTAAAATACTGCTATGATTAGGAGTCTTTATATCAAATAAGGAGGTGCACAGGGCCATGAATGCAGCAACAAGTTCTGTTCATCACTCAAGTTCACACACCTACAACTTCTGGAAGTGAGAGATACAGGGCTCTTTAGGAAATGTTCTTTAATCTAACCTCTGTTTTGTGAATGGATCCATTAAACAACTTGTCATTCTAGACTTTAACAGGACCCAAATCTACTTTAGTTTTATTTCTTAAAGACAAAGCATCTTATAAGTAGAAGGAAACCATGAGAAGGGCATTGTACTGCACTGGATTAAGTCCTTGTTTGAAATCCCATATTGCATCCCATATTGATGTGCGGGTTTGACTCTAGCTGTTCTATTTATGATCCAGTTCCCCACTAATGAACCTGGGAAAGAAGTGGATGATGGCCCACCTACCTGTTTTGGGTTCTCAGCTTTGGCCTGGCCCAGACCTGACTGTTGTAGACATTTGGGGAGTGAAAGAGTAGATGAAAGATCTCTCTTTCTCTCTCTCTCCTCTTCTTCCTCCACCTCCTTCTCCCTCCCTCCCTCTAGCTCTGCCTTTTATGCAAATAAATAAATAAATAAATAAATGTTAACAAAAAAACAGAACATGATAAAGGCCAAACTGTAAGAGTATTAAATTCAGAACTCAGAGATGGAGAGATGGGAGGAATAGAGTGGAGAGTTATGTTTCAAAGATTAAAGATAACTGACAGACATTTACAAAGAATCTATTTCACAGAAAATCTTTTTCTTTATAATCTATTAAACAGAAACTAAATGGATTGGAATTGAAAAGACAGGAAACTTAGGGTTACAATTGTGAGACATCTCCAAGTTTGAGATTTTGGAAGATATAATTATCTGGAATCACAGCAGAAGTTTACTTTTTAACCTTCAGTTGCAATATCTTTCCAAGTTACCATTGCCGTAGCAGGTCCTTGGCAATGAGTGATGTCCAGGGTTCTGAACAATGAAGCTTCCCGCTCATGTAGAGATGGAGGTAAAGCCATTCATGACAGCTTCACACCATGCCTCAAAGACTGAACTCCAGAATCCAAGTAAAGTTACTCACTCCATATAATATCATATCAAGAAACCAAAAAGTAATTTTGACCACATGCTAGTCTTGAATCCCTTCACTTTGGGTACATGAACTCTTGAAAGACGGTGTGCCTTCACTCCACAATCATGGGTGCAGAGGCGATACTTTGACCATGATATGAAAGTTTAAGGCCACGAAGTAATGCATCCCTTGGTTTTGTGTAACTGAGGAACTTGAGAGCAGGAAAATATCTAACCTAGCTTGTTACATTCAAAGTGTACTCTAATGATATGAAAGTTTAAGGCCACGAAGTAATGCATCCCTTGGTTTTGTGTAACTGAGGAACTTGAGAGCAGGAAAATATCTAACCTAGCTTGTTACATTCAAAGTGTACTCTAAAGTATAGGTAGAAATTGGGCTTTCACAGTTGGTAGAAATCATAATTTAAAAAATTTTTAAATAATTTTATGAATATATATAGGAGACATCTCAAATATTTTTAATGAACAGAAATAAAGCATGCCCATTACATAATTTTAAAAAATTTAAAAATTACATAACTTTCAATGTAAAATAGTTTTCTTTCCCAGCTACTCCCTGCTTTTGAGTTTTATCTTACAGAATTTCCACAATATTTTTTTTTATTTGACAGATAGGTCTTCCCTCCATTGGATCACTCACCAAATGGCCGCTACAGCTGGCGCACTGTGCCAATCCAAAGCCAGGAGCCAGGTGCCTCCTCCTGGTCTCCTATGCGGGTGCAGGGGCCCAAGCACTTGGGACACCCTCCACTGCCTTCCCGGGCCACAGCAGAAAGCTGGACTGAAAGAGGAGCAACCAGGACTAGAACCTGGTGCCCATATGGGAAGCTGGCACCGCAGGCAGAGGATTAGCCAAGAGAGCTACGGTGCTGGCTCCTACAATATTTTTAAGTAATATGATTTTATAGCTTTCAAATGGATTTTCAAAAAATTTATGGATTTATTTGAAAGGCAGAGTTACAGTGAAAGGGGAAGAGAGAGAGAGAGAGAGAGAGAAAGAGAGAGAGAGAGAAAGGAAGGAAGGAAGGAAACGTTCCATCTGCTAGTTCACTTCCCAAATGGCTACAACAGCTGGGGCTAGGCCAAGCTGAAGCCAGGATCCTAGAACTCCATTTGGATTTTTCAGAGGGTTCAGGGGCCCAAGGACTTGAATCACCTTCCGTTGCTTTTCCAGGCACATTAGCAGGGAGCTGGATCAGAAGTGGAGCTGCTGGAACTCGAACTAGTGCCCATATGGGATGCTGGTATCGCAGGCAGCAGCTTAACCTGCTACACCACAACGTTGGCTCCTATCAACTGGATTTTAGACTGAGACAATTATTTACTTCTCATGTTGAAAATGAAGAATTAGAATTATATAATTTTAGTGACATATTTCTCATCACCAATCTACAAATAACACAAGTGCATTCTACAATTGATTAAATGAATATTCAAGATTTACAGTGTTATAATTATTTAGCAATGTTTTCATTTAAATTATTTATTTTTGCTATGATTATGTTTATTTCTCAACTTTCTTCCTGTAATTAATAATTGCATTAATTTTTAGTGGGGACACATTTTCCGTAAGTCTCCAAATAAACTGTACACCTCTCAATATGAGCAAATACATTAGGTAACCTTCCAGGCCCACTTTTTCTCTGAGACATTCCTTCTGGATTTCCTCACCCCAGTGCCAATCTGACTACTTCTCCCCTCAACCCTTGCTTGGCTATGGTGCTGGGAACTTGCTCCCTGTCATCCTTTAAATTTCTTTATTTTTCTTTTCCCTGGACCTAGTGCATGTTTGAAACTTTTTATTTTCCCTTTTCCTTGAAGTTTGTTTTCAGTTCACAATTCAAAGTGATACATTCATCACGCTATTCATGGTGCCTTTCCTGAATCTGGCCTACAGGACACTTAAAAAATGTTATTTAGAAAAAAGAAATAGACCAAACTGGTATAACCCATCTGCCTTTGATTGATTTTAGCCATTCCAACAAAATTTGAATGCAAAGTTAGTTTTTAATGTATTCAAGAGGAGTAGGGAAGAGAGCAAGAAAGAGATCTTCCGTCCATTGATGTACTCCCCAAATGCCGGCAGACTGAGCCAGACTGAAGGCAGTACTGGGAACTCAAACCAGGTCTCCTACACAGTTTGCAGGAGTCCAACTACTTGTTCTATTACCTTCTGCCTTGCAGGCTCTGCACTGACAGGAAGGTGGAACTGGGTTTGGAGCCAGGAATCAAACTCAAGCATTCTGATAGGAGACATCAGTATCTCAACTGGCATTTACCTGCTAGGCCAAATGTCTACCCCCAATATTGTCAACCCAACCTACGTGGATAAGACACTGAGTTCTGGATTCTAATTTTCGCTTCCACATACTGCAGACTCTGGCCAGCTGCAGTGGAAGGGCAAGTAATTGAGTCCCTGCCACCCACATGGGAGGCCGGGACTGAGTTCCCGGCTCCTGGTTTTGGCCCTGCCCTGGATGTTACAGTCATTTCAGAAATGAGCCGCTGGTAGAAAGCCCATGAGAGCATTTCAGGCATGGAAAGCCAAGACACGGTGGCAAAAATGACCCCTACATGAAAGATCTCTGTGAATAGATACTAGCTGAAAGAACGGGCCATCAAAGAAGGAGGTACCTTTTTCTGAAGGGAGGAGAGAACTTCCACTTTGACTATGGCCCTGTCTAAATAAGGTCGGAGTTTGTGAACTCAAGAGGCTACCATAGCCTTGGCAGCTCATGACAAGAGCCTCGGATAATTACTGACTTCATAAATAAGAGCGTCAATTGTTAAATCAACAACAGGAGTCACTGTACACTTTCCCCCCATGTAGGATCCCTGTTCTTAATGTGTTATGAGAATTAATGGTAAAACTAGTCTTCAAACAGTTCTTTATACTTTGTGTGGGTGTAAACTGTTGAAATCTTTACTTAGTATAGAGTTGATTTAATGTATATGAAGATAATTAAAAAGGAATCTTAAGAATGGGATGGGAGAGGGAGTAGGAGGTGGAATGATTTGGGGATGGGAGGGCGGGTATGGGGGGAGGAACACCTATAACCCAAAAGTTGTACTTAGGAAAGTTATATGTATTAAATAAAAGCTTTCTATAGGGCTGGACCATGGCTCACTTGGTTAACCCTCTGCCTGTGGCGCCTGCATCCCATATGGGCGCCGGTTTCTAGTCCCAGTTGCTCCTCTTCCAGTCCAGCTCTCTACTGTGGCCCGGGAAGGCAGTGGAGGATGGCCCAAGTGCTTGGGCCCCTGCACCCGCATGGGAGACCAGGAAGAAGCGGCTGGCTCCTGGCTTCAGATCAGTATAATTCTGGCTGTAGCGGCCATTTGGGGAGTGATGCAATGGAGGGAAGACCTATCTCTGTGTCTCTCTCACTGTCTATAACTCTGTCAAATAAAAAAAAAGCTTTCTATAAAAAAAGAGCCACTGGATAGAAATCTTTCAAATCAATTAATTAAAAATACATAGTATTTAAGCTACAACAAAATATGACTTAATCAGCATGAGAAAAATGTCTGTCCTAAAAAATATGTGCAGAAATTGTAGATGAAATGTATCCTTTTATTGTCATAAATTTAAAAATAACAATAATCTCCTTTTGCTTAAAATTAGGAAAACTTGAAAAGCCTTTAACTGGTACATATGTAACCTTTGGAATAAAAACATATGAAGACAACATCCTCTAAATGAACACACTGCATGGTGACTTGTCTTTTCCTTCCCATTGTTCTCAAGACATCCAGCACATTCTCTTAGGGTGTGCTGATGGGCAGCTGGCTGGGAATAAGAACCACAACAGGCTGCCCGGTCCATCACTTTGTAGGTTGGCTGGTGCATGGGGACAATAAAGCAGGGTTGGCAAAACCCACGGTTCGAGAAACAGTTCTTGAATCATCTCACAGGCCAAATGTCTCTTGAATATATCCTTAACACCAGGCAAGAATAAAGAAGCCCTTCCCTTGGAAATGAATGGAGCATCCTAATTTTTCCCCTTTGATTTAAAACATGTAAAGAATTCCATTTAGTACCAAGAGATGCCAATGCCAACACAGTAGGCTGCATTCTTCTGTTAAAGAGATTTTCACAGTGAGTCTATTTCCTCATCAGGGTTTAATGTACAGACACTGTTCAACCCTAGCTACCCTCAGATCAAATACAGGGGCCCAGGAACTGCTGGACTCTAATCCCATCTCTTTCATCCATCCCCCAATGGGCTCCTTATCACAGGGTCCTTGACTTCACGGCTGTATGACAAGGATAAAAGGACTTACAGCACAAGTACCTCAGGGATTTCAGGTGGGAGGTGAAGAACTGCATATAAACTAATTTGTTCTACCTACCTGGGAAGCTTAGCTTCTTCTGCATGTCACTTCAACAAGAAAATTAATTTTGTGTGACAACTGAACCCAGCTGACCTAGAACTATGTTTGTAATCCAACCATAAAGAAAATGTATGGTTATTAAAAATTATCTTAAAAAAGCAAAAGAAGCAAACTCTTTCAGGACACAAATCTGATTAGGAACTTGATGTATAAAAAAGATGCGTATTAACAAATAGGAACCGCTACTTGGAAAAATCATTGCAAATAACTGCCCATGCTGGGGCATGGCCATACTGAAATTCACCTTTCCCTGTTTGACATATTTTCTTCCTCCCTGGCTGAATCAGAAAGGGTTTATTAGAACTATTGGATGGGCATTCCAAATAACTGCAGGTCAGACTTCAAGCAGACTTGAAAGCCTGGTCTTACCAGGTAGCCAAGCCTGCAAGGCTGAATTTTGATTTACTCCCTGCCAAAGAAGAACACAGAAAGATGTTGCTGGGTTTATTTTGAAAATACCTGGCTTACTGTCATCTGCTGAGCTAGCAGGAATACAGCCAGATTCTCCAAGACGTTTGGGTGGGCAAAGGACACAAACACTTCACGAGAACAGAAAGGGGGAAAGCACTTCTTTAGGTCTAACTGGAGTCCCCACACCACCGGGTATTTTCCCTCAGCTGCTTTCCCTCGCTGGGGACAAGAGCACCAGAAATACTGTACACTGCCACCTGCTCAGTGAGGCGGTCTAAGCACAGGAAAGAGTTATCTGCAGCCCACGCTCACTGCAGCTCAGTTTACAATAGCTAGAATAGGGAATCAATCCCAATGCCCACCAACCGATATATGGATAAAGAAAATATTGTTTATTCACACTATGGAATGCTATTCAGCCATAAGAAAGAATGAAATTTTGTCTTTTTGTAGCAAAATGGTTGCAACTGGAAACCATTATGCAAGTCCCCAAAAGACAAATATCAGAAGCTTTCTCTGCTATGTGGCAGTTAATACAGAGAGCAAATAAATGTATAGGAATGAAACGGATAGATTATGATATCTGTCATCTTTATAGTTGTTTTACTCCTACAGAACTGTGGTCTTCCTGCTTTTCACTTGTTAATATTATGGTTAGTTGTGACGTAAGCCTGTGATTATAGACGGAATTAACATTTATGTCTTTGCAAAAATTAAAGAAAAAAAAGAAAGAGGGGGAAGGAGGGACATATGGTTTTCACTTTAGATCTGTACCTATGAAATGTTCTCTTTATAGTAATAAAATATTTTAAAAATTATATTTTATTTGAAAGGCAAAGAGAGAGAGAGACGTCCCATCTGCTAGTTTACTTCACCCAATCCCACCAAAAGCTGGGGCTGGCCCAGGCAGAAGACAGGCACCAGCAACTTAATCCAGGTCTCCCACATCAGGGGTGGGAACTCAATACCTTGAGCTATAGCCTGCTGCCTCACAGCGTGCACATCACAAGGCAGCTGGAACTGGGAGTGGAGCTGGCACTGGAACCCAGGCAGCCTAACATGGGATGTAGGCATCCCCAGCAGCATCTTAACCGCCATGCCAAATGCCTGCTCCTACAGATAAGTTCTTACACTCTGCCTGAATCACTGGTGATGATGAGTGCAGTGTGGCCTCACCCCAGGAATAATGTTACAGTCTGCAGAAGTTTCTGATTGGTACAACTGAGCTGGGGGTGGGGTTTCTGCAGGCATCAAGTGGGTGGAGCCCAGGGATGTTATTAAACATCATTTAGTTCACAGCATAGCCTGTATGACAGAATTGTTGAGGCCTAAATGTCATTAGTACTGCGGTTGAGAAAAGTTGAGCTAAATTAAAAGGAAGTATCCTGGGGCCAGCGCTGTGGTGTAGTGGGTAAAGCTGCTGCCTGCAGTGCCAGTATCCCATATAGGCATTGGCTGCTCTACTTCCGATCCAGCTCTCTGCTGTGGCCTAGGAAAGCAGTGGGAGATGGCCCAAGTGCTTGGGCCCCTGCACCTGCGAAGGAGACCCAGCAGAAGCTCCTGGTTCCTGGCTTCCGGTCAGCCCAGCTCCGGCTGTTGCAGCCACTTGGAGAGTGAACCAGCAGGTGGAAGACCACTCTCTCTCTGCCTCTGCCTCTCTGTAACTCTGCCTTTCAAGTAAATAAATAAATCTTTAAAAAAAAAGTATCCTTTACTTGTTTAATTCTAGGCCATTTACCACCTCCTTTGTGACCATGGTGTTACTGAACACTATAACTAGTAGGTACAAAACCACTGTTTGATGCTATTTGCTTTTCTCTTCCTCTCTATGAAATTGATTTACACAAATGAGTGTAGAACCAATCAATAGCTCCTGCATAATCCCAGGCAAGTACAATATGGAGTCAGGTGGCAGGCAATCAGAGCTCTCAATGATTAGGAAAAACATGACCACTCTATCATTTTGCTGATTCTACGACCTTCGCTATACCTCTTCTCAGCCAAAAACAGGATCCTCCAGGAGCTCAACTTTCTTTTTCCTAGATACACTTTTCTCCCTGGTGCCCACTACCATTTGGCTTATTTCATTTCTTTCTTTTTAAATCTTTATTTGAAAGGCAGAGTTACAGAAAGAGAGTGAGAGACAGGGAGAGAGGTCTTCCATCTGCTGGTTCACTCCCCAGATGGCCACAACGACAGGGGCTGAGCCAGGAGCTTCATCTGAGTCTCCTATGTGGGTGGCAGGGGCCCACGCACCTGAGCTATCCTCCACTGCCTGTCTACGTGCATCAACAGGGAACTGAATCAGAAGTGGAGCAAACAGGACTCAACCCGACATCTATATGGGACTCTGGAACTGCACGTAACAGCTTCACTTACTATGCCACAAGGCTGGCCCCAGCTTCTTTTTTTTAATATTAATATTTTTACATGAAAGGCAGGCTTACAGATAGGCGAGGGTGGGAGGGGGAAGGGGGAAGGGGGAGGGGGGAAGGGGGAAAAGAGAGAGAGGGAGAGGGAGAGGGAGAGGGAGAGGGAGAGGGAGAGGGAGAGGGAGAGGGAGAGGGAGAGGGAGAGGGAGAGGGAGAGGGAGAGGGAGAGGGAGAGGGAGAGGGAGAGGGAGAGGGAGAGGGAGAGGGAGAGGGAGAGGGAGAGGGAGAGGGAGAGGGAGAGAGTGAGTCTTCCATTGCTGATTCACTCTCCTAACAGCCACAACCATCAGAGCTGGGCTGATCCACAGCCAGGAGCCAGGAGCCTCTTTGGGGTCTCCCAGGTGGCTGCAGGGGCCTAAGGACTTGGGCCATCTTCTACTGCTTTCCCAGGCCATAGCAGAGAGCTGGATTGGAAGCGGAGCAGCCGGGACTCGAACCAGCGCCCATATGGGATGGCAGCACTGCTGGCGCAGCTTTACCCACTAAGCCACAGCGCCAGTCCTGGCTTATTTCATTTCTATGTGAGGGATGAATGGCAAGTCTACTCTTCAGCACGCCTCAGTAAGTCTGAGAGCAGGAAGGCTGGCATCATAACCTTCTTGCATTGCGTTGATGAGAAGTAAAACACTACCGGCATAATTCTTCTCCTTTCTCCTTTCCGTATGATTTTTGATCTTCAATTTCTACATACATAGCCGCCTTATTGTATATGTGTCTTTTACTGTCAGCCAGCTCGGATCCTTTTGTGCAAGTAGGCAGGGTATAAATTACAAATAAATAAACGCCATGCAGAAGACCCCTTACAACATGCATCATGTGCTCTGTACAGCAGGTCTCACTGAGCTTCCATCAATGACCTGCCAGCAGTCAGTGTTGTTAAAATGATTTCTTACAACTAAGGAGCATTATCATGTTTTCCAAGCAGCCGAGGCAATGAGTTATTATAACTTTTGCTCCACTTCTTATTAAGAGTTGAACTGCCTCAGAGCTGGATGGCTTCCTGAGCAGGTGAGTAGACCTTGGATGAGTGACACAAAAATCAGAAGACAAACAGTGGGTTAAAGTAAAATCTGTATCTCTTTTATTTTTTAAAATTTTTTTAAAGATTTATTTATTTACTTGAAAGTCAGAGTTACACAGAGAGAGGAGAAGCAGAGAGAGAGAGAGAGAGAGAGAGAGAGGTCTTCCAATCGACGGTTCACTCCCCAGATGGCCGCAACGGCTGGAGCTGTGCCGATCTGAAGCCAGGAGCCAGGAGCTTCTTCCCGGTCTCCCACGTGGGTGCAGGGGCCCAAGGACTTGGGCCATCTTCTACTGCTTTCCTGGGCCATAGCAGAGAGCTGGATGGGAAGAAGAGAAGCCGGGTCTCGAACCGGCCCCCATATGGGATGCTGGCACTTCAGGCCAGGGCATTAACCCACTGAGCCACAGCGCTGGCCCCTGTATCTTTTTTAAAGTCAAGACTGTGCAGTATCTGGACATGCTGGATGATACACATAGCGACATCACTCTATAGAAGTATTGCTATGTCCGAAAGGACACCCCTTGGTACTAGTAGTTCACTGAGGTATTGGAGACTGAGTAGGGAAGGAAGGGTCCAGAATGGGAGGAGGGTGGGAAAGATTCTCTCCAAAATGATGGGCTTCAAAAATTTCTTGGAAAATGTGTATTACAACAAACTATGCAGTGTTTTCAAATTTTTTGTACCAAAATAAGCTTGCCTTTTTTCCTTCAAAGATTCATTTATTTGGAAGGGAGTGTTGCAGAGAGAGAGAGAGAGAGAGATCTTCCATCTACTGGTTCACTCTGAGCCAGGTGGAAGACAAGATCCTGGAACTTCATCCAGGTCTCCCACATGGGCGGCAGGAGTCCAAGCACTTGGGCCATCTTCTGCTGTGTTCCCAAGCACATTAGCAGAGAGCTGGATTATAGGAGGAGCAACTAGGACTGGAACCAGCTCTCATCTGAGACGCAGGTGTCGCAGACAGTGGCTTTACCCACTGTGCCACAATGCAGACCCCTAATCTTGCTTTTTAATGCATTTTCTCTGAAGCTTTCTGAAAGAGCTTCATGGGATGATGGTGCCAAAAGCCACAGAGAAGGAGTAAGTAGGCTCTTCTAAGTGTCTGATTTGTGTAGCCTTGTAGGGAATCCTACAGAGAGACAAAAAAGCCAGAATTGTCCCGATTTCCCTGACAACTGCACAAAAAGCACCTCAAATTTAGGATGTGCCAGCACATCATCTGTTGTTTCCCCTGCATCAGTCTTCGGAGGCTTTCAAAATGAGGTAACTTGTCTCCTTGCACCTTGGAACTCAGTATCATTCTCCTAAATGCTCTTAATTCTATCCAAGAGATCCGCTTAAGTCCCTGTGGGCCCAGGAAATGAGTTCACAGAGCTCTAACAGGAACCACCACCTCCTCGGAGTCAGGGCACCTTGGGATACAAACCTTGTTCATTTCAGCCCTCCCATTAGTAGGCATCAGTTTTACTGCAGCGTGTCTCCTGTACCCTTTGCTACTCCTTGGTGCGTCGCCTTGTTCAGCTTACTGTTTAACACAGAAGGACAACGTGCAAGCTTTCTGGTTCTCGGGGAAACGAGTGCCACGTTCATTTGCCTTGAATGTTTTCATTTCACTTAGGAGCCTACAAATGGTTTTCTGAACCGTGATTTGCAATTTGAACAGCCACCCAGACAGATACGTGTCGTCTGCACTGAGATTCAGAGACACTATGGCCACACGGGTCAATGAGTGGCAGAGTGACAAAGCAACATCAGGTTTTGTTGACCACGAAGCTCATGCTCTCTGTCCATTGTAAGGGCTGGTTGGTTTGGATAACTACTGGGCTGATTCTACTTCTTACTGAGATTCTCCCACCCTCCTTGCTTCCCTTCCTCCCTTTTGTCTGTTTGCTTAAGGAATTTAATTTTCATTTACTTTTTTTATTAATAAAAACATAGCAGACTTAGTGGTTTATAGATACAAACCCAAGATTATAGTCCTTCCCTTTCTCCCTGTTCCTTCTTTCCAAGATCCACTGTTCCAAGATTCTCCCTTTCATATCACCTTTCTGAGCTCTATAGGTTTTGACTACTTGCAGGTAAGGGGTTCTCTGTCTCATTCCAGACCCCAGCTCTGTGAGATTTTTAATCTCTGCTCTCAACCATCATGTGACCAGACATTTGTACTGCATGCTAAGGCTGCAGGTCTAGTCATGTTGACCAGGAAGATCATCAGCTGTACCAGAGATCCAAACAGAGGACGATTTTTCATTTCAGGGATCAAAGAGAGACTAAAAGAAACTGTTCAATATTAGACTGGAAGGGATATGTGGCCCTGAAATCATTGGCTGTAGTTTGGAAAAGGTCTTTGTAAATCAGAAAAAGATGGGGCATGAGGGAGGACCTGCAAGGGAGCCTGCAGGAGTTTAGCCTGGTGGCCGGCTCACAGGCTGGTAAAGGTCCACATGCTGGTTTGCTTGAACACTGTGGAGCTGTAACCCCAACTTTCTACTGTGGAGAAGCACCTGCAGAGAGCACAGACCATCCAGGAGTACTGAAATACTGCAGGCGGCATGGCTCCACTGGAGGTAAGCAGAGGGCTCTAAGGAGGGGCAGCCGAGCACTCCAGCTTGGAGAGAATTACCCAGGCAAGGACTTAGATGTTTGGAAGAGTACATTGGTAGCTGAAAACCAACTTCTCTTCTGGATGTTAGAGTTGGAGCGCGAGGGAGGTGATAACCCATGGACACATTGTCTGTAGCAACAGGGTATGTCCAGGGCAGTTTTGAACTAAGAAAGGGGCTTGCAGAAAGCCATAGTCAATAGCTAAGAAACAGATGGCAGACTGAAGCAGGCTACAGCACATCTAGCCACTTGGCTGAGACCTCGCCCCAAGTCTGAGCTAGAAGAACAGCTGAGAAAAGAACAATGCCTCTGGGAGTCTGGAGCAAGGCTGAGCTGTGCCCTTGGATGGACCACGTGTGCTGTCCTGCAGTGGACAAGACCGGGGCAAACAGGCAATCCCTTTAGGGGCTGTGATGTTCAGAGACCTCCATTTCCTCCCAAACCTATGTAGGAAAAGAAGGGACTTGCACCAAAGGGCTATCAGGTGGATTTGAGTCAGATGACACTGAAGGTTCAGGAGTACAAGCCCCTCACTCAGTCTTCACACTATGGACATCAACATGGTCACAAAGAAGAGATTTGTAACAGGCAAAAGAAATTAGCTGGTCTTTCAGCTCTAGGTTAGGGAGGGAGTCAATGACTTGTTAAAGAGGCACATTTTCCAAATAATGAAGGACTGCCTCACTCCTGTCTAGACAAGGAAGCATGAGGGGTAAACAAGCCTGAGTTTCATCCCAAATAGAAAAAATGTATTTTATTTTTTTGCTCTATATCAATAGGGATCCAGTGACAGCAGGATAACAGATTGGATGCCAGTTTCATATCATATATGCAGATATCAGTAGCTTGGTTACAGCTGCTGGTTCAAGGTCTTAAGTACAAGCAGGCACTGATTGCTCTGTGGGAATGCAATACATTTTTGTGCTTGAGCTGGGGAAGAACGGCAAGGCTTTCATCAGGAGCCTGATGGAGAGAGAGCACAATGCCAGACACATGCGGAGTGCAAATGCCTATCTGGGCCACAGTCAGAAATCCATCTTGTTATTTGGGTATTGGATAAATGATACATAGGACTTAATTTTCTGGCTAATATAAAATCATACTAAGTAAGTCAAAGTAATGTTAAAACAAGCTTAGAAAAAAAGAGTGTCGTGCAATGCTATAACTACTGCCAATAACTCCATGCATAATCATATAAATCAAGTCTAATAAGAGTTATTGCAGTCAATATCCTCATTTGATAGATAAAAAAAAAACTATGACATATTGCATAATAGTTATCAGCAGAGTCAGGGTAAGCTCCTAACTCACCTATTTTGTTCAGACTGTGTCCTAGGAGTGAACATTTGCCCTTCTCCACTCAATACATTCTAATTCCCCTGGTCTCTATTCGTGCTATAGACACAAAGACAAATGAGGCTTGACATCTAATGATCTAAGAGAACTGGGTCAACAACTCTCCTAACACCAGACAGCTGGAACCACCCGGCAGTGCACGGAGCCATCAGAAGAACGTTCTACCGTGAGCCAGGAGAGCTTCACTGAATTCTGCGTCTCGGGGCCAATCATCAGAAATCTCTGATCTCATTTTATCTTCCAGAAAATGCAGCAGTCAGGCCAAATGATGTCTAAGACTCCTTCCAGCTGAAAGATTCTGTTTCCATAAAGCAGAGGCCACAGATTCAATACCCAAAGTGTCTGCCTGCGTTCCCAAATGATGCTCACTATGCCCAGAGCATTCCATCTGTTCCCCTGGGGCCAAAAAGGATATCCTTGGCAGAAACCTGGCTCAAATTAGGACAAAGTTGGCAACTTCTGGAAGATTTTTTTTTCCACTTGGTAAATTATTCTGGTTCTGAACTAACAGCAAGGGTAGCACTTTAACCAGTTAACTCAATTAGATGGGCAGGCGTTGGGGCACAGGAATTGAATTAGCCATTCCCCTATCTCCTGCTCCATTAAGAATCACTAGATGAGATGGGGAAATCTGATCCAAGGGACAGTCCTAAAATCCTTGAGAATCCTTTCAGGGAATTTACTGAAATCAAGAATTTGCGACGTGGTCTCTGGAAACACAGAGCCACAACATTGTCAAATAGACTACCCTGCCACAATATTCCTGGCTTGATGTCATGCATAATCCACAGGCAGCTTCTGCCGTGAGGGTATGAATGACAATGACTTTGCCTTCTTTGCTACTTCTGGTACAGCCAGTCTGGACAGCCCAAGGTAACATGAGAGAACAGGAACCTACCCATGGAGGTGGCCTGATTTTCTGAGGTTGGGGCTGCTATGAATTCAAATGAGTGCTAATAATCTCTGATAATATACTGGCCATAGAAAGCAATTTTTAAGCAGGAAGAAACAAAGTTATAGATCAATGGATAAAAGAGTGTTTGTATATAGTTGAAGTTGCTGAAATATAACCTTTGCCAACTAATTCCACTATCATAATAACATTTCTTATAAGAAGTAGATAAAGTTCAATATAAAAAGCCCAGAGTTCACCTGTTGTCAGGGAAGCAATTTATTGAACTTATTTCATTGGCTGAATCAATTTCAGTCTAGAAAATAAAATACCTAAACAATGCCTTTTCTACATATAAATATCCAGAAGATATATTTATTTTTTTCAAGGTAAAATAAAAAAAAAAAGAGGTTGCCAGGTAAGAAAAAAATGCTAAGCAAATAATGAAAAGGGGAAATGGAAAAGCAAGGAACAAAGGGGTTTTCTAGAAACAGCCATACTGTTGGAAATGTCTATCATACAATCAAGAGCAAGCCTCCCTCTACAAAAGGCATCAACCAGCTCCTCACAGTGTCCAGTGCCTACGATTTCTTTCTCCCTTTGGTAAACCATGTCTTTTGAACCTATAAAACGTATTGAGAGTTATGTTGTGCCTGGTAACTTAACACCTAATCCATTTCTGAAAATGCTAATTTCAGAGTAGTTTTCTAAAGGCTGCCCTTTGTTGAGTTGAAAAGTTTTAAGGTTCAATATCATTGAAAATGAAAGAAAAATGGAGAAAAGTGGAAACAAAACACAATTCTGATTCTAAAAAAAAAAACCACACACATACTTTTCATATGTCTTTGAGATGTCTTTGAAATCAGGATGCATTTTTGTAGTCGATGACATCTTAAAATTAAAAGTGGCTATTTAAAAGTGGCACATGAGATAATGGTTCTGCTTACATGGATGCCAGCCCAGAGTCTGTGAGACATGGAATTATCTGTCACACACAGACCAGCTCACACCGCTCTTCCCCAAAAAACAATAGACACTGACAGTACATCAGAAAGAGAGTTGTATGCCCCCCCTTTCTTTTTTTTTTAAGTTCTAATAATTCTCTAAACTTGGGGAAAGTATTTGGAATTTTCCGCCTTGATGAATATTTGGAAATCTTGGGTCACTTTCCACAGACACAAAAGGGCTGGATTTTACTAAGGAAAGATGGCTATACTCTCAGACTGATGAGGACCCACAGACTACAAATTACTCACCAGTGCCAGAGACCGCATGGCTGCTACGAAGGGGATGGTGACAAATTAATGCAGTACAGATGCCCCAAGGGTGCCCGGCATCTGCAGCCCCACCCCCACCCCTCCTCTGTCACTGCGAGATGATGAATCAAACAAATTAGGGCAGAAATTACTGGATTAATTAAGGCTGGTGATTATGTCTGCACGTTATTGTTCAGAACTCATAAGTCTACCTTAAAGGTCATTGGGTTTTACTCCAGAGGGTGTGTACGAAGCTGATAAGAAGAATAATTAGGGAAGAGCAGGCTGACATCATGGAATCTGCAGAAACTCTTTTCTCACTTGTCCCTGCTTTAAGCTGGGAAAATCCCCCCAATAAGTTTTGCACACAGCTGTGCTTAATTGAACACGATTAATAACGCTGTTGACGGTTTAACCATTGCTTAGTGGCCGGGGGCCGGTATGGATGTAGCATTAGCACTGATGAGGCACTGAGTGCTCAGTGTTCACCACGCCGCTGGTTCGAGAAACTTCTTCTTCCAAATGGCAGCTACTTGTTCCACTCATAGTAGCACCAATGCCAGGCAACAGAAGCTCACTCGTCTAATTTACCTGCACTAGTACCAGTAGGATGTTGGGGAGAAAGCACAGGTAGTTACCCATCAGCGAGGCAGACTCAGGTCTAGATGTGGGCAGTTTTGACAGCATTGCCTCAAGATGCGAGCACTCATGCAAACAAGTCGGGAAACATCTCTCTTGCTAGAGAGCCGAGGACGCCCGGCTGATACACATTCCCAGCCTGTGCTCTGTGGAAAGCAATAGCTACACAGCTAGTGGAAATTGCACCTTGCTAGCTCTGCTTTAATCATTTTCAAACACTCATATCTTGCAGACTGCTTTGAACCCAAATGAGCTGAAGGCTACGTGTGCCCCAGTATAAACGCAACACCTTGCAGAATCTAATTAATCATTTTCATTCATTTCTAGCCTAGGAGCATGGTTTCCATGGTTTACCAAGCACCGTCATCACATATATGCATATAGCTAATCAGAGAGTTAAATTCCAAGGGGAGGCTGTATTTTAATCTCTTGGTTCTAATTACAACTTGCAACTAAGTCCTGCACAAAACACATACAGCTATTTTTATGGGTGTCTAAGATATTATGATTGCTGCTTGAGCAGCTGTGCTAACACTGAGAACCCCGTAGAGTTTATACGTTGAGACTTCCTCAGACCCTGACATTTCTCCTTACATTGCATTTAAAAAAAAAAAAAAGTCTGAGTAGCCCCAGGGAGAAAAATCCATGTGGCATTTTGCAGACACAACGGAACATGGGGTCAGCTGCCCCTCACTGCATCCAGTTCCCATTAGCATTAATGAGAATGTTACACATACATCAAGAGGAAAAAAAGACCCCACGGGTTCTAAACCACAGCTGAAAGACAGCCCTGCTATCTGCCAAGCAGCAATTTAATTAAACTCTTATTTATTGCAACTCCCTCCAGTTTCATGGGTTTCAGGGAGCAGCAGTCGTGGCCGAGTTTGCTTATGGTGAAACCCGGCTTGCTTACCTCCACTGGGGTTGTCAGATGAATAATCACTGTGACACATCCCGCACCCTCGGACTGGAGACCCGAAGCAGGGGCATCTTCGGTGAAAAATGAAACCCACTTATTGTATTTGTAACTAATGTTCCTTAAAAGTAGAGCCAATATTGACATTGCAGGCACACATAAAAACCAAGATCTATAACTAAGTGTGTAAAATGCACACTGCACGCATTTAATAATCATACTCCATTTTCAATAACGGGAAACAAGGCACAACGACTGTCATATTTCACCAGCTCCCCCTTTTTTCCACAGCAAGCAGCACATTGTTTTATTACAATATAGCAATCCTGCCACATTACCTTTTACAGTATGTGTACAAGAACCATAAATACACTGGCCCATCTAAAATAGGCAGCACGACTCTCCCAGCATTTGCGATACTTGCAACTTTGCATTTTATGTGGATTTCACATTTGGTTGATGTGTTTGCAATGAAATCAGTACTGCCCAGAAGAGAAATTATTTTACATTTCCATTAAAAGCTACAGTAGTAAATAAACCATCAGAGTTTATGTAGATTTCCAGTAGCACATCAAGAGAAGCCCATTAAAGTGCCAAACCCTGTGTTAAACCTTTGATAAGAGAGTACCTAAAAGGCACATTTCTAAAATTTTTTTCAAGTGATAGAGTTTTAAAGATATTTTATAATACTGTACCGACCTCTGCAGAACACTCAAATCAGGCGAAGTTTATGATTGTCAGTAAAGCAGCTGTACAGCTCATCACCACGGAACGCCCTGTCAAGGCTGAGAATGAAACTGTGATGTTGGAAAACAGATAAAGGCTACCACAGGCTGCCAGGCACACAGCCTGCAGGGTTAAAACACACGTGCTCACGTGTGCAGATGCACATTCCAAATAAGCACGCAGGAGATGGCAAGAATTAAGGGGTGATAAATAATAATTAACATTCCCATAATTGAATAGGCCCTGTTTTACAGAACAAATTAACAAGGAGGTCTGTGTAGTCAGATACATACGTGGCATGTGACTCAGTGTAACTGGCAGACTGTGGAGAGGAGAGCACCATGGTAATTTGCTAATTTAAAGAGATACTGGGGATGGTTTTGACATGTTTCTGCTAAATTTTTCTTAAAATATGTGGTCGTAGAGAAATAAAAAAGAAAAAAAGGGAGAAGTCCCTACTCTGTAAGACTATGAACGCAGCGATGCACTGGCCATTTTCATATGCCTTTTTTTAAAGTATATGTTAGTACACTCTAGAGAGGTGGGCATTATTATCACTTTAACTTCTGTCAGTGAGGAAAAATCAGCATAAGGGGTAGAACTTATCCAACGTCACAAACCAGTGATTGTCAGCAGTGGGGCTTGGATTCCTGTCTTCTGGTTTCAACGCTTGGGCCTTTTGTGCAAGTCCAGTGCAAAGCCAGAGCCATTAGAAGAGGCCATGGGAGCTGTGAGCAAGGACCAGCATCACTTGTAAGAAGCAATCATGCCTCCTGTGCTGCCAGCATTTAGCACAGGGTGTGGCACTTAATGGGCTCTCCTCAGTGTGCTACTGGATAGCTACATAGACTCTGATAGATCATCTATTACTCTGGCCTTTCATGGAAATATATAATCATTTCGCTTCTGGGCAGTACTGATTTCACCACAGATATATCAACAAAGTATAAAGAAAGACAGTCCTAGAAATTAGAAATATCTGGGCCGGCGCCGCAGCTCACTAGGCTAATCCTCTGCCTGTAGCGCCGGCACCCCGGGTTCTAGTCCCGGTCGGGGCGCTGAGTACTAGTCTTGGTTGCCGGATTCTGTCCCGGTTGCTCCTCTTCCAGTCCAGCTCTCTGCTGTGGCCCAGGAAGGCAGTGGAAGATGGCCCAAGTGCTTGGGCCCTGCACCCGCATGGGAGACCAGGAGGAAGCACCTGGCTCCTGGCTTCAGATTGGCGCAGCGTGCCGGCCGTAGCGGCCATTTGTGGGGTGAACCAACGGAAGGAAGACCCTTCTCTCTGTCTCTCTCTCTCTCACTAACTCTGCCTGTCAAAAAAAAAAAGAAATTAGAATAGAAATATGTGTAGAAACTGAATTAAAGAACTGAAGACAGTGCAGCTTCCACTGTCAAAGCCCTACAACACTGTTCTTGTCTCTACCCAAAGCCACCAGAGGGCGCTATGTGAGAGTTGCCCTATCCTTAAACTTGAAGTCCTTTCTCATTCATTCACAACACACAAGATCTCTGACCACCACCTTCAGCTTTGTAGAGAAAGGGGAAAAATTAGACACTCTTCTGAGTTTATAATAATACTAGATTTATTTTGAATGGATAATTATGAAATTCTATGCTGCCTAGATGTCCTTCTCTAAATGAAATAATGGTAATAGGGACGGTTATTATATCATAACATTCTTTCCCAAAAAAAGAAATGGAAACTGACAACATTTGGCTGGTGCGTTCTCTAGGGAGCAGGGAGGGGGCTGCTCTAGAAGTCTGAAAGCCATCACTGCTCTGAAGGAGAAAGCCAGAGCCATAACATTAGCTCAGTCCTGTGCAGCTGGAATAAGCACATGGAGAAGCCGAAGTGGACGATGCTGAAGAAAGAGGAGAGGAGGGAAAACATGTTGGCAAAACTGGCATAAGGGAATAATGAAGACTTCCCAAAAATAATAAATAAGATGTACACCTAGGGTGGTCCAAAGTACATTCCCCATTCCTGAGCCCAAAGTAATAGAGTTTACTCAGCTAAAGAGAGTAGTAAAGAGAACAACCAAACAGAAGAATGACTCAACGCATGACACATAGATGTATTGACCAAGTGCGTCCCGGGCCTGGCTTGTGATTGGTCGGAAAGCTGCTTTGGAGAGCACATGATGGCTATCAGAACAACAGGGAGAAGACCTTACCATCTGAGAGGCATGGGGGAAGTGATCATCTATCCTTTTGGCTGACTCTGTCATTGGGAGAGGGATCCATTAGTCATATAGATTCTAGATCTACCTGGATCGGGACAGAGCACTTGCAATGACAAAATCAAGTTGTTCACATTCTTCATTGTTTCACTTTGAAAGGAAATGGATTTGTCAGTGTGAAAACATGATTCCAACAACTGCTACATCCTGAAAACGGACGGAGATCAGGATCTCTTGGAAGGAATGCAGTAGCCCTGACTAGAATATGATGAGCTACTGCAGGTTAAGTGAGACAGGTACCACGTGGGACCACGTCATTGAGGAAAAGGACATAAACCATGGAATCAAGGAGGGAGGCGCCTTTCTCTGAAGGGAGGAAGGAACCTCCACTGTGATACGGCCTTGACTAAACAAGTTCAGAGTTGGTGAACTCAAGGGGCTTCCATAGCCTCGACAGCTCATGGCAAGAGCCTCGGGTGATTGCTGACACCATAAATAAGAGTGCCAATTGTTAAATCAACAACAGGAGTCACTGTGCACATGCTCCCCATGTAGGATCTCTGTCCTTAATGTATTTTACTATGAGAGTTAACGATAACACTACTAGTCAAACAATACTCTATACCTTGTGCGGTTGTGTGAGTGCAGCCTGTTGAAATCCTTGCTTAGTGTATACTAAGTTGATCTTCTGTGTATGAAGGTAATTGAAAATGAAATGCAATGAAGGGTGGGGTGGGAGAGGGAGTGGGAGAGGGGAGGGCCACGGGAGGGAGGGAGGTTGAGGGGAAGCCACAACAATGCGAAAGTTGCACTTTGTAAATTCACATTTATTAAATAATAAAAAAATAAAATAAACCATGGAAGCTGGGACCTGACCAAACCTCAACAACACATTACATAAGCGTGGAATTAGTTCAAAAAGTTCATGGAAAATGGAATAAAAAGATGAGTTGGGGTCGGCACTGTGGCGTAGTAGGTAAAGCTGCTGCTTGCAGTGCCGGCATCTCAGGTAGGTGCCGGTTCGAGACACGGCTGCTCCACTTCCCCTCCAGCTCTCTGCTACGGCCTGGGAAAGCAGTAGAAGATGGCCCAAGTCCTTGGGCCCCTGCACCCACATGGGAGACCCGTAAGAAGAAGCTCCTGGCTCCTGGCTTCCAATTGATCAGCGCAGCTTCAGCCATTGTGGCCAACTGGGGAGTGAACCAGGGGATGGAAGACCGCTTCCCTGTCCCTCCCTCCCTCCTTCTCTCTCTCTCTGCCTCTCCTCTCTGTATAACTCTAACTTTCAAATAAATAAATAAATCTTAAAAAAAAGAGATGAGTTATTTTGGTGCAAATGTTTTTAGAATCCATGCATATGCAGTATCCAAAAAGTTCATGGAAAATATGTATTATGTAACAGGTATGCTAAACTATGTAACTTAATTTTACTTCTATTTTCCCATGAACTACTTGAAACATCATATTTTTCTGAACATGTCAGTGGAAAGCTATGGGAAAACAGTAAAATAAATTTAAAAACTTTTGTGTATTTTATTATCTACTATGAGTACTATTGACAACAAACATTTCATGTGCTAGCAAGAAATTTTATAATGGCATTATCTTAAAAAGAAGGTATTACGTCAGTTAAATTAATTTTTACAGCACCTTTAAGAGGCAAGATTATCCCATCCTTCATATGGGACCCTTATGTTCAGATCAATTATAGAATGAGCCTAAGATCACACATCTAGTAAGAGGGGGAGCTGGGATTGTACTCTTCCTCATTTATGATTCCAAGGGACACAGTCTTAAATAACATGCTTATAATGGGCAGGCTTCCCTTGGGATTTTAAGCTGCCCTTACATGACTGTTTTGCAGCCCCGTGGCTGTTGAGAAGGAGAGGCAATCTCACTACTTAAAGAAACTCCAAGGGTTAAAGTTCTTCCTGAGACTGGCAGAGCATAAGGAACCTGGGTATTCAAGTTTCCTCTAGAACCACATTACATGGCAGGGCTGGGGAGGGGGGGAGGGAGATAACAAGGCCTCTTCCATTCACTGCTTTACTCCCCAAAAGACTGCAATGGCTGGGGCTAGGCCAAGCTAACACCAAGAACTCAGAACAACAACCAAGTCTCCTACATGGGTGACAGGGTCCCAAGCACTTGGTCTGTCTTCTGCTGTTTTCCCAGGCACGTTAGCAGGGAGCTGTATCAAAGTGGAGCAGCTGGGACTTGAACCGGCATCCACATGGGATGCGAGTGTTGTAGGCAGCAGCACAATCCACTGCACCACAATGTTGGGTGCCTCCTCTTGGGTTTATGAGACCACCTTGGCAGAAGCTAAGGCAAACATTCCAGGAACCTGTTGTATTCCCCACTGTGTAGCTTCTGGGATTTCAAATGGCTCACTACATTGAGATGGGTCCCTTTGCAGCGTAGAGACTTGATGTGAGTCACATTTATTATAAGCATATTACTAAGGAAGATTTTTAATGAACCAGTTTAATGCAGTCTACAGATGTACAATGTGACTTTTTTTTTTTTTTCTGTTGTGAAGTTCATTGGGGTAGCAGAGGCTAGCGCAGACAATGAACACAGTTTGGGCAATAGAACTTACACCTTCCTGACACACTGTGTTTCATTCATCTGTTATGTGGAGCCACCTCATCACTCAGAGTCCAGGTGTACGTGTGTGTATATATATACACACACAAATATATACACCTCCTTGATTAATAAGCAAACCTATCATAATTGCTTGAATGAGCTTTTCTGCCTAGTCTTTTCGTCATTTACACATTCCCTCAATGTACATTTTCTGAGTGCCTATTAGATTCCAAGACCTATACTATGGGCTGACAATAAAGACATGAGTCTGGCATGATATTCATTGCCTGGAATGTGATCACAGGCCAGTAGGGATATGCTAACAGCTATGAGGATTCTTCAAATAGTCTGAAGATAAAAAAGGAATTAAAAGATGAATTTATTTTGGCACGGATATTTCTTTTGAAATCTGTGCATAGTTTTTCTCACAATATGCCTTTTCTAAGAACTTTTTAAAGACTCACAGTATGCATGGATTTTTAAATATCTTTGCACCAAAATGAACTTCCTTTTTGATTCCATTTCCCATGAACTTTTGGACATACTCTCCTATCTGTTGATGCTAGAGTACAATTCAACAAAAAGGCATGACACATCTATTATATGGCAGCCACTGTGTTAGGCATGATAGCATCTCAAACAGATTCTGAAATTCCTGAGAGCAAGGACTCGGAGAATCTTAATGGGAATTCGCTGTTAAGGAGGATACTTGGCAATGTGTAGAGACCTTTTTTGGTTGTGACAACTGGAGGAGGGGAGGGTTGGGAGCGGCTGTTGGCATCTAATTGGGCCAGGCCAAGGACGCTTTGATGCATCTGAACGCTGATCGAGACAGCCCACCATGACAAAGGAGAACTGGACACCAGATGCCAACAGTGTTAAGACTGAGAAGCCTTGCTTTTTCAAGGCTGTGCCACTTGATGGGTGGCAGAAAAGGGCAGAGAGAGGGTTATTCTTCGATAAGTGCTGTCCTGAAGAATCCTTAATTGCTCCTGTGAGTCAAAAAGGCAAGAGAAACCAGGAAACTCAAAGATAAAAATTTGAGAACAAGAACACCACTGGACCCAGATACAGAAGTAAACGAGAGCTAAATTTGAGATTTCCAAACAAGCAAATAAAAGGCACAGTGGCCTCAACCTTTTGCACGCAGGAGGGAAGGTGAAACTCACCAGCACAAAGGGAGCCGGACTGAATGAGCCCAGGGGGACAAACGCACACAGGGTCAAAGCTGATGCAAACGAGACAATGCAGCAAGGGGCTAAGATGAGAGGAGACACTCACTGCGCACAATGAGCTGCAGAGGGATCTGAGAGAGCACAAAAGCTCCTTCCAGGACTGCAGAACCAAAGGACCTTTGAGAGGATATCGACCATTTCAGGATGAAAAGACCCTACTTCATGGAAACAATACGAATGACACTTCGCCGCCTTTTGTGCGCCGTGAACTCCAGCTTTAGTGAAATACCCTAACAACTTGGTAAAGCCCTAGAAACCACAGGTTCCCACAGGCTTCTGATAGGATCACAGTCACCAGTAAATGCAAGGGTCTCCGCATGTTTCAAGGAGAACAGGGAACACGCACACAAGAGGCGAAGGAAGCCTTCAAAGGCTCTGCAGCATCGTTGAGAAGTCCTCACTGAACAGAGGTGATGGCGGAGTGCAGGGGCAGCTAAGGACATGAAGATCTCTGACCGCTCTTCTGAGCTGCTACTTTTGTTCTGAGCCAGGGAGGAGGATGCCGCCCAGAAGAAATGCTATGCAAAGGGATTGGGGTCAAGTCCAGGCAGTTGTGCTTAGAGGTGATGACGGCATCAAAGCTGGGGCTGTGACACAGTGCTCTAGGTTCAGGAATTCAGAGCACCCACACACAGTCTCTACTGCCCTGCATCAGCGCCATGTGACAAGGGCAGCAGACACAACAAGAAGTGGTGAAAGACAGACCCGCTACTGGCTGGGGCTAGGCAGGCAGGGAGGGTCGTGAGTGCATCCCTGAAAGCAAGCTTTCCTACTTTGGTTCTTGAAACTTGCAAGCAAGTGTGAAATCACTCACAAATATGAGAGTGCTTCAAATGACATTAAAGGATCAGGTTGTTTTGGTGCAAAAAGAATTTGGAATCCCATGCCATGACAGCAATATTCAAAATGGTAAGGGGAAATGTCTAATGAGAGCAAACCAAGCCTGGATTTCCAAAACTATACCAAAGTAAATGTATCTTGTGATTCCATTTTTACATACATTTTTAAAGTTCCCTCATACATAGTTTTTCAATGAAGATTCAGAGACATACACACCTTGTTAAAATTCTTAGTTTCTCCATTACAACCTAACCACTACGTTCTTGAATTAAAAAATATGGACATTGAAATAAATGGACAGGCAAATGTGGCTGTCACTTCTCTGATACAGGTTTTCAGTGGCTCCCTACCATCAATGTGCAAAAGATTCTAATTTCTTTGGAACGGCAGACAAGGCACTCCGACATGGCCCCTGTATACTACCCTAGTCTCCACTCCAGGAATCCTCCCACCCATTCTTTAGCTCTCTCAGGATAAAATTAACCAAACTTCCTGGCCAATTGTACTATTTCATATCTGGATTTTGAAATAAGAGGAGACCCTTCCGTGTGAGGAAATCTGGGGGAGTCAATTAACTCAACCTCCATTACCACATCTATGAAGTGAAAGAGTAGTGATAGGGCCGGCGCCGCGGCTCACTAGGCTAATCCTCCGCCTAGCGGCGCCGGCACACCGGGTTCTAGTCCCGGTCGGGGCGCCGGATTCTGTCCCGGTTGCCCCTCTTCCAGGCCAGCCCTCTGCTGTGACCAGGGAGTGCAGTGGAGGATGGCCCAGGTGCTTGGGCCCTGCACCCCATGGGAGACCAGGAAAAGCACCTGGCTCCTGGCTCCTGCCATCGGATCAGCGCGGTGCGCGGGCCGCAGCGCGCCGACCGCGGCGGCCATTGGAGGGTGAACCAACGGCAAAGGAAGACCTTTCTCTCTGTCTCTCTCTCTCACTGTCCACTCTGCCTGTCAAAAAAAAAAAAAAAAAAGAAAGAGTAGTGATAGTACCTAACTCAGCTGAAAGAATAAAATAGGAGGAGCTATGTTAAATGCCTCATAGAAAGCCTAGCATGTGGCTCTTATTGTAAGATAACTAACAATGATGATAATTTGTGAAGATTTTTTCATTTTGGCAGATTCTAGTATCAAATGCAATCGCAGCAAAAAATTCAGCATTGGCCTGCTCCCATCCCTGTTCTGATGTCTCTTTTCCATTTTAGCTTTGTTATTTTATTTTTTTTAAATCCATTGGTAAAATTATCCCCTTACAGCACAAGTTCATGTTGCCTATTTTTTTTAAATTACAGAGAGTTTATTATTATTGTTAGTTTTTATTTATTCAAAAGGCAATGAGAATGATAGACAGAGATCTTCTATTTGCCAGTTTACTTTCCAAGTACTTGAAATGGCCAGCAGCCCAGAACTCACTTTGTCTCTCCCACACGAGAAGCAGGAACCTGTTCTCTTGAGCAATTACCTGCTGTCTCCCAGTGCGCAAATCAGCACAAAGCTGGAAACAGAAGTAGAGCCAGGCACTCTGATATGGAGTGTGGACCTCTGAGGTGGTGTCGTAACCACCGTACCTACACCCAGACTGTTGCCCATTATTTGAACGGGTTGATTAAAAATGAGAATGTGAGTTCTAAGAAGGAAACACTCTTTTCCACTGAGCATGCAACATCTGTTACTATGGAATACCCAACTCCCTCTCCATCTACCCAGCTACTGCAACTGAAGCATATCAGGCAGTACGTAGATGACAGTGCTGAAAGATTCAACTAATCACTAAAGCCCTGTATACAACTGGCACACAAGAGTGACTGCTCCCTTACGTTCTGGTGGTATTGAGACCAATCCCAAATATAAATTCATCAGTCTCTCTTTGTCCACAGTGTTCCTGCCCATCCTTTAGGACTAACTGCTTAACAAGAGGAATTCAGTAAACTGAGGGAGTGGTACAGCTGGCCAGACAAGATTCTAATCACCAAACTCAAGGAGTCATTTGCTTTTCCAATAGATAAGAACCTTGATGACTGGTATGATCCAAAGGGATGTTAAGGGAATTTCAAATCTGGGACAGAATGAAACTACCACCTGCATGTAACACTCCAGACAAACTGAATTCCCCAAGGTCATCATAAACATTCCCTAACACCACCAATCAAAGGAAGTTCTCCAGCACCAGTGACCAACCGGCAGTTCAGACACGAGCTGAACATTCACCTCTCAGCCTTAACTTTGATCTTTACCCTTAAAGTCTTAAAAAGGCCGGCGCTATGGCGCAGCAGGTTAACGCCCTGACCTGAAGTGCCAGCTTCCCATAAGGGTGCTGGTTCTAGTCCCGGCTGCTCCTCTTCTGATCCAGCTCTCTACTATGGCCTGGGAAAGCAGTAGAGGATGGTCCAAGTCCCTGGGCCTGTACCCACGTAGGAGACCCCGAGGAAGCTCCTGGCTCCTGGCTTCAGATCGGTGCAGCTCTGGCCATTGTGGCCAACTGGGGAGTGAACCAGCAGATGGAAGACCTCTCTCTCTCTCTCTCTCTGCCTCTCCTCTCTCTGTGTAACTCTCTAACTTTCAAATAAATAATAAAAGCTTTAAAACAAAAAGAAATCTTTACCCTAACTCCTCAAGGTGTCTGGGAATTAAGTGATAACTGCCTGGCTTCTTGCTCTTTGCTTTGCAAATACATATCTAGTTTCTTCTACCACCCTGATGAATTGGTTTTCCGCATATTGGGCAAGTGGACCTGAGTTTGTAGGTTCCAGAGCAACAGCTCTGGCTTGCTTGGGGACTTGTTCTGCAGTCTGAGGCAGAATTGTTTTCCTGTAGTGGCACTCCAAAGTTGTCTCTTGAAGGGCATCCCCAAAGGGAATTGTTGAGCCAGCACACGAACCATGGGGTAGACACTTCCTGTGCACAGAAAACAAGGTGCAAACCATCACTTGTAACAAGCAAGGGACAGGGCTGGGAGTCCACAGAGGATGAGGAATGTGGCACCCGGTTAATAAACTCATCTAGAGAGAGAATCTGTTGGGAGCATTGATAGCCACATCTCTAAGCCAATACTGAATCAACAATTAAATGAACAATTCCAAATCAGTTACGCAAGAGCCGAGAGAGACTCAGTTATATTTAAATCAAAATTCGCCACAGCAGGGGATTGTCAGCTGCTCAGTTTGGAAAGTTGGATGTTTGTGTTAGAAGCTTAACTCATCTAACCAAGTGAATCTCAGTTACATGCTATGTGGACTAGGCAGCTGCTACGCTTTGAGGGGGAGGGGAGTGTGTGTGCCTGGAATCTGTGGGGCGGGAGCCCAAACTGAAGCTCTGGGAGTTCCAGGAAGCTGTTCTTTCACTCCGCTTCCTGGGTTGAATGGATCTAAGGTGGCTGCAAGGGAGGATCACAGCTCCGTACAACTTCACAGAGTGGAGGAGGAGGAGAACTGTGTAGTGCAGTGAAAAAGGCCGTCCTGGATTCTATCAGCAAGCACACATTGTGGTGCGGAAGCTAACTGGCAGTAAGATCAGCTGGGTGTATCTCAATTGCACCTGCAGGCAGATGCTTATTCTCCAGGTCTCTCAACTACCCACGAAGGAGAAATGGGCACGCTCTACTTTACTAGCAATTATGTGAAAAATTGGTGCTGGTGCTCCTTCCAGTCACCCACAATGAGCTGAAACCAAAGGGTGCTACAGAATGCAACAGTCTCTAAAGACAGTAACTACGATTTGTGGATCACGCGAAGGACTTCTAGGAGAAGCTGTTGTGGATGCTGTTTATTTCTGTTTCAATGGGCTCTGCCTGCAAAACAAAGGCTGTGAACATTTGCTAAGTGAACCCGGATGGTGCATGGCACGCTTCAGAGAAACATCAGCAGCCATGCTGTCTCAGCAGGATCGGGATGGAGTTCCTGATTCATGCGCGTGCAACATTACTGCTGAATTACAGATCCGCAGCTCTGTAGGCACAGGCCTCCCAAACTGCTTTTACTTCTGCATAATTCAAGATATAAAGACTGTTTACTGCCGCTAAACTGTGTAAGGAAGCACAGGACACAGAAATTGCTCCATGCCTTCATTATGTTAATTTAGAAATCACATATTTCCTTTTTTAGTGAGTGTTAAAAATTATTTTTTTCACTATTGACTGATTGATTGCTGGCCTTTGGAATTTTCCACCACACTGCCTGCCTGCTTGATCTATTTGTTTCTTCTCCCCATTTGAGAAACCTTAAACACAATGTGCAAATCTTCTATTTTATTTGAAAAACACTAGGTTAGTACAAGATAAAGGATGTAATTTCCTGCAAGGAAAAGACAGTTGAACAGAAGAGCAGGGAGGATAAAGAAATATTTTTCCAACAGGAAAATGTTTTCTCATCAGTGCCTGTTTAATGTTTGCTCCATCACTAGCGACTGTGCCACGCTCTGTAGAACTCGAAGACAGCACAGAGTCCATGGTTATGAAATTAGGGAGTTTGCTGCAATTAGGAGAAATGCAGTTCAGAGCCAAGATCTTATACACAAGCAATCTAACAGAGGACAAACTGTATATGCTCATATACAAGCTTCACTGTAACAGTAATGTGCAATTTTGCTTCTGCAGCTTCAGTTACCCTTCTTGCTCCACTGCGGTCTGAAAACTTTAAATGGAAAATTCCAGAAATAAACACTTCATAAGCTTTAAACAGTACTGTATGTCCTGAGTACGATGATGAACTGTCCTGGTCATCCCAGTGCACCTCACTCAGGATGTCAACCAGCTCTTTGTCCATTGTAGCCTTTTTTTTAAAGACTTTTTTTTTTAATTTATGTAGATGAGACATAGAGTTACAGACAGAGAGAGGGAGAGACAGAGAGAAAGGTCTTCCATCGCTGGTTCACTCCCCAAATGCCTTCAACGGCCAGAGCTAGAATGACCCCAAGCCAGGAGCTTCTTCCTGGTCTCCCATGTAGGTACAGGGGACCAAGCACTTGGGCTATCTTCTGCTTTCAGATATCAACAGCAGAGAGCTGGATTGAAAGAGGAGCATCCAGGACACAAACTGGCACCCATGTGGGATGCCGGCCCCGTAGACAGAGGCTTAGCCTACTACACCTCAGCACCAGCCCCTGCCCACTGCATCCACACTGCATTCACTACCTACTGTTGGTCACTTAGTAGTTATCTTGATTGATCCACTGTCAGAGTACTGCAGTGATTGTCTTCAAGAAATTCCTACATAGGAACCGAACTAGCAGGCATCTTCTTTAATCTCATCACATAGTCATTGTATAGTCTCCCATCATCAGAAGATGGGTGATTATAGCATAATCAAATACATATATTTAAAGATTTGAAAGGCAAGCAACAGAAACAGAGTATAAGACAGACAGAGGAGGCCGGTGCCGCAGCTCACTAGGCTAATCCTCCGCCTTGCGGCGCCAGCACACCGGATTCTAGTCCCAGTCGGGGCACCGGATTCTGTCCCGGTTGCCCCTCTTCCAGGCCAGCTCTCTGCTGTGGCCAGGGAGTGCAGTGGAGGATGGCCCAAGTCCTTGGGCCCTGCACCCCATGGGAGACCAGGAGAAGCACCTGGCTCCTGCCATTGGATCAGTGCGGTGCCCCGGCCGCGGCAGCCATTGGAGGGTGAACCAACGGCAAAAGGAAGACCTTTCTCTCTCTCTCTCTGTCCACTCTGCCTGTCAAAAAAAAAAAAAAAAAAAAAAAAAAAAAAAAAAAAAGAAAAAGAAAAAAGAAAAAAAGAGAGAGAGAGAGAGGAGAGAGAACAAAAAGGAGAGAGGAGAGAGATTCTATCCACTGGTTCACTCCCCAAATGGCCACAAGAGTTGAGTCTGGGTCAGGCAGACTCCAGGAGTTAGGAACTCTATCATGGCTCCCACATGGGTGGCAGGGGCCCCAGTACCTCGGTCATTGCCCACTGCCTTCCCAGGTTCATTAGCAGGGAAGCTGCATTGGAAGCACAGTAGCCAGGATTACCTGGACCCAGACACTTTAAGCCCCTGTGCCACAGTGTCAGCCCCTAAATGAAATGTCATGATGGAGAAAGATAGACTACATTTGTATACTTTTTACTCTAGTACATAGCGACAGTTATTTTGTTATTACTATTAATCTCTTAACTATGCCTGATTTATAAATTAAACTGCATCCACCAAAGTTCTTGAAATGTATCCCATAGGTAAAGTGGGAACCACTGTATGCTACTATGTAACCTTGTTACACGAACCGCACACATGTGAAACAAGACAGCGAGCTAGCTGAGGGCAGCCATTCAATGCCTGGCAAATAAAGAAGATTCTTTAAGTAGAAGTTTAAGGAGCAGGCTCTGATTTCAGGCCACCTGGCTCAAAATTTGGCTTAATCACTCTCAGTAACTGTGCCTTTGGGTAAGGTGCTTAACTTGCTCAAGCCTCCCTTTCATCATTTATACAACTGGTGTCTATCTCAGAGAACTGCTCTGTGGATTCAGCAAACAGTACCAGGCACACAGTAGGTGTGCAATCAGTGTTAGCTAGAGAATAGTTTATACTGTATTATATATTATATATTATATATTAAGGTTTATGTAAGTCAACACCTGTGAAAAAATTTTTTTAAAGATTTATTTATTTATTTGAAAGTCAGAGTTACACAGAGAGAGGAGAAGCAGAGAGAGAGAGAAAGAGAGGTCTTCCAACCGAGGGTTCACTCCCCAGATGGCCGCAATGGCTGGAGCTGCACTGATCCAAAGCCAGGAGCCAGGAACTTCCTCCGGGTCTCCCACGTGGGTGCAGGGGCCCAAGGACTTGGGCCATCTTCTGCTGCTTTCCCAGGCCATAGCAGAGAGCTGGACAGGAAACAGAGCAGCCGAGTCTCGAACTGGCACCCATATGGGATGCTGGCACTTCAGGCCAGGGCGTTAACCCACTGCACCACAGCACCAGCCCCAGAAAATCTTTACACACTGTAAGGTGATATTCAAATTCCCAAGTTTGTTATCAGGTGCACCACTCAGTGGTTGTGCCAATATTCATCTACCAAGTTGCGTGTGCTTCCCAGCCTTCTCTGTTTCCAGCTGTGTTTGAGTTACTACTTAGGGGGATGGTCAAAGGTACTGTTAAGTATGATCTCCATTTCCTATGCTACAGGTAATGGCTGTAATGAAATATGACACACAGGCATGAAAAATTAAATACAGTCATATGTTGCTTAACAATAGAGATACACTCTGAGACAAATTGTTGGGTGAGCTTGTCACCATGCAAACTACAGAGAGTCTGCATTTCTGAAAAACTAAATGGTATAGTCTATTGTTCACCTAGGCTGTCTTATAATCTTACAGGACCACTGCTATACATACTGTCCATCCTTGGCCAAATCATCAATATTTGAACATGGCTGCACTGGAGAAGAGAGGGGAGGAGTGGAGGAGAGGAGAGTGTACAGGAGAGGAGGAGAGGGAAAGGAAATGAAGGGAGGAGAAGGGAGGGGAGCAGAGAGGAGGGGAGGGGAGAGGACATGATTATAGAGGAGATCCAAAGCAATATGTCACAAAAGCCTTTAACAATGGGGAGAGAGTGCTGCCCCTTGAGCAGTCGACAGCTGATATTGGTACATGTGAACATTCACAGACCAGAAGTGTTTCAGACTTTGGAGGTTCTCAGATACAGGAATATTTTCATCCTGAATCCAAAAACCTAAAAGGCTCCGAAACCTGACATTTTTTCAGTACCAACATGATGCTCATTACGTTTTGGATTTAAGAGTACCTCAGATTGTGTGTGCTGGGATGAGGGAGGCTCAACCAGCAATTCTAAGAGAAAGAGAGCAGTGTCACCTGGGAGGGGTAGAGAAGAACTCCGAGGCCACCTGGGTTGGGGCAGCGCCTCCATGGCTGTGCCAACCATGCAGGGAGGAAGAGCAAAGTCATTGCAAGCACAGAAAGGAGGAGGGCACTGAGACAGGGCTGCAGATAGCTGTGGTCAGCAGGCAGTTATCGCTTCCTTTCCCTTCCCTCTCTTCTCCTTGGGCAGAGAGCAGCTGCCTGTGTGGAGGTGACTTAGGAGCGGTGCAGGGCAAATGGAAAGAGAGAGCAGGTACCAGCAGGCGCGCAAGCTTTAAAGTCCCACCTTTGCTTTCCACCCTGGGCATCAGGCTGAATAGGATCCAGAGCGAGAGAGGAAAGGACACAAGTAAAAATCAGGAGCTTTGATGTCTTCTCTCCTTTTATTCCTCAGTAAGGACATCCGGCTTCCCGACTCATGATGCGGCAAAACTCAGCCCGTTAATAGGATTTACTTAAGGACCAGCGTTAACGAGGAGGGCATTTGGGCTGCAGACTTTCCCTTTTTAAATAACTTATATATTATGCTCATTTCCCATCTCTCTTACGATAGCACTTTTTTTTTTCAGAAATGTTTTCAGAGAAGTAATTTGCAGGCACTTAATTACTAGTATTTAACCAATTCAACATTTCCCTTTCTTTAGAGTCCATTAGGTTTTCTATTAGAATATTATACATTCTAATCAAATGTGATTTTCTGCAGAGGTTCTCATTGTCAGGCTCCTCAAAGCCAAGTTTATCTGGACTATTAGACATTCTTTCTGCTTTGGCTGCACCCAATTAGATTAATTATTTATACCTGAGGCCCACTGCTTCAGAACTTGGGCACCTCGGTTAACATTTCTCTGGTGAATTATGAAGTCTTATTTTTTAAATAAAATCCTCATTTCATAGTCTGTTTGATTGAGGTTAAACACAATAGCCTGGTGATTCTTGTATTAAACAGGCGAATGTCATGAGACTCTCTCCTGGGTTTCCTGCCAGTGAGCACGTTTGAAGCAAAATGAACCTTTCATTAAGAATACCCCCCACAGGGGAGAAAGACAAGGGACCCCCAATGTGGAAACTGTCTGGCACTAGTCTGGGCTGAAGGTATTAATAAAATGGGCAAGGCAGAGACAGTAAAGACTCTACCTATCATCTATCAGGTATAGTTGGAGATGAGAAAAGGGCCAAGGGGGCTTCCCAGCTCCCCTTCACTATTTTGCAGACAGAGAGACTGACATCCGACAAACAGCCATTAGCTCACGGTGACCAGTTTTGTTCCAATAGCCGTTTCAGGTCTTTGTCAAAGACACCCCTGAAAGCAGGAAAATGCTGCCTGAATAAGTCAGGGCTCTTTGTTGCAATCAACAAACTCTGCTCTTTCTATGGTAGGCAGGAGAAGGCTTCCCTAAGGGATATTATGAATACCAAAACCTCCAGGAGGGCCGAAGAGCTGGGCAAGGCCTCCAAGAAACAACAATGTCCAAAGATAACACAGGAAAAGGCGCCCTCGGCAATGCACCACAGTTTAAAACCACAGCACAGCTCACACCCAGGGGACTTGGGAGAGGTGCCATTCTCCCTGCTGGACAAGGGGACCCAGTGGGCATCCCTACCACTGCCCTCTCTAGAGAGGGGTTCCACACAAATACACCTGCTGCCTCACCTCTTCATCCTGTCTTGTACAAGAATCCCTGATCATAAGAACCTAACCACAAAGAGGGCTGCAAAAGTCCGTTTTTAAACTTTATTTTACTTCCTGATTCTGACAATTTATTTATTTCAGAGACACAAACAGAGCTCCCTCTGCTGATCCCCCACCCCCCACCCCGCACACCTCATACCACAACCACTGGAGACTGCACCAGGCTGAAGCTAGAAATCTGGGACTCAAACTGGGCCTTCCATGTGGCTGAGAGGGATCCAAGTACCTGAGCCATCGCAGGCTACCTCCCAGGGTGAGCCCTAGCATAGATCTGGAGGTCAGAAGTAGGAACCAGGCACTCGGATACAAAACACAGGCAGCCCAAGCAGCATCTCAGTCACCGTACCAAATGTCCACCCTTGTATTTTTGATTTTTACCTTAAGAAGATGACTCTTAAAGTGAAGCCCACACCAACCATCAAACCATCAACCATCAAACCTGCCCCATGCCTGCCCCTGCTGCCCCATAATTTGGCTTCTCACATTTGTGGGATTCCAGGACACTTTGGTCCAACAGGAAACACATTCTCTTATCCTGCTTCCGGCAGTCAATCAACCCTAACACTGATTTAGTGCGGAGAAGAAGAGAATCTTTTCCGTGCACACATGACAGAGGGCGAAGGCCCTGGACCTCAGTGGAGTTTCAAATTTCAGCACTATTCTGACTCCTTGGTGAGATTACAAACAAGAAGAGTGCCCGGCATGCAATGGCTCAAGGCCAGACTATGTCCACTGCTTAGCTTTGGGGTCTTCATTCTCAAAGACAGTGGGTGATTTTGAGCTGGCTGTTTACCTTGATGTGAGTAGAATTAGTCTTAGACACTAAGCCTTTATGGCAAGTTTTACTGTCCAAGCCAAATATAACCTGTTCAGATTTATAAGCTTTATTAACAGCAATAACTGTTTTACAGCCAACATTAGTAAATCAGGGTTTATTGAGAACTCTACAATTTTAATCTGTGCAAAACCATCAAAATGTCAGATTTTCCTTGGACATAATTTCTAACTTTTATGAAAGATAGATTTTCCATTTAATTGGAGAACATAAAAAAGTGCAGTGTGAGATAATGAATTGTTTAGAAAAGAGCAGATTGGTTTTAGCTGAACAACAAGTGCCAAACACTAAAGTTGCTGTCTTCGGTCAGAACTGCCCCAAGGTTAAGGTGAAAAGTAACTAGTGTGGAGTGTGTTGTGATATATCCATCTGCTAGGCTGAGCTCGGAATATAGAAAAGCTTACGAGGCCAGCACTGTGGGCGGCAGGTAAAGCCGCCACCTGGAATATCAGCATCCCATATGGGCACCAGTTCGAGTCCCAGATGCTCCATTTCTGAATCCAGTGCCTTGCCAATGCACCTGGGAAAGCAGTGGAAGATGGCCCAAGTGCTTGGGCCCCTGCACCCACATGGGAGACCCAGATGAAGATCCTGGCTTGCAGAGATTTGGGGAGTGAACCAGTGGATGGAAGCACTCACATGCACTCTCTCTCACTTTCTCTCTGTAACTCTGCCTTTTCATATAAACAAATCTCAAAGAACAAAAACACACTCATAAATTTCAATAATTTTTCCTTGTATTATTGTAAAACCTACAAATACCTTCAGATAAACAAAATAAATCTTTTTCTAAAAAGAAATGTTTAACCTCAAGGTTGCAGGCATCTACATTGCAAGTATTTTAGAAAAGGTTTATGTCATCTATTATGTCATCCAAACAAACATCTGACTAAGTCCAATGAGACCCTTTAAGTTCACAGAATATTGTAAGAATGTGTTGTGTGGGTTTTTTTTTTCAAAGATTTATTTATTTAATTGAAAGCCAGAGTTACAGAGGAGAGAGAGAGAAGGAGAGAGAGAAGGAGAGAGAGAGAGGGAGGGAGAGGGAGAATGAAACTTCCATATGCTGGTTTATTCCCCAAATGGCTATAGCGACCAGTGCCGGGCCAGGCTGAAACCAGGACCTTCATCTCCATCTCCCACATGGGTGTTGGGGCCCAACAACTTGGGCCATCCTCTGCTGTTTTACCAGCCACATTAGCAGGGAGCTGGATTGGAAGTGGAGCAGCCGGATATCAAACCGGCACACTTATGTCCCAATAATGTATTTTGGTAACAGTGACACCATTCATGAGAGAGATCGAGGTGGTAAGATAAAGAAACATGAAGAGAGAGGCCAGTGCTGTGGAGCAGCGGGTTAACGCCCTGGCCTGAAGTGCTGGCACCACATATGGGCGCTGGTTCTAGTCCCGGCTGCTCCTCTTCCCATCCAGCTCTCTGCTATGGTCTGGGAAAGCAGTGGAAGATGGTCCAAGCCCTTGGGCCCCTGCACCCATGTGGCAGACCCAGAAGAAGCTCCTGGCTCTTGGCTTTGGATAGGCACAGCTCCGGCTGTTGCGGCCAATTGGGGAGTGAACCAATGGATGGAAGACCCATCTCTCTGTCTCTACCTCTCTCTAACTCTTTCAAATGAATAAAATAAATCTTAAAAAAAAAAGAAAGAAAAGATAGAAATCTTTAAAAAAAATTAACAGTTGCCAGATCCTACCAATAGCCACCTAATTCCTCTATTTGATGGGCTACAAGAGAAGGAAGGTGGCTTCTGCTAATCCAATGAGTTCAAAAGACAAAAATAGGTGTCTGTGGCTTGGAGAGGCAGAAGTCCCTGCAGGCAGGCTCACGGCGGTCTCAGCAGCTTCCTCTTTCATAGGCTGAAATCATGTGAGAGCTTGCAGGATTTTTTGTTTTAGAGGACTCCCCAACCAGAGTGTGGTCTTATTCTTCAGGGTATCAAAGTTTCTTGAAGCTTTCACAGTAAGGAAGAGGAGGAGGAATAACAGTAGAAACCACAATGAATTCTCCTCTTTATTTCCTATTGGTAACTATGATCGATGTTTTCTGTAGTTTTTATTTTTTTCCTTTTTTGTTTTATTTTCTTAAATTTTATTTATTTATTTGACACCTGGAGTTAGACAGTAAGAGGCAGAGACAGAGAGAAAGGTCTCCCATCTGATGGTTCCCTCCCACAACAGCCGGAGCTGTGCCGATCTGAAGCCAGGAGTCTGGAGCTTCTTCTGGGTCTCCCATGTGGGTGCAGGGGCCCAAGGACTTGGGCCATCCTCCACTGCTTTCCCAGGCCACACCAGAGAGCTGGATTGGAAGAGGAGCAGCCGGGACTCGAACCAGTGCCCTTTTGGGTTGCCAGCACTGCAGGCAGAGGATTAACCTACTGCACCACAGCACTGACCCCTCTTCTTCCTCTTCACAATCCTAAAAGGAAATGTTTTCTCCATTTTCAGATGCAGAAAGTGATGTTCAGGGTTGCTGGTAAATCCCTCGAGTTAAAGGAAGCAGTGGTGAGCGGCTGAGTTCTCACTCTTCCCCACTGCGCCACAGGGATCATCCTTGGTTCTGTGTCTCACCTTTCCATTCCCCAATAATGTATACTAAGAGAAACAACACTGTGATACAGAGGCCACAATGCACTCACCCAGACCAAACGTGGGGCCCTGGCTCACGCTGTTTTCCATCAGGCTTTTGGCCAGAGAAAAGTGGTAATGAGGGTAGAGATCTCTCCAGGCCCTGAAGTTCCCCCTTGTTCTTCTCTAGATGGCCTTTTAAAATATTTGTTTATTTGAAAGACAGTCACAGAGAGAGGTAGAGCTGGAGAGAGACAGGTCTTCCATTCTACTGGTTCACTCGCCAAATGATGGCAATGGCCAGAGCTGAGCTGATCTGAAGCCAGGAGCCAGAAGCTTCTTCTGAGTCTCTCATGCGGGTGCAGGGGCCCAAGGACTTGGGTCATCTTCTACTGGTCTCCCAGGCCATAGCAGAGAGCTGGATTGGAAGTGGAGCAGCCGGGACATGAACAGGCGCCCATATGGGATGCCAGCACTGCAGGCTGGGGCTTTAACCTGGTGTACCACAGTGCCGGCTCCCAGTGTAACTTTTTGAGCACCCAGTACTCGCCTATCTCCCAAGGTAGCCTCAAACCCAGGCTCGTTGCCATTGGATGGAAAGAGGGCCCTAGGCTTTTCATCCCTTTGGTTTCTAAAACCTCCATTCTCTTAGTGTTGGGGTCTTATTTTAACTATTAGATCACCTCTTTCAAACAAGGGACACAGAACCTGACAAACTTAAGATTAGAATACTAGCTGGAATAGAATGCTATGTAAAAACCTGTTTTTTCTAATTGTGAAATGTCAGGTGACACAGCAGGCAGATGTGTGGTATCACAGGCCTACGTGCTCCTAAGTGTTGAAAAGGCTTTGAGAAAAACTACATCTATGATCTCATTAAAAATAAACAGGTAATAGTAGTAATAATTAGGGAAAGAAAAGATCTGAGTGTCAAAAATTAGGTTGGTTTGCACCATGTCTTGATGCTTCATGGTGATTTGAGAGTCTGGACAAATTGCTATAAGACAGCAATGAGGGGGCCAGCATCGTGGTGTGCAGTGGGCTAAGCTTCTGCCTGCAGTGCCAGCATCCCATATGGGCGCTGGTTTGTATCCCGGCTGCTCCTCTTCTAATCCAGCTCTCTGTTTATGGCCTGGGATAGCAGTAGAGGATGACCCAAGTCCTTGGGCCCCTGCACCCACATGGGAGACCCGGAAGAAGCTCCTGGCTCCTGGCTTCGGATTGGCTCAGCTCCGGCCATTATGGCCATCTGAGGAGTGAACCAGTGGATAGAAGAACTTTCTGTCTCTCGCTCTGTCTGGAACTCTACCTCTCAAATAAATAAATAAAATCCTTAATGACAACTATACTCATCATTTTAAGGAATCAGCTAGCTATGTTATTTCACTATCTTTACATATACTTAAAAAAAAAAAAGACAGAAATGAAAACATCTATAGGGGCAGAGATTGTGACATAGCCAGTTAAGGCACCACTTGATATATCCACATCCTGCATAGGAATAGCTGCGATCCAGCCACATCTCGGCCACAGCTTCTGATCCAGCTTCCTGCTAATGTGCCTGGATAACAGCTCAAGTACTTGAGTCCCTGCCACCAACATGGGAAACCCAGATGTAATTCATGGCTTTTGCCAGTGGCTTGGCTCAGCCTCTGATACTGTGGGATTTTGGGAAGTGGATGAGCAAACCTAAAATTTCCTTTGTCTCTTTGTTGCTCTGCCTTTCAAATGAATAAAAACAATGAATAAACAAACACTGATGAAGATATCCTAACTACAAAAAATAAAACACCTATAGATTCCCAACACCTCATAGAATTCTGCTAATTGAATGAAGCAATATAGAGAGAAATCTCTTCACACAGTGCCTGGCAGGTGTCTTGGCTGCTATGAAAAATCTATATTGTGGCTGGTGCCACAGCTCAATAGGCTAATCCTCCGCCTGCGGAGCCGGCACACCGGGTTCTAATCCCAGTCGGGGCACCGGATTCTGTCCCGGTTGCCCCTCTTCCAGGCCAGCTCTCTGCTGTGGCCCAGGAGTGCAGTGGAGGATGGCCCAGGTTCTTGCTCCCTGCACCCCATGGGAGACCAGGAGAAGCACCTGGCTCCTGGGTTCGGATCAGCGCAGTGCGCCCGATGCAGCGTGCTGGCCGTGGCGGCCATTGGAGGGTGAACCAACGGCAAAAGGAAGACCTTTCTCTCTGTCTCTCTCTCTCACTGTCCACTCTGCCTGTCAAAAATAAAAAAAAAAAAATCTATATTGTGGAGAGAAGGCAAGACTTGGGCTGTCCCCAGGGAGACCTTCAATGTGTCTTATAGAACGTTGCCCATTTCACTGAGGGACACAGTCAGCCGATGTACCATCGGCTCTGCCAGCCATATCCCCTCAGGTGACGACTCCCTGTGCCCTGATGGTGGCAGGCAGGAAAGGAAACAGAAGGAGGTGCAGAGAGAGCAGAGCTCTGGCTAAAAGTAAAAGACCTGCAAATATTGGTGCCCAGATAAAGGTGGTGTCCAACTGATGAAGAAGTAAAATTCCAAAATAACTCCAGTGTTTGGAGCTGGGATGCCTTCCCACATTACATGATGCTATAAATGCTTGTTGGGAGCTTCTCAGTTGCTGAATTAACCCGCAAGGGAGCTGAAATCCTTTCCATATCCATCTAGGATGACAAAATTCAGAGAACAAAGCTTTCACCCCCTCCGAGCTCAGAGTTTGCTTCAAACCATCCTACAGCCCAGCTGTTCCTGGGAAGGGACCTCGATTTAATTTCAAGTGGCCTAGCATTGAAATCTATTCTAAGAAATGTGTGCATTATTAAAATAAGAAGTGATATGCTATCAAAGGTAGAATGGGAAGTGTGCTGGGCTGAATAATTACCCCCCACCCCCAAATTCATATCCACTTAGAACCTGCGAATGCGATCTTCTTTGGAAATTAGGTCTTGGCGGATGTCCTACGACTGAGACTGTTAAGGTGAAGCCACACTGAATCAGGGTCATCCACAATCCCATGGCTGTATCCTTATAAAGAAAGGGAAAGTCAGACACACGGGGACACAGAGAGGGCCACACCATGTGCAGGGGAAGCGGAGGCCAGCAGCATGGGTCCACACCCCGGGCTGCCTGCAGCCACCAGAAGTGAGTGGAGAAGCACAGCAGTAACTTAATAACATCGTGGGTTCTGACTCAGCCTCCGAAACTGCCAGAGGATAGGTTTCTAACATTATCAGCCCCCAGTCTGTGCTGATTCATTAGCCGGCCTTGGGAAATTAGAGAGGGAGGGAGCATCAGTGGTTTGCAAATGTCTCAGGAAGGAGGCACCAGAAAGGACAATTTATCTTCTCTCTCTGATATGTCTCTGTTGCCTTCCCTGCTTCGTCACTGGACAACACATCCAAAGATTCCTTCATCGACACAGGATCCTGCCGCAACTGAACACTTGTTGTGTTCTACTCTGTGTGTGGCAACAGCAGAAAAACATCATCAGAGGCAAGCGGAGGAAGACGATGGACTGAGCCGCCAGGCAGAACTCGCTGCCTTCCAGAATAAGGTGCTGGGGCCAGGAAGGTGGAAGGGTTTGCAAAGAGCTGCTGCTGAGCTTCAACCCGCGTGCCAGATGGGGCTGGACAGACAGGGACTCCGCGCACATGCTAGAGGCCAACCCATTCTCCCGCACCCGCAGCGCTTCCTCTCCAACCACAGCCCCGAATGCCTCAGAGTGCAAGTAATGCTAAACACCTGCCTCTTCTGGACGAGCCTTCAGTGTGAGTGTGCGTGTGTGTGCGTGTGTGTGCGTGTGGATGCTCACATATGCATGGACTTTGCTTTCACTTGAATGCACATCCTTTATCTTTATTCCTCTTTTATTTATGTCTTCAAAAAGCAAGTGGGAAATGTTTTCCTCACTAGTTTGGTACCCAGTAATGGGAGAAAAACAGAAACATAAAAATCTAACGTGTTACAGTTTTGTCTGGGGCTAGCCCTGGTAAAATTTTGAATATTTCGCAACACAGGGAACTAGTTTTCATTGCTGTTCTACAAATATTTGTTGGCCATCTGGATATACACATTTTAAAAAGTTAATTTAATTTTTACTTTGACAGATACATATATCAGATGTATTTATCATATATAACATGTTTTGAAATATGTATACATTATACTATGGCTAATTCAAGCTAACAAACAGGCATTATGTGAAATAATATTTATGTGGCCAATATTTATTTTCACATAATTATATTGTTGCAGTTGGGGACACTTAAACTCTGCTTTAGCAATTTTCAAGCACACAATATATTTTTATTAACTACAGCGGCCTTGATGGACAATAGGTTTACTGAACTCATTCCTTCTAACTGGAATTCATATCCTTTAACCAACATCTCCCCAAGGGCAACCATCATTCTTCTCCCTAATTCTATGACCTCAGATCCACACATAAGTGACACCACATGGTGTTTGTCTTTCTATTCCTAGCTCATTTAACATATTATCCTAGAGCTTCCTCCATGCTCTCACAAATGAAGGGGGTTCCTTCTCTTCCAAGGCCAACAGCACTCCGTTTTGTATATGCACCACCTTTGCTTCATCCATTCATCTGAGGTTGATTCCACATCTCAGCAATTATGAACAGCTGCACTGAACACGGGAGTACAGCCTCTCTTCAGAACCCTCATTTCATTGCTTTTGGATCTGTCCCTGAGTGGTGGAACTGCCAGATCACAAGTGGTTCTGTTTTTACTTGCGTAAGGAACCTCCGTACAGTTTTCCACAACTGTGCAAATTTACATTCCCGCCAATAGTGTGCAAGGGTTCCCCTTTCCCCTCATCCTTGCCAACTTGCTATCATTTGTCTTTTTGATAAGCAAGCACTCACCATGTCAGAGACAGTGCTGTAAGCTAGGCTTTAGTTTTTAAATTTGCCCAAGTGGTTAAACACTGGGAACTGGTTACCAGGGAAGCCAGCATGTGCAAAGGCCCTGAGAGAGGAGCACGGGTGGTGCACCTGATATGGCCCTGGCCATGGTGAGGGCCACAGTTTAGTCAATAGCATAGTAGCAGAAGATGCGCTAACAGCAAACAGAAAGCCAGATTATGTTGGGCTTTGTAAGACAACAAAAGAACATACACTTCTCCCTGGGGTGCTTGAGGTATCTCCATAGGTTTTGACCAGAACCCAAGAATGGCTGCGAGACCTTTGGTGAATCATTGATGGGAGCTTAGGTTTCTCTGTTTGTAAAAGGGGCCGGTTATACCAGCTACATATCTATAGACTCTCACCCAGCTGTAGAAATCAACTGCAAGGCATACAGAGCAGGCTAGGTCTCCATTTGTAGACTGCTACCTAAAATATGAGCTTCCTCCCCCCTCAGCCCCCTCCATGGCCAGTGACCCAGCACAGGAATGGCAGGACACTGTCTCACGTTGGTGGGATGGCAGTGGTTATTTTTATGTATGTAGCGTTTGCAAATCTGTATTCTGAGAGATGGGCAGGGACTGCAGAGCCTGCTGACCCCTAGCCTGGATGCCCAGGAGTACACGGGGCATCCTAGATGAGACGGGCACTTTCATCTCTGCACCCAAAGCCCTGCTTGGGATATGTGGGCCCACTCTTGGCAAGGAACCAAAAACCAACAAAAGAAGATCAATATTTTTTTCGCTCTACATTAAATAAAAATCTAAAAATAAGCATTTTCCTTTTTAATCATTTCCTATCACGCATGGCGTGTTCACTTTAATTTTCAACTCCGTTTACTTCATTTCTGTGAACCATTTGGGCTTTGCAGAGTGTCCACCCAGCACACGCTCTGCCTCCGTGTGCAAGTGCGTGTATTTTTCCATTCCTCTGTCTCCTTCTTTGTTCATCCAATTACAAAATCCTGTAACTATTTTAGTTGAAATGTGAGGCAAAGCCTTTTTTTAGGATCTCGACTTCTCAGTGAATAAATAATGGCTCCAAGGACACTTTCCTAGCTTTTCATAGAAGAACCGCAACTGGACTTTCTTCTGCTAAACTCAAGGCTGTTTTATAAACTAACCAATCTACGAAGCATTGTTTGCATTGCTTAGTTTCCCCCTAAAATAAGCACATTCCCAGTGTTTCACAACATCTTTCAATAGAAAGCCTTCATTGTGACCACAGTTTGTGAGTGTTTTTAAAGATGCATTCATTTTTCTGAAGGGCAGCATGACAGAGAGAGAGAAGGAGGGAGAGAGGTGGCTTCCACTCACTCCCCCACGTGGCTGCAATAGCCAGGGTTGGATCAGGCCAAAGTACTCCAGTTGGGTCTCCCTCGTAGGAGGCAGGGGCTGAACTACTTCCGGCATCACCTGCTGCTTCCCAGGCACACCAGCAGGAAGCTGGACCAGGAGTGGAGCAGCTGGGATTCAAGCCAGCACTCTGGGATGGGATGCTGACATCCAAGCGACAGCTTACCCGACTCTGCTCCAATACCCATCCCCATCACGTCACTGTTGACAACTATATTCAATAGCATGGTAGGAGTTCTAGAAAACATGGCAGGAGCCATCAACACACGGCACGGGGTACTTCGAGGCCTCTCCCTGAAGGAAGGGTGACAGGACAGAGACCCATGCCTTCCTCACGTTTGACATCCCTCACACCAGCACAGGGCCTAGACCGTGACAAAACGCTCGTGCATGCTGGTCGCTTGGACACAGAAGGAGATACTATGGGTTTCCCTCCTTCTCCGTGCACATTTTCTTGCTACTTTGCCAGCTCAGGTTCAGAGATGAAGCAGAAGCCAAGGTGCATAGATCAGAGAGCTCCAAAGGGATACAGAGAGGATGGCGGCCATGTCATCTGAGGTCGCCAGGGGCCAGAACACAGCCCACTTCCTCCCCAGTCTGCCGAGCAAGAGCTTTGTGTCCGCGTAAGCAGACGGGAGACGAGATCTTCTAGCTTATTCCCTTCCTGATAACTTCATCATCTTTAGCAACTGGATGCAGGCGACACAGTAACCAGCCACAGCCTCGTTCGCGTCACCCGCGGCCACACAGGACAGTCTGGTCCCTGGGGAGCCTTACCTCAGCCGCAGGGACGCCCTCTGGTGGGCGGCAGTGCAACACGATCATGCCTTCAATGGGAACCTCCCTTCCTTGAGGATCTTGCTCAAAGTTTTTCCGTAAATCTGCAAAAAAAGAAGCAAAAGGGAGGGGATATATATTATTCTTTGCTCTAGGGCCAGAATTTGTCACAGTTGGTTCAATGTAATAAAATAGCTTAATGTCACCATGTGGATATAAACAAAAGGTCTCTGTTTTCCCCCAAAGTTCCAGAATGAGAGGATCCGTTTCCCAAATATTCATAAACACATTTGAAATAAGCCTTAGCAAAAACTGTGCCTAATGTTGTATACTGATGGGAAGGAGAAAAGAATTATCAGAGGATCAGGAAGAAAAAATAATTATTAAAACCCCTCATCATTTCCTGTGTCTTTGCCAGCATTATCTGCCTAGCATCTGAGGAAACACTTGGCCTAATAAATTGCCATCCACAGCTATTATGCAGCTGAGATGCACATGATTTTCTTTTATTAACTAAAGAATGCATTATTAATCTATAACCTCTGTCATTCCCTTAGCCCTCTAGGGGACTCAAGAAGATGATAATAGAGTGAGATTACCTATTAGTCGTTTTATTTGTAACCAGGGAGAAGGGGCAACACTCAGCCACAACAAAATCTATAACCTATCCAACCAAACATATAATTAAAAAATACAACACCCCCTGGTCAAACAGCGAGGCTGGGTATTTGGATATGCACTTGACAGAAGGCTTGAGGCACCTTGCAAACAAGCTGCACTACCATTCATGCAAGGGTGACACTGGGAGAGGTTAACTGCCTCACCAGCGGCCACACAGAGCATCCACACCAGTGAGGGCGAAGTCATCCAGTCTGAATGAGAACAGCCAAGCCTTCTCAGGGAAGGGGGCGCACAGGGACAGCTCGGCGAGGGGAAAGGCACTCCCTCTGCACTGCTTTCCACTGCCGCAGGGGTTTCATTCCAAAGAGCAGGGCACTGGGCGGGCGTTCCTGCTTTGCAGGTGTCATGAAAACACTTAGAGAGTCTTGAGGCACGAGGGTAACTCTTGCTGTCACTCGAACGCACGGGACTGCAGAACCAAGCCGGCTTGTTCACAGGCTCCCTCAGTTTAAAAGACTCTCCCCCCCTCCCCTCCCGGACAACATATTTTTCTTCACATTGAGTATCTCAAATTATGGCCTGTGGATTTATTGATTTAATTTTCTTCAGTGCTTACAATAACATGAAATATGTTCCCTGTAACGAGCAGAGCTCCTGAATCCGTTCTATCTTTATAAATTGTATAAACGCATTCAACTCGCTTTTCGCAAGTCCCAGACACGCAGTGAATGACGACCAGAGCCATCCGTGTATTTGCTTTCTTCTGAATTCTGCTCCTAATGGTTTCCCTCCCGCAGGCGACAGAGCTGTGCCCTGGGAGATCTTAACAGGACTTGCATTCAGGCAGGTGGCAGGAAGGTCACAAAACCAGCTACGACATTGTGAGGGAAGGTACCATGAGCAAACCCCAGAATTAAAAAAAAAAAAAAATCACGTTTCCCCGCACACTTCGACTACACATTGTGCTCAGTTGCACAACAAGGAATCGCTGAGTCAAAAAATCCCTCCTCCATAGGACTGGTTTCTCAAGAGAACTAAATCACAAGTGCTCGGTCATGGAGCGAGCGACTGTACCATGTGAGATACCAATTTGATGACGGAAAGAAGAGCTATGCTGGTGGTGCCCTGCTCGCTCGCTCACTCTCTCTCTCTCTCTCCTATTTTTCCCTTTTCTGTGAGACTGATTTGTTTCCCAAAGGAAGCTTTAGTGTTGCTAAATGAGTGTAGTTTTGACAACACCGAATAATCTGTATTGACTCAGATGAAGAACAAGGAGCCAAAAACTGGGGCATTCTATTGATCTTTTACTTCTCTGTCCTGTCCTCACTCAGGAGAAACAGGACAGGTAACAACCACTCAGCTCACGGCTATCTCTGTACTTTAACACAGTCAGCACTTCAGCAGGTGGGAAGACAACTACAGTGATGCCCTTCCTGCCTCCCTCCATTCCCATCTCTCGGTCAAGAGATCACTAAACAGACTTCATAAATACGTGTTATCTTATAAATACTATATTGTGATTTTAAATATATATTTTAATTTACAAATAATTTACTTGCTACTTATATATTTTAATTTTCATAAGAATTTTGTCTAATATGAATATATATTATATAAGTATATACATGTATATTTATATATACATTTATATAAATGTTCATATATATTTATATGCATAATATTTATATAAATGTATAAATAAATGTATATATAAATGTATATTTTATTTATATAAATGCATTTATATAATAATATATAGTTATATTTACTATAATTATATGTGTCCACACACACTCGTGTCCACACTATGCCTTAAGACTGGGGACTATCTACAAACAAGAAACCTGCAGGAATTTCTAACACATCTCACAGAGGCAGGGTCACATTGGGCACCTACCGAATGACACATGATGTTCCTATTCACAGCAAGCCCAAGACCACTCCCCAAGGCAGAGATAAGCAGACAAAAGGAAAGAGGGCCTTGAGAGGCCTGGTCAGGGAACTACTGGCATCTCACACACGGCGACCCAACAGTGCTAACAGGGCACCAACCAGGCACCAGATATCACCCCACGAGAGAAACTCAAGTATCCCCGAGTCCTGGCCTGCACCTGACCCTGGTACCCAGACCCTGACCCAAGGTGGCAAGGTCTTGAAGACAAATGGCAGGAAGCAAGTGGATCAATTAAAAGTTATAGAAACAAACTGTTAGACACAGAGGTAAGTGCCTGCAACCCCACTTAGGATCCGCGTTAGAGGTCACCGAAGTCAATGGTTTCGCAACAGGCAACCTAAGCTCTTAGAACTTCTCTTACTTCCAGGGCTCGAAAGCTTCAGATGGGAACCTATGCAACTGCTAGGAGTAGGGGAAACACCCACACACACCACAAGATGTGGAGACTAATGACAGAACCGAAACTGGACAAGAGGAGTCATTTCTAATTTTTAATTTAAGTTCTTCAAAGTCAAAAGGAAAGGGAAGAAGAATGAGCATTTGGCCTCGGAGTTAAGATACTGGTTGGGACACCTCCATCAGAGTGCCTGGCCCAAGTCCTGGTCTGCATCTGATTCCAGCTTCCTGCTAGTGTGCATCCTTGGAGGATCAAGTACTCGGGTCTCCCCCACCCATCTAGCAGACCTGGATTGAGCTCCTGGCTCCTGACTTTGGCCTGGCTCAGCCTCAGGTATTGTGGATATCTGGGGGAGTTAAACAGTGGGTGAGAGCTGTCTCTCTCAAATAAATAATATTCTGTTTAAAAAACAGCTATCTTAAAAAGCAATAAAAAATAGCAACTGAGAATCCAGAGAAGGGAGTTCTGAACAGGATGGCGGCTGAAACGGAGAAACTAAATGCCACATACGGTTGCAGTGTAGGTTAAGTTTCTTGCCTCTTGTATCAGAGCACCAGTTCGAATCCTGGCTGCTCTGCTTCCTACCCTGCTAATGTACCTGGGAAGACAGCAGAAGGCGGCCCAGGTGCTCAACACCCTGCCACCCACGTGGGAGATCCATTGTGGCCATCTGGGGCCTAAACCAGCAGACAGAAGATCTCTGTCTGTCTGCCTCTCTCTGTGACTGTGCCTCGCAAAGAAATAAAACATTAGAAAAAGAAAAGAAAAGAAACTGGGGCTGGCGCTGTGGAGCAGCAGGTTAAAGCCCTGGCCTGAAGCGCCGGCATTCCATATGGGCGCCGGTTCTAGTCCTGGCTGCTCCACTTGCGATCAAGCTCTGCTGTGGCCTGGGAAAGCAGTGGAAGATGGTCCAGGTCCTTGGGCCCCTGCACCTGCATGGAGACCTGGAAAAAGCTCCTGGCTCCTGGCTTCAGATCGGCACAGCTCCAGCCATTGTGTCCATCTGGGGAGTGAACCAGCGGATGGAAGACCTCTCTGTCTCTACCTCTCTCTGTAACTCTGTCTTTCAAATAAATAAAATAAATCTTAAAAAAAAAAAAAAGAAAGAAAGAAAGAAAAGAAACTAACTGCCATGATGAAGAACAAAACCTAACTGCTGAGTGAGAAATCTATGTGTGTATGTTTAACATGCAGGCTGTAAGCAGCATTTTAAATAATGCAGAAAATGGAACCACAAAAACAAAAGACAGGCATACCCATCAGGATCTGCTCAGCAAACCAGGAAGCACAGTAGCTGTTTTAACAGAAAATAGTAATACAGTATCTGTGGTGTCCACAAGGGATCAGTTCCAGGGCCCCCTCAGCTACCAAAGCCCACAGATGCTCAAGTCCCTAGCATAAAATAGGGCAGTAGTATTTCCAAATAACCTATTCACATCCTCCTGCATGGCTTAAACCTTTTCTAGATTACTTGTTATACCTAAGACAAGGTAAATGCTATGTAAATAGTTCTTAGGCTGTAATACTAAGGGAATAATGACAAGGAAAAGAAAGAACTCTGCGTATGTTCAGTAGGGATCCAATTAGTTCTTGCAAATATTTCCAATCTGGAGTTGGCTGGCCTTGTAGGCGTGGAACCTGCAGCCACAGAGGGCAACTGCGAGGAGGAACTGTCGGACTCCAATGAGGAAGCAGCTCCCGCCCCAGGGAGTGGGATGGGAGGCCCAAGGCAGGAGGTCTGACGACGTGAGAAAGATGAAACTGAACGAGGCCCACATATCCCAGGAGAGGGCCCTGGGCGTTGGTGGTGGCAGCTGAGGAACTTGGAAGGTGGCCCCAAGGAGTGGAGGCCCGGATCTCTGAGGGGGCAGCACCTACCAGCCAGGTGCCGTACCCTCCTAGGGAAATAAAGACGCTGGTTCAGGCAGTACCCCACCCCCGCTGTCCCTAATAAGCTGGAAACCAGAAGCAACCGCCATTTTCAGGACGAAGAGACCCAGCTGGGGTGATGCTGACAGGGACACAAAATGAACAGCAAGTGTTTTCCCCACCTCTCTTCCTTGTGCCCAGAGTCCTCTGGTGCCCCCTACCGGTGGAACCTCATAAGGAGCTGACGGGCAACAAGGGACTCTCAGCTCCAGTCTGACCAATGACAGATGTGTGCTTAGGGACTGAGACCACTGTGTTGGTAGTCACCGGAAGCCAGTCTGAGTCCTGGAGTAGGGCTCTTCTATTCCACGTTCCTCGTGGGATCGCCAGTTCTGTGAGGAAGGGTCTACGGAACTCACACCCCTGAGCCCCTACTGCCTTCCACAGTATCTTAAATATCACAGGTCCTTAATAAATACGCGCTGAATGCACTAAAGCAAAGTGATAACGAGATGGTGACCTTGTCAGACGAAGGCTGAAATGAATGACACAGATAATGTGGAGACAGAGCAAAACAATATTATGTATGATGGGAATTTAATAGGAAACAATATGAAAAAAAAAAAAATCAATTTAATAATAATTCTCTGAGCTGAAAAAAGACACGAGTTTGCAAAAGTGCTCACTGGATGCGTGGTGAAATATTTTTAAAAAGAAAACAAATCTTGAGAAATTGTGAAGCTTAACAAAACTAACAGAATTATAAAAATATCGTTTTTACAACCATCTTGGCAGAAAATAAAAAGAACTAAATAATACTAGAACAAAAATGGCCTAAATCCTTCCCCTATGTCTTTGTATACCACAGTACAATTAATCACGTTCTATTTTTTTTTTTAAAGGCTAAAGGCTTGAGTATTCATTTCCTATTTACAAACAAATTACCATTCATGAGCAAGCTCACACCACAGCCTCACACGGGGTAGGGCCAGGAGATCACAATCACGCACGTTCACTCCCAGAAAACATCATTTTTAAAATTAACTAATGGAAAGTGACTCAAAGTAATGAGTTAAGTATCTGGAAATTGTGGTTAAACAAACAAACAAACCTGGCAGTGGGCAATAAAACCACCTAAAATTTTGAAACCTAAATATTCTCTATACCTAAAAATTTTATTTTACAAATAAGTAAAAAAAGAAAATCTGGAAAGAGAAACACAAGCTCCGTCCTAACCATGGACATATTTAAGGATCACCTGTTTCAAAAACCCAGGAGGCAGGCAGGAGGGCGTGCTGGGGAGAGGCTGGGAGCTGATGCCTGAGAATCGAATGCTGGGACTACCATTTCCTGGCACCTTGCTTGCATAAGCAGCAGCATCCTCCTGTGATGATGATAATTCTTACTATGAACAGCCCACATGGATATGAAATGCTAAATACATGTACAGGTAAAGCCTTAAAATCACTGGGAGCCAAATAATAAAGGTCACATATACTACTAAATCCCATTATAAACTGTGATGATGAAATGGGGTGGTTTGGGGGTAGTGTTGTGGTTTAGTGGGCTAAGCTGCTGTCTCAGATGACAACTTCCCATACTGAAATGCTAGTTCAAGTCCTCACTGCTCCACTTCCAATCCAGGTCCCTGCTAATGAAGAAACAGTATATAAAATAAGTGGGAGAGGGTATTCAGATGACTAATTGTCTGTCTTGTATACGTATTTTTACCAGGTAAATATTATTCACCCCAAGTGTAGTATATGCATTGTTATTGAATGCATCTGCTTCCATTTGAGAGTGGTTGCCTCGGCATTCAAAGCTTGTTGGCATAAGCAGCCCTTCTGCTGATCTGCCGTCAGGTGTTCAGCACACGTGTAACAGCCTCCTTCATTCACCCACACTATGGCATGGGCTGGACACTGTGCCCTGCAGTGGAGGTACTTCACTGAACATGAGGCAGACCTACCCCGTACCTCCCACAGATATCCAACAAGCAGATAAGAGGCTGAAGGATGGGTGATGAGACAGGTGATGATGGGATGGACGAGTAGGAAGTTGCATCTACATGTAGTACTGTGGCACCTACGTTAGCGACTGCAGGAAACCTTCTCAGAGAAAGTGAGATCTGAGCAGACACAGAGCCTTTCACAAGCCTGGTAATGACATTCTAGGAACTCCAGGTTCAAGTCTAACCCAGTCTACTGCTCTTTTAAAACATGTACTTGTCCTCTCATTTCTTCTTCAAGCCTCTGCAAAATGCTTGACCAGCTACCTCTCTTGCCATGAGTCATCATATCACGTAAGTACACTCTTTAAAAAGAAAAACAAAATTGAGAGGTAGGGAGACAGATGGTGGTGGGATACAGGAATGTTCCCATCTTTGGGTTCAGTCTGCAAATGCCCACAACAGTTGGGACTGGATCCTGCTGGAACACTCCAAGTCGCCTGCGCAGGTGGCAGGAACCCCATTAGTGGAGCCATAACCACTTCCTCCCATGTCTGCATGAGCAGGAACATGGTGTCAGGAGCCGAGACCAGGCATGGAACCCAGGTTCCCCAACACATGGGGCATGGACATGGGCATCATGACCAACACCACAACTGCTAGGCTAAATGCCCAACCTGTACGCTCTTTCAAAAATCCAACTTACTCTTCTATTAGTGGGAGGCACTTCAAGAATTCATGGAAAAATGGAATTAAATGTTGTATCTTCCAGTGTAAAACATTTTGAAGTCCATGCATATCGTGGGCCTTCAAAAAGTGTGCAGAAAATGTGTATTTGGAATAACTGCGTACGAATGTCAAAATTGTTTTGCACTCAAATTAAATTTTTTATTTTTTTATTTATTTTTTGACAGGCAGAGTGGACAGTGAGAGAGAGAGACAGAAAGGTCTTCCTTTGCCGTTGGTTCACCCTCCAATGGCCGCCGCGCTGCAGCCGGCGCACTGTGCTGATCCGATGGCAGGAGCCAGGTACTTATCCTGGTCTCCCATGGGGTGCAGGGCCCAAGCACGTGGGCCATCCTCCACTGCACTCCCGGGCCACAGCAGAGAGCTGGCCTGGAAGAGGTGCAAGCGGGACAGAATCCAGTGCCCCGACCGGGACTAGAACCCGGTGTGCTGGTGCCGCAAGGCGGAGTATTAGCCTATTGAGCCGTGGCGCCGGCCTCAAATTAACTTTTAATTCCATTTTCCACAAACTCTTTGAAGGCCCTCCTCTATAGTCAGAAGGTGACCCCTAAATCGATGTCTAACTTCTGATCTCATTCATCATCATGTACACAGGGTCCGTGGGAGAAACAAGAACTGTCGTATTATTCTCTATAAGGGAACTGAACCAAACTGCATTATATCTGCATAAAGATGGAACTTTTTTTTAAAGATGGAACATTTTAAGATGTGGTTCACAAATATAAAACTCTATCTTCTGAAAATAGCAACTGGCTTGGGATTATTGTAAGTGTTATAGGAAAAAAAACTTAAAATGAAATTGCTCCACATTTTAAAAAATTTGTCACTGGATGATTATGGATGTATGTTATTTTCTTCCTCTGTTTCTTCATGTTTCAAAGTTTCTGTAATGAATATGGATTGCTTCTCAACCGCCCACCAAAATAATGTAAAGCAAATCCCTCTCTCCTAAGAGTTGTCAAGAGTCTATGCGCTGAGCCACAGGGAACCGGAAGCCAGAGGAGAAGTACATTTTGTTTCATTTTATCGTACAAGTTTCACTTCTATGATGTCTATCAAAGCAGGAAGCAAGAAGGACCATATGAAATTTATGGGAAGAACAGAATCAAAAGATAAATTTATTTTTATATGAAACCTTTTGAAATCCACACATACACAAGGGTATGACGGAAAATTTGTATTATGAAAAAAATGTACAAAAGTGAACAATTGCTGACACAAAAATAAACTCATCTTTTTTTTCTTTTTTTTTTCTTTTTTTTTTCTGGACAGGCAGAGTCAGACAGAGAGAGACAGAGAGAGAGAAAGGTCTTCCCTCCATTGGTTCACTCCACAAATGGCTGCTATGGCCAGCGCACTGCGCTGATCCAAAGCCAGGAGCCAGGTGCTTCCTCCTGGTCTCCCATGGGGTGCAGGGCCAAGCACTTGGGGCATCTTCCACTGCCTTCCTGGGCCACAGCAGAGAGCTGGACTGGAAGAGCAACCAGGACAGAATCCGGCGCCCCAACCGGGACTAGAACCCAGGGTGCCTGCGCCGCAGGCAGAGGATTAGCCTAGTGAGCCGCGGCGCTGGCCTTGTTTCCATTTTGACAAGAATTTAATCAAGTGTCTTCATATTTTTTGAACTACTGAATGAATGAATGAATGGAGCTCCTGTTTCATCTGAAAGAATGATAAACACTAACAGGTGACTCAGCCTCGAATACTTGTGATGACCAGGCAAAGCAAATCAAGAGGAGATACTACGGTGGTGGGAAAATGACACGTTTATCATCTCCCCACTGAATGACACTAACAGCCATCAGAACAGACCAACTTGGCACCTTCCTTTGTCTCTTTGAGCTTCTTCTTCCCGCTGTCATCCCCCAGTTCCACAGCAGAATATCAACAATGCCCCCTCCAACAACTACGAAGACAGAAGGGAAGAGGAGGGAGAGACGTCCACACCAGGTACTTGGCTACTCTGTCAATTATACAACCAGCAACAGGATCATCTGAAGTCAGGGACACCTGCCAGCAGGTATCACAGGCAGAACTGGGCCACAGGAAGTAGCAGCCACCCCTTCTTCACCCCATGCCCTCTTTGGCCTTTTTCTCATTTTCCCCTCATGTTACTATGTTAGGAAAGTCATTGTAGCACGAGAAAATCAATACAAATTCAATTCCGAATAATAGCTCTTTGCAGCTCAGCAACACGAGGGAGGGATCAGTTCATTCAATGTTCTGGCAGTTAATGCAATGAAATAAAAATAATTTACTCATTCAAAACAAATCAGCCAGTGAAAAATCATACGCATTCCTTTAAATAGTCATAGTCATAGCCATTTGTTAAGATTGCAAGAGGATGGTACAAGGTCCCATTAATTGTCCAACTACACTGGTACTCAAATCAACTTTGAATCTTTCCCACCCACACAGGAACCACACACACACACGGTTGCCACAGATAAAAGGAATTTGTAACTGAACCACAACCACATCAGTTGTTGATATCAAAGAGTTGGTTCAAATGCAGAACAGATGCACACCAGCAAAATGGAAGTCAAGGCCAATGCCCTCATCTGGTTCTTCCTCATTCTTCAAGCCCTAAAAAGATATGGCCCAGGGAAGCCAGATACTGACTCCAGTTTCCCAGTGACACATATAAAGGGCTTCTGTCAGGACCTTTCTCTCCTCCTCATGACCATCTGCTGGATCAGGCACAGCATAGATGCTCAAGTCTTGCCGGCCTGGCCTAACCCCTGTTCCTTGCTTGGACACTTGCATTCTGATTTATAGATCTATTTCCGGACCCATGGATCTATACTGATGTGAAGCTGTTCCTCTGTTATACTTCATACCTTTCTTTGGGATCATCTGGTTCTTATTTCAGCCTGAGTGACAATTGGCACTTTATAAAGCACACCTCTGTGGGTGGATTCCTCTATGTCAGAGACATCCGTGTGACATTTTTTCTTTCCTAAACTTCTTGGGTATTGCAGCAATTATGCCTGCTTAGCGAATCTTGTAGCAATAGCCAAGGAGGGCCACCACCGCCACAGCTGCTTCATAGGCTCTTCACGATCCCCTGCCACCTGGGGCCAGGGCTGAGCAGGCTCTACCTACTGAGACAGGAGGACGTTTGGCTGATGCCAAGAGTCCTGCCATGCAGGACCATAAAATGACATTGGGGCCTTGTTGGGTCCCCTGTGCTCTTCTGTAAACTGCTGCTATCAATAAAGCATTTTATAACTAGCAGTGTTGTCGAGGGAGTAGCTATGGTTGCATCAGCAGCAGGGACACACTACGGGGGTAGCAGGGGAGTGTAAAAACAGCTGCAGTGTTCCAAAGTGCTTTGATAACTAATTTTGCCTGGTCTCTATTGAGCTACTCTCAACCCAGTAAATTTCATTTTCTTTTGTTTACAAGGACACACACACACACACACACACATCCATTTCCAGCAAGAAATTGAGGATTTATTCCAAATTAAGAAGATAAAAATCTTTTGTCCCTTTTTCTAAACTGTCATAGGTTTTTATTTATACTCAGTCTGCTTGTTTGTTCTGTTTGAAAGGCAGAGAGAGAGACACAGAAAGAGAAATAGAGCTCTTCCATCTGCTGGTGCTCTCCCTAAATGCACCTGACAGCTAGGACTGGGCCAGGCCAAAGCCAGGACACAGGAACTCAACCCAGGTCTCCCGGGTGAGTGGCAGGGACACAACTCTCTAAGCTTCATCCCAGAGTGAATTTTATCAAGAAGCTGGAAACAAAAGCTGAGCAGGGACTCAAACATGGGCACTCCAACATGGAACACAGGTGTCCCAAGCTGTGCCTTTTTTTTTTTTTTCTGACAGGCAGAGTTAGACAGTAAGAGAGAGACAAAGAGAAAGGTCTTCCTTCTGTTGGTCCATCCCCCAAATGGCCGCTACGGCCAGAGCTATGCCAATCTGAAGCCAGGAGCCTGGTGCTTCTTCTTGGTCTCCCACGTGGGTACAGGTGCCCAAGCACTTGGGCCATCCTCCACTGCCCTCCCAGGCCACAGCAGAGAGCGGGACTGGAAGAGGAGCAACCGGGACTAGAACCGGGTGCCCATATGGGATGCCAGCGCCACAGGTGGAGGATTAACCAAGTGAGCCACGGCGCCAGCCCCCCACGCGGTGTCTTAATGGCTGCACCAGATGCTTATCTCCAAACGACCGTAACTGGGAATCTAGGACTGACAGGAAACTAAGGAAGACCTCAGGAGCAGGCTTGGATGAAAGAGTAAGAATTACGGGAAGACCATGTCTGAGAGAGATGTGATGTGGTCAAACGAGGGGGTGAGGCAATCCAGTCGGGTTCCATCAAATGTGTGCACAGTCTTCTGGGCACACACCCTGCACTTGTCCCTTGAGCCCCCCTATCAACCCCTCCCCTCGCTATTCTGTCTCAACAGCATCAGTCTGTCTGCTGCGTGTGTTGACTCCCAGCTTCAAGGATCTCGGGGCCACAACTCCCTGCATTGCTTTCTGTCCTTTTTCCCTTCTCTTGAAATGACTGAGAGACTTCCAGGACTTGATCTCTTTGGAGACCAGGTCCTACTCACAGATGACGAACTAACACACAAGAGCACATTAATCCTCTTGAGGGAGTCTCTCCCTGAGTCAGCCCGTGCTGCTCACCTGCCCAGACATATGCTCCTGCCCCAGTGGGGGCTGCAACAGGCAGAAGTGGGACAACGTGGCCACCTGTGTCTCAGAAACTACTCGGCGTCTCCTCCCCCAGAGAAGGGCTGTGGATGGGAACCACATTTAAGGAAACCAGGGGTGTGTGGAGGGATTTCTGAGCCTTGCTTTGTCTCTGAGCTCCATGGAAGGCACTTTTCTGAGTACTGATTTGACGGTGTCAATATGCAAAGGACAGCTGACTGCTGACCTAAATAGCAGATCTTAACAATCTTTAACAGGAAAAGGCATTAGGTGAAAGCATAGAAATTCTCTGCTCTCTTAAGGTATTAAATAAAATACAAATACAGCTGATGACACCTTTTGTATCTTTAGATCACATTGCACTGAAAGCTACAGGGATACGATATCCCTAAGTGTCACACAGAGTATCTGTGGGAGTCTTACTCTTCTACTTGCACTGCTAATGGGAAAATCAAGTAAGTTGTGGTTGGATACAGAAATAGCCACCAAGTCAAAGGGTTTTTGAAAGGGGAACAAGCAAGTTCAGTGCCAGGAGCCACTGGCTGCTAGGGGCTGCTCTGCTCCCAAATAGCAGGTGGAAAGGACACACTGCTCCTCTCCCTTCTGTCAGCCCTGCCCATCCTGAAGTGGCTCAATCCCCGCACCCCTGCAGCAGCGCGAGAGCTCCTGTGCGGCTCCCCACCCTGATGGACACGCCCAAGCAAAAGCAACCACATGGTGGACGGAACAAACCTTAAGAACAACACAGCCCTGACTTGCCTTAGGGACCTCCCAGCCCACCACAGGTAATGAGAGCAATGTGAACTAGCAAGGAGCTTGAAAAGAAAGGACCTAAACATATCCTCACCATCTCAATGCTCGCCACCTCGTTATAATACAGTAGCAGTACTGCAGAGGGATGGAAGAGAAAAAAGGGAGGGACGAGTCATGAAGAGAAGCCAACCCAGCGGCAAGAAGAAATACATTCTAACTGTATGCTTGGACTTTCGAGTCTCTCCTACCGTGAGCTTCCCGGGTGTCAGGAAGGTCAGCCAGGACAAGCCATGGCCAGTGCTGTGAGCAGGTCAGCATGGCGGTGCATGACCCGTGTCCTGAACTCATCAACAGCGGGCCCTGTCATCAAGCATCAGGCACCCCCAACACCTGCCTGGCCCCACGGAGCAGCTGAAGGGAAGGCAGGCAGGTTGTACTTTGCTTTACCTTAAGCTGACCATGCCAGAAGAACAAGCCTCCGAGTCCACTTTGGTCATGAGCTGTTTGGTGATCCTTATTTTAAATCTTATTAGCAGACCTAAGAAACGACACGGATGAAATTACAGCCCACACGAGCCAACTGCTCATTCTGTGGGATGCTTTCCAGGAGAAGAGAATTGCGTAAGGCTGTGAATCAGGAACCATGGCTGATATAGAAGGAAGAATGCAATTATGTGGCTGCAGGGGTCATGGGAAGCCATGGGCTCCAGGGGAAGGAGAGCTGGGAGTTGATTCCTCCGGAGCCAATGGTAAGAAGTTGGGGAAGTCACTGGGAGAAGTCAGGCTGTGTTTGGATTTTTTTTTTTTTTAAAGAATAACCATTTCAGAAACTGAAATCCCTGGCCGGCGCCGCGGCTCACTAGGCTAATCCTCCGCCTAGCGGCGCCGGCACACCGGGTTCTAGTCCCGGTTGGGGCGCCGGATTCTGTCCCGGTTGCCCCTCTTCCAGGCCAGTTCCCTGTTGTGGCCCGGGAGTGCAGTGGAGGATGGCCCAGGTGCTTGGGCCCTGCACCCCATGGGAGACCAGGAAAAGCACCTGGCTCCTGGCTCCTGCCATCGGATCAGCGCGGTGCGCCGGCCGCGGTGCGCCGGCCGCGGCGGCCATTGGAGGGTGAACCAACGGCAAAGGAAGACCTTTCTCTCTGTCTCTCTCTCACTGTCCACTCTGTCAAAAAAAAAAAAAAATTAAAAAAAAAAAGAAAAAAAGAAACTGAAATCCCATATGGCTGCAGCTCCAGGCTACTCCACTTCCAAACCAGCTCCCTGCTAATGCACCTGGGACAGAAGCAGAGGATGGCTGAAGTACTTGGGCCTTTGAAACCATGTGGGAGACCTGGAAGAAGCTCCTGGCTTCAGCCTGGCTTTGCCCTGGCTGTTGCAGCCATTTGGGGAGTGAACAGCAGATGGAAGATTGATCGATCTCTGTTTCTCTCTCTGCCTCTGCCTCTCTGTAACTCTGCCTTTCAAATAAACAGATCTTTAAAAAAAAATCTGATTAAAATCTTGCTCCTCCTATCTTCCCAACAGAAATCTACTATCCTACCTACCAACAAGTTGCCAGCAACTGTTGGTTCTGTGTTTTTGATCCAGATCTTACATCCCTGAGTATTAGACTTGTAGAAGACAATGTCATGATAAAATTCATTGAGGACCACATAGAATGTGATCAGAACCTGAACCCAGTACCTTGCTCACCAACTAGTTTCTTCTACTCTGTCATCTCACCATCGGTTCAGTCACTTAACCAGAAACCAAGAAAGCCCCAAACCTGGAGCAGTCCCTACACTCCTGTCTTTCTTCCTCTTAGCCTCATTGATATGCAGCCCCATACTCTTTAATCCCCCCCTGGGACCCCAAATTTGCCCCTTCCTCTTCAACCTATAATATCCTTCCATAAGTTCAGGCCCCACCAGCAGCTTCATGGACATGTGCAAAGCTTCCTTTTCCTAGGACTTGCTCTCCTTAAATGTACCCTAGGGAATGGAAGCATCGGGAAAATATGACACCTCCATGGTCCTAAACCACATCCTGGAACAATCTAAACTCGTAAGAAAAAATTCAAATATCCTCTATAACTTGATCTATCTACTTCTCCCTGGAGGCTCTAACTCCTGTAACCTTGCAATTTATTTACTACGAATACAGTATGGCTTGTTTGCCTACACACAGGCCATGCTGTTCCATTCATCTGTGCAATTACTCAAGGTCTTTCCTTAATGCATGTTTTTCAAATTGTAATCCTCATTCTTCCTAAGGAATGACCTCAGCTGTTAACTCTGGACATAAATCTCAGGCCTCAGGATTCAACAAATTGCTCCTCTAATGGGCTAAAGCACACTTTGTGCCTATGCATAGCCACACTACGTTGGAATTATTCCCCTACTGGACTCTAAAGAAAGGGACAGTAATCTATTGATTATTGTGTTGCCTAAAACAAGCTAGATACTTAATTATTCATGATTGCTTGACAAATTTAGTTAGCATTCCTTTGCTAGTTTCTGGAAGACACTCCCTCGTCCTTACACACCCTGGTGGAAGGATATCAAATCCATTTAAGAACATCAACAGGCTCAGTGTCTTCAAAGATTAACAACTGTTTGTTTTGCTTATGGCTCATTTGTATTTTGTATCAGAAGATTTCTTTAGTAGGACAAAAAATAATAAGAGCTGAATTGAAATAAAATCTATATCTACTTCCCCAATACATTTTTACTATTTTTTTTTTTTTTTTGACAGGCAGAGTTAGACAGTGAGAGAGAGAGACAGAGAGAAAGGTCTTCCTTCCATTGGTTCACTCCCCAAATGACTGCTACAGCCAGCGCTGTGCCGATCCGAAGCCAGGAGCCAGGTGCTTCCTCCTGGTCTCCCATGAGGGTGCAGGGCCCACGCACTTGGGCCATCCTCCACTGCACTCCTGGGCCACAGCAGAGAGCTGGACTGGAAGAGGAGCAACCAGGACAGAATCTGGCCCCCCAACCAGGACTGGAACCCAGAGTGCTGGCACCGCAGGTGGAGGAGGATTAGTCAAGTGAGCCGCAGCGCCGGCCCATTTTTACTATTTTTTATAGAAGTAGCCATTTTCTGGGAACTTTAAGTTGAATTTCACCGTAAGAATGGGAGGCTAAATTAAACTAGGATTTCCTAAAACAGTGATGGCTACATTTCTGCAAATTATTCTTGGTAAAATAATGGTTGGCAACAAATAGCCTGAAGGAATATTGTTCTGGGAAATTTCCTTTTTCGCCATCTACACTAAGATAAGCAGTGCACTTCTGCCCTTATTGGTCCCAGATATTAAGGTTGGTACTTTCAACTGTGCGTATGCGAAACAAATGTAGGACAATGTGTATCCATTCTTTACAAATCATTCTATTCTATTCCTGGTACCGTAGTCTCTTACAATTCAGCATTTCCCACATTTTCTACTGAAGCATCCCTACACAGGGGACAAAACATAACCCCAGGCCATCTACGCGTGGAGCCTAGAAAGAACAGACACGTACAAAGTGCAGCTCCCAAATTCATGCAAATTTTGCCTTCTACTCCATATACTGTTTTTATATTTACTTTTAATGACCTAAACAGAAATACAGCAGGTGCTTCGAAAAGACGTGCTTTGTCTCTCTTGTGACTTCTTATGTCCACAAAGCTTCGCAGCAGTGTCCCAGGCGCAGATGGCATTTTCAGAAGCAAATAAAAGGATGCATCAAAAAGCTCACGCAGAAATGGAATTAAAAGATGTTCAGGGGACAGATCTTTGACCTCGAGTTAAGCAGTTAAGATGTGCATGTCCCACACTGGAGTGCCTGCACTTGAATCTCATCTCTGCTCCTGATCCCAGCCTCCTGCTCATTAGTGCACTTTGGAAGGCTCAAGTAATTGGGTCCCTCCCACCAATGTGGGATTCCGGTTTTAGCCTGGCCCAGGTCCAGCCACTGAGAGCATTGGGGGAGTGAAGCGGTGGAAAGAAGCATTCTGCCCCTCTTTCTCTGTCTCTCTGACTCTCAAATAAAATAAAAACAAAATCAAAAGTTAAGCTTCTGTTGGTGTAGATAAAATTAAAATACAAGCATTTTTTCCATAATAGGAATTTTCTGTGAACATGAAGATCTGCCACATGCAAGGTTTGTAAGAATGTTTTTTAAATATTTATTTATCTGAAAGTCATAGTTGCAGAGAGAGAGGAAAGGAGAGGCAGAGAGAGAAGGAGGTCTTCCATCCTCTGGTTCACTTCCCAGATGGCGAAATGATTGGAGCTGTGCCGATTCAAAGCCAGGAGCTTCCTCCAGGTCTCCCACGTGGGTGCGGGGCCCAAGGACTTGGGCCATCTTCTACTGCTTTCCCAGGCCGTAGCAGAAAGCTGCTGGATGGTAAGTGGAGCAGCCAGCTCTTGAACCGGTGCCTATATGGGATGCCGGCGAGTCAGGCCAGGGCTTTAATCCACTGCGCCACAGCGCTGGCCCCTGTAAGAATTTTTTATGCTAACATAAACATGCTTTCATTTTTCCATAAGCTTTCTGAGGTACCCTGGGCATCCTCTGCTTGCTTGTGTTCAGTTGATAGGGCGTTATAGCCATAGGAAGAATGTTCCATCACTCGGCATTTCGGACTGTAGCTCAACCCTAAATAAGCCACCGGAACCCCTAATTCCTGTGATGTTGCTTCTGGCTGTAGAGCAAAAAGTTCCATTCCCTTTTCTACATGAGAAAGTTTGAATGTGTCTCTACATTTTCTAGGCCAATTATTTTTTTTCTTTATAACCGTTCGTGGTGTAAACTGACTTCTCAGGACTAACTTCCAAGGTGTGTGACCCCTGCAGCCGCACAGCACCACGCGCTTGATTCAAGATCCTGCTGCCGACAGTTTGCAAGAATGACTCTTCATTCTTTAACAGGGGGAGTCTCACAAGTGACTGCCACAGGCCTATGTGCCATGTTTGTGTAAACAGAACCACCATGAGCACAAAGCTTGCTTGGACAATTGCACCTTTGTGCCATTCCTTCAGGTGAGTGCAACAATATTCCAAGGTGTATTCTCTGCTAGAGGACTGTAGGCTGCAGTCAGCACTCCTTCCCTTCCCTGGCTAGGTGCTCGGACGCAGTACACCAGTTTAGCCAGGGCCCAGACTCTCACATCCTTCCATGGTCTTCTTGTACATTAATGCCAGTGGAGAGGAGAGGACTGACCTTGGGTCGAGAAATACTGTGCCCTTTCTCCCTGGGTAAGTGACGGAGGCTTTCAGCATCTGCGAGACGTGTCCTACGTATGGAAGCTTGGTCTTAACACCAGTTTCTCTAATCTGGGAATGTGTTCTATGCTCTGCACAGGGAGGAAGGGAGCAGTAGAGACCATGCTGAGCAGTGCAATGCAATGCATGTCAGAGTCAAGTGTTTGCAATGCTGCATTACTCGCCTTTCCCTTGTTGACCTCTTCTTCAGAGTGCCACAGATTATCAGGAGTGCACAAATAAGGGAGGACAAAGATGATCCTGACGTGAGTGTCCTTGTGAAATGCAGATGTGCGAAGAAGCCAGATGCCTGGTTAGTACCGTGGCACATGCCGTATAGCTAACAAAAGGTGGCTTTCCAATCCAATCGACGTTGGTGACACACAGGTGACATATAGTGCTCTGCTCTGGGCTCAGAGGTCACGAAAATGAGGGCACTGCAGGTCGAATCTTAAAGCAGGCTATAATCTGACGAGCAAAACTAATCTACAAGTAACTTCAACTTGTGTTAAATATCATAGGAGATGTACTAAGCGAATGCACTGAGGTGTCAAAGACACACACAGAATTTTGTGTGGCCCCTGTAAGAATTTTAAGAATAGAATTCACAGAATTCTGTGAATAAAATTCACAGAATTTTGGAGTTTTGAAGCCTGGTATACTAGAGATTATAGCCTTCAATGGCTTCATTAGTGGAAGGTTGTTGAGGTCAAAAAGCATTAAATGATTTGCTAAGCTAGGTTTTGTGAAGGACATAGCACGCAAGATGGGCATTGTCCAGGGGGATTGGATGGAAACACACCCAAGTGAGAGCGATAAGACTGAGAAGAGGCTCCAGGGAGGAAAAATACCAACAAATCAGGGAGTGGAAAAGTGACTTCCATGTCCCAGAATCTAGGCATCTCAGTCATGTCACTCAGCGGAGGTGCAGACTCTCACACGGATGTCATGGGAGATAAGACTGGAAATGTGGGTTTAGGCTGAATCTTAGTGCCAGGGAGGTGTGCCTGTAGTTATGTATATTTAATTTCGCAGGCTGGAGACAGGGGGCAATGATAGTTCTCGGAAGGTGAAATTATTTATCAAAGCCATGAAGCTGAACACTGTATCAAGGTTTAATTGGATGCCTCTCATGGTTTTCAAAAAAAGTCGAGCCCCTCCAAAAGCAAATGAACAAAACCACTATTTTTACTATGAGCTTATAAAAGAAGCAGTGAGTATCATGGTTTTGAAATGAGACTTTCTTCTAATTTCTTCCTTCACTCTTGGCTAAACTGCATAGATATTTTGGAGGTGTCTCGAATAGGCAGCATATTTAAATTATATCCAGCACATACCACATTTTATAGATTTTTTAAAAATCAACAAAATAGTGGTTTCCTGCTGTTTTCTTTTACATGGCCAACAGGTTTGACTCTGAGAGGCAACTGTTTCCTTCTTCCCCAATTTTCTTCCCCAGTTCTAACCGCAGTACTGTAGATACGTCCCAAGCATCAACAAGAGTTTGACTTCCCAAGGGTTAACGACAGAAGCACAACAGTTTATAAGCAGATGAAGAGGAAGAAAAACAAGGAAGAGAAAGAGCTACACAGCCAAATGTTCTCCCGTGAAAATAAACAACGACAAATGATTGAATATTCCAGGTTTTGACAACTGTCCAGCCCCAGAAGTGACAGATGCTGCCTTGTGCCCATCCTCCTCCAGCCCCACTGAACCACACAAATGAGAGGACCTGTGGGAGTTGTTCCCTAGAGACGGGCTCCTGCCAGCATCGTAGGGGGAGCTGTGGGTTGGATTTATTTATTTATTTTTACCTTTGTAAAATCACTTTTGAAACTAGGCCTCGGCTATTTCCAGCCCCAGGCAGTTGGATGGGCAGCCGGTATCTCCCTGACACAGTGTGGAATCATTATGGAAAAAAACAACAGCTTGACAGGCACTTTGGCTCCTAAAGTGGAGCATGCACGTGTGTGTGTGTGTGTGTGTGTGCACGCGCCACACACTGAAACTTAACTGTGCGAAGGAATGCAACGTACTCATAAACAGAAGAAGAAAGGAGAGGAATCGATGCTGTCCTCAAACAACCCACTCAAATGCACAAAATGCTCATGAACCTTCACATGATGGCTCTCAAGCCACTATTTAACAAGGTAGAGACAACATGGCCTTGTAGCATGAACACTGAAGGCCATGCTGGGGTGGGGTAGGGTGAGAAATCCATGATCTGATCCCATGTCTGTAATCAACCGAGAGCACCTTAGGTCAAGTAAGTAACTCACCCTGGTGTTAGGAAGCTAGGTGAGGGACCGGCGCTGTGGTGCAGTGGGTTAATGCCCTGGCCTGAAGTGCCGGCATCCCATATGGGCGCTGGTTCGAGACCCAGCTGCTCTACTTCCTGTTCAGCTCTCTGCTGTGGCCTGGGAAAGCAGTGGAGGATGGTCCAAGTCCTTGGGCCCCTGCGCCCACATGGGAGACCCAGAAGAAGTTCCTGGCTCCTGGCTTCCGATTGGCGCAGTTCCAGCTGTTGCAGCCATCTGGGGAGTGAACCTGCTAATGGAAGATCTCTCAATCTCCCTCTCTCTCTCTGCCTTTCCTCTCTCTGTGTAACTCTGACTTTCAAATAAATAAATAAATCTTTAAAAAAAAAAAGAAGCTAGGTGAGTGGACTAAGTCAACATTTCCCAAATGGTTCTGCATAAAGGTATTTCAGAGTCTGGTTACTCAAAATTATGGTCCATACACCAGCTGGCTACAACAGCATCCAGGAAGCTCACCACAAATCTAAAATCTCAGACCTTAGAGCAGATCTACTGAATCATCTTAACTTAATCATCAGCATTTTGATAGAACGGCAGTTGATCTGCATGCACGCTAATGTTTAAGAAACATAAATCCCTGGGCAAGATATCCCAGAGGACTACCTGGTTATCTTGATGCAAACACAGCTTTCTGGGCTTTTCTGGGCCCTTCTGCTAGAGACTGAATCAGAATTATCAGTGGAAGCCAGGATCCTGGCTTTTATTTAACAAATAACCCATGTGGGTCCATTTCCAATACATGAGTCACAAAAAATATATGAGTCATAAAAAATAAATAGAATAATGGTGTCATATTGTATCCTTTTAAAATCGGGTTGTCTCTAAGTACTCCCATTTCCTATGCTTCCTGGTATTTTGGTAGAGTTTAGCCCATATGACCACATCAAGACATGCTAGCAAATACTTTCTCAGCTGAATGTCTCAGCTGCCATGATGGTTTTGCCTACTACAATTTTTTTGTTTTAAGATTTATTTTTATATGTTTGAAAGGCAGCAGTGAGGAAGAGAGGGAGGGAAAGAAAGATCTTCCATCAGCTGGTTCACTCCCCAAATGGCAGTAATGGCCATAGCTGGGCCAGGCAGAAGCCAGGAGCTTCATCCAGGTTTCCCACGTGGATGCAGGGACCTGGGTCATCTTCTGCTACTTTCCCAGGTACATCAGCAGGGAGCTGGATTGGAAGTGGAGCAGCTGAGACTGGTGGCCATATGGGATGCTGACATTGCAGGTGGCAGCTTAACCCATTACGCCACAACGCTGGCCCCTGCTCACTGCTATTTTACATTTCAGCTCTTAATGGATCATAGATTAAATATAGAAAGCATAAGGAGCTGTAATGTTGAACTACAACAATTTAATGAATAATATAAAAATGATAGTAATTTTGCAAAGCTCCCCCTAGATGACTGTCATTGGATTCATAAGCTACATTCATCTATCAAAATCCTCATTTAGCATATTAAGGCATCTGTAGTACTTCAAAAACCAATCTTAAAAAGAAGAAACACAGTGACAATTACATCCAATTTAGCTTTTCATTTATTGGGAATAAAGAATATCCTCATGTGCCATGTGTTATTTGCTGGAAAGTTTTTACAAATAGCAACTAGAAATCTCTTATCCCAATAAAACATGAAAGCAATTTTTTCTGAGATTTTTTTTTTTCCTGCATGCCAATTGAAAAAATTCCCCACAACATCCTAAAGGCAGTGGACCCTGCCTTTGGGATGTCTTACACTAGTTAAATTTCAATTTACATTTTAATATATACTGGTCCCAAAGTCAAATGCGATATTTAATGACAAATCATGTCTGGGCTTGCATAAATAATTTTAAATAAATTAAGGAATGTCTCACTTGCTACATGGGAAGAAATTAAAAATATATTGCAAACATTATTAGAAATTACATTAACTGAACTGCATAGCACAGATTTTAATGAGATTCTGATTTTTTCCTCTTGAAAATCACATCTATATGTGCATATCCCACACAAGAATGCCAAAATGAGTCTTCTATTCTCTAAAGAGATTTGTGCGATTATTTCTTTGAAAGTATTTTATGGCTCTAAAAAGGTAGGAAGTAATCGAAAAATGTTCTCTACTTTTAAAATTCTTTGATTCTATCATGCCTGGGAGAGTTGGATATGTGAGGCTGACTTAGAATGGGTTTTTATCAAGAGTCCATATACCCATACTCTGCAGAAAAATTACTAAGACACTAAAATTTTAATTCAATTCCATTAGCTTCAGTAGGGATGAACACACCCACAGGTGAACGATGCTGGTGTTATGGGAGACAAATACATCAATCATACACAGATCAATCGCACTAACTCTGTGCCAGGCATAGTTTTAAACACCGCGCAGTTATCAATACCTCTCACTCTTACAATCATTCTTGAGGTAGGCACCCTTTTATCGATGAAGACAGTAAGACACAGGGAGATGAAATAAATCCTTAACTATCACAAAACTGCAAAGAAGTGGAGCTGACACCAGGAACTGATAGGGCTCCTGAGTCTGGTTGCTTGACAACCATGCCAACTGTGTGTGAAACTGGAGAGGGCAGGAGCAAAGGCACCTGTCGGAGAGCAGGGGCCACGGGCAGAACCACAGGGCACGGAGGAGGATGAACAGCAGTGTGTGTGGTCACAGGTTATGGGAGACTGATAAGGGTGAGCTTGACTCATTCCTTATCAAACTTTGTAAGGAAAAACAAAGATTTTTCTCCCTTACGGAGGCTTCTGGTGGTTTCTTGCAGGCACCAGACCCTGAGGAATGGACATGAGAGAGACAGGAGATACACAGACCAGCGAGAAGCTAGTTCAGAGAACAGGTTATGTGGGCCTTAGGGAAGAGAAGGAAGAAAATGAACGGGAAAGCTGAAGCTGAGAACGCAGTGGAGGGAACCTGGGTTGGAATCCCTCCACTGCTCGGCCTCTCACGGCAGAGAACCAGGCAGATACTGCTTTGTCTTGATTAGGGTCAAATACCCAGGCTGGCCTGACCGTGGTCACGCAGGGGGCAGAGACCCGGCCTTATTAAGAGGAAAGCAAATGCAAACACATCTCCTTGTTCATCTGACCTGCTACATGAAAGTCATAGAATAGTTGTTGGCTAAAATTAACGAAGCAACCACAGAGAAAAATATTCCCCACGGTGCTCAGATCAAGAGCACAGTTTACCAGGGAATCCTTCTCCCCACCTATGATGGCCCAGGGAACATCCAGGACACAAACCCCAGACTGCAAGTACAGTCAAGGTGAAATGCATATTTTAAGAGGACAATTTCCTTTCCCCAGAAACACAAATGTCTCTGGAAACTGTAATGCACTTCTCTTCTGAATCCCCCAGCCATCAACATCTGATGAAGAACTCCTTGAGTCCGCAAATAAATCCCTCTTGTCCTGTATTCTTCATGGCACTCTCAAAAGGCAGCTTTTGAGTAAAACAACAATAACCATCTCCGCCCTCTGTCACCCTGTTTCTTTCTGGAGAGGTTTTTACACTCCTGGGCACACAAAGAAAGTTTTTTGGGACTCCATGAGGTTGGGATAAGCAGGGTGAGTAGTCTGAAGGCATTTTAAAAGTTGAGGTTTTGATAAATCTTTTTTTCCCCATTTATGCTGTGAAGTATGATAAAGAAATCTTGGACCCTTCTATAATGCCACTTTTTTCTTTCCTTTGTTTTACTTTCCTTGTGTGTGTTTTAGTTCTACTTAGATCAAATGGATGTAGTTTTAAAATCCAGCTGCAACATGGCATAGAAGTTTGGGTCTCCACCTGCAGTGCTGGCATCCCATATAGGTGCCAGTTCCAGTCCCAACTGCTCCACTTCCAATCCAGCTCCCTGCTAATGTACCCAGGGAAGCAGCAAAAGATGGCCCAAGTGCTTGGGTTCCTTCATCCATGTGGAACACCTGGATGAAGCTCCTGGCTCTGGCCTGGCCCAGCCCCGGCTGTTGTGGCCATTTGTAGAGTAAACCAGCAGGTGGAAGACCTCTCTCTCTGTCTCTCCTCTATCTCTCTCTGTGACTCTTTCAAATAAATAAATACATTTAAAAAAAAATAAAATAAAATAAAGAGCTTGGGGGAGAACGAGATTTAACAGTCAGCTATAAAAATCCCTTAACGTCTCTGATGCCTTATTTGTGCGGATTTGCTGGGATGCACAGTCAGCAGTCATCACCCAGAGTCTCCCATTAGTGCCCTCTGAACTCAGTCACTGATGGGGAGCAGCAGCGTCCACGTGTGTGGGCACCTGCCTAAAGAACAGTTTCTCCTGCATGGCTGAGACACCTGCACACTGACAGTCCAGGCAGAATCGGAGTCAAGCTGATGGGCTGATTCTGCTCTGGAGGAAATCACCAAGGAGAGTAAATTTAGTAGAGGGAGAAACAATTCTCGTGGTTTTGTGCAGTTCCCCAAGTCTTTATTCTACAGAGGCTCCTGGCATCTCCAAGTTCAGCTTTACTTAACTCCTGTCCCTGTTCGCACAGGACCGGGTACGCCCACCCTACTTACAGGCTATGCGCACAGAAGCCTTCCTGCTCTTGGAGGTGCCCAGGTGGCTCCAGGCCACACACTGGCACCAGTAGTCCTCCGGCCCGTGGAAGTCCTCCACCTGCTGTCTGGTGACGTTGATGAACACCTCCCGAACCTTCAAGCCTGCAGACAGACAGACAGAAAAAAATCAGCCGAGGCCACTGTATCCCTCCAACAGAAAGTTAAGGTTAGCCAAACCTTTTCTTTTTAATTAAACAATTCTTTGTTTAATCAAGGCATGGGTTTAATTAGTTTGACAAGGATATATTACTTCTAATTAAATTACAACAACTGAGCAAAGCTGGAAAGCATAAGTATAAAGTATTACCGACTGATGTGGCTCCAGTGTGGTTGAGGAGTTCTCACGGTACCCTGCCCTGGGGCTCTTTCTCTGTCTGTGAAAATCTGCAGTGAGGAAGCTCCTGCACACCAAAGGCAGACATACACTCCCAAGGTGCTCTAAAGACCCACAGGACTGGGTTTGGAAGCTGAGGAGGGGCAGTGGAAGACAGACAAGAGTGAATGTGTACAGGACAGGGCGTGCAGCCTGAGGGTCCAACAAAGAGCCAAGCAGCTGCTCCAAGGACTGAGGACAACAAAGTCAGTGCGGTCCAAAGGAAACAGTGGGCATCCCTGGGAGCAGACCAGTTGAACTGAGTCCAGGATACGAATGCAGGAAGGTGCCCATTTCATTGGTGGAAGCAGAAGACAGACTTTTAGGGAAGGCAGGGCTAAGGCTAGACCTGTGAACTGAGACAGAAACACTAAAGCTTTATCTTTTTGGAGAGACAGAAATCTAGCAAGCTCCCTTTCCCTGGCTCGCTCTGCAAATGCCATCAGAGGCTGGGACAGAACCAGAACAAAGCTGGAAGCTGGGAACTGGATCCAGGTCTCCCTGGGTTGGGTGGCAAGGATCCAAGTACATGAACTATCACCATTGCCGCCCAGGGTGTGCCTTAATTGGAAGCTGGTCAGGAGCACAGCCGGGTACCCATGGACTCCGATGTTTCTTAAGCACTAGGCCAAACACTTGCCTCACCTCAATCTTATAATTTTTTAAAAAAAATTATTTTAGGCCAGTGCCACGGCTCAGCAGGCTAATCCTCTGCCTGCGGCACCGGCACCCTGGGTTCTAGTCCCAGTTGGGGCGCCGGATTCTGTCCCGGTTGCCCCTCTTCCAGGCCAGCTCTCTGCTATGGCCAGGGAGTGCAGTGGAGGATGGCCCAAGTGCTTGGGCCCTACACCTGCATGGGAGACCAGGAGAAGCACCTGGCTCCTGGCTTCAGATCAGCGCGGTGTGCCGGCCACAGGGGTCGTTGGAGGGTGAACTAACGGAAAAGGAAGACCTTTCTCTCTGTCTCTCTCACTGTCCACTCTGCCTGTCAAAAAAATTATTTTGCACTCTCCTTCCAACATCTGGAAAATATACTTGGCATTTCTAACTGGGTGTGCAAGACTCCTCCATACTTCTGATGGAAGACAGCCTTTTTCTGGAAGAGCAGTCATGTTACATGGAGTAGCAGGGAGGAAAGAGTCACTGTCCCCAAGAGTCAGATCAGTCGCCTCATCACAAACGGGTCAAGAGCTTTCACAGCCAGCACTGCCTTCAACCTGGCAGATGCTCCTTGAAGCTGTGCCCTGCTCCAGGGTAGGCAGTGGGATAGAAGAAGAAGTGAGGCTTCTTGAACTCTGCTTACTTGCCTAACATCATAAGCTTTGAACTGAATCACTTGTTACAGCTCTACAATACAGCCCACAGCCTGAGCCACTGTCCCCTGAGTTTGCACACAAGAGAACTATGCTTTTGAGAGGTTAAGTCCCTAGACCATGGTCAGAGAGTTTGGCAATGGAAGGTTAGGTGTTTGAACTTGGCTCTGCTCTGTGAACCCAAACCAGACCCTCCACAATTCAACTCTGAGCCTGTATTTTCAGAACTTATACTTCATTAGGGAAAGTAAAATCAGCACTTGGAATATCTGGAGAAAAATCAAGTTCCTATTTATACTGATTCTTTTACATTCAAAACCAGTTCAGGGGGCACAAGCACCAATATAATCAAAATGAACTAAAGAGTCTTGGTGGAGGCGCTGGAATATCACATCTGGGCTGGTGGCAGACTTTAAGGACAAATGACAAATGGGAGCGCACGATCAGTCAGGGTGGGGAAGCATTTCCAACTACCAGTCAATAATGCGTTATGTATAGCGCGGGATGAGAGGTAGCCACGGCCACCAAAATCACCACGTACAATCTGCGGTACCCACAAGCAGAGAATCATCTTGGTCACGGCTGACAACTCACAGCTAAGGCGGCACGCTTTCCCTGGCAGGGAGGCGAGCGCTGCCTCCTTCATGGAAAAGAGGAAGGCTGCCTGAGGGCTGATGTCGCCGTTTGTACGGTTGCTGCTCCTTTCATTTCCTTGCGCTTAGAGGAGATGCACGCGTGGCAGGAGAGGAGAGAGCATTACCGAAAGGGAAGACGAAGCAAGATTTTGTTAAGAAAAGGTCTGGGGTTTGTTAGGACAGCAGGAAGACTGAGCGGAGCACCTATGCTAGAAAGGAAAGGCGACCAGGTGCGGACAGGAGGGAGGCTGTGGAGAAGACCTCGTCTCCTCCGTAAGCAGCATGTGCTAGATGATTCTACTTCGAGGAGTCAAAAGGAAGAGCCAGAACACCCTGTCAGTGCATCCACCTAGCAGGTGGAGCACCTGTCATGTGCAGATGTCCCCCGTCACAGGACCAGGAGCATGCAAAATACTCTTCCCCTTCGGGGGCAGGGTCTCAAAGACACAACCCATGAGCTTGACAGGTTAAAATGTCTTCCAGCACACTTGTATTTTTCTCATGTTCTCCATTCATAAGAATGCCGCATGGGGCCAGCATTGTGTCTCAGTGGGTAAAGCTGCCATCTGTGATGGTGGCTTCCCAAATGGGCCCCAGTTCTTGTCCCAGTTGCTCCACTTCCAACTCAGTTCCCTGCTAATGGTCTGGGAAAAGCTGTGGAAGATGGTCCCTGCCGCCCATGTGGGAGACTCAGATGAAGCTCCCAGCTTCTGGTTTTGGTTTGACCCAACCCTAGCTGCTGGGACCATCTCTATATCTCTGTCTCTCCCCCTCTAACTCTTGCAAATAAATCCATCAATCTTAAAAAAGAAAAAAGAATATTTAAAACTCAGAGTTGGAAAATCAGATACTTTGTAGCCATTATACATTCCCCTACCATAACAAGAAATGCCTGATCAGTAAGACAAAATTCTTAACATATAGCACATTCTTTCTCAAATCTTCCCTCTTTAAGTGATACATACATGGAACGCACCTATGCACACACGTTTACATATGTTGTGCATGTGTAAGAGTATATGCAAGGATTAGTGCAGGGTATTGAGCACGGGTATGGAAAGGGGTCTGGGTTGAAGGAACTCAGGCACAAAGGGACTGTAATTGGTTGCATCTGGGTGTGGGTGAGAAATTCTAGTTCCTGGAAATGAGGAAGAAGAAGGGGGAAGCTCAATATCTTTCTGATCTCTGGAGACCTGTCCTATCTGTCCCTACCTAGGAGTCTCCCTAGCCCTGCATCTGTGTGTGTAATATAGAAGGTATGTTCTATATGTGTATCAGCATCTATCTCTCCATCCACCCACCCACCCACCCATCTTATGCATGACATACATCCACACACGAGAAAGAGCCAAAGAAAGCAATTCTCTTTACGGAAACCCTTCCAGCTCCTGCTCCACTGATGTTCATCCCACAGCACTGCCTGTAGAGACACCTCTCGACTTCTATGCAAGCAGCTATCTTGTTCATAGAAGATGCTACAGGGGCACAGACGCCAGGCAAATAAAAGATGTCATCTCATAAATAAGAATAGCATCACACCCAATAACTTGCATAACTCTAATCAGCATGGAAAAGTCCAGCCCTTTAAATTATTGTGCAAATTATAACCATCAGCCTTTGTTATGGAGTAGAATCTTACAGAATATAAAAATATGACTATGGTGCTGATATGCTAATAAGCTTTCTACACTGCTGGATGGTTTAGTTGTAGATAGACTAATGTTGGCAGCAGATGAATAATTGCTCTGCATGTACTAAACATAACGGAGCAGCACAGAACTTCATCATTTGTCAGCTTTATTTGTTTAAATGAGAAAAATGCTGACAGCGGTTATTGCTGTAATCCTGTTATTTATCAGATACAAAACACTAGTTACTCTGAGCAGGTCTAATCCTGTTGGGAGACGAAGTTAGAGAGTTTTCAAACTAATTGGAGGTGTACGCTTCTCTGTACAAGGAAGAGAGATGTAAAGAGGAGAAAAGATACGGACAGGGAGGAAGAATTAATTTATTTCTGGCCATTTTTTCATAGAAGGGAACCCCACAGTCTAAGTCCCTAGCTTGTTATGTAGAAAATAAAAAATCCTGGAACAGCATTTAACTTTGAGTACTTGGTCAAGGCCAGCGCCTGTGCCTAATAGCTGCCCCCTGGCTTTTCTCCACTTCTATTCTCACAGTTCCACAAAGATGTCAGCAGCATCCTGCCGTGGTTATTGCTGCAAACCCTTTCCCCATCACAGCTGGTGACTGGGATCTAACACAGTCCTCAGGCCTCACTCCCTCAAAGCTTTATGTCCTTCCATCATCAGAAACTTCTCTATGCAGGCATGTGCAGCTTACTACATTCAAGAAGGCAGCGACAATACCACTTCCTTCTAAGTTTTCTGCTTTAAAAAAAAATGTATTCCAGGGCTGGTGTTGGGCATCACTGGTTGTCAAGCTGCTGCCTGAGGCCCCAGCACCTCCTATGGGCACTGGTTCACGTCCCTTCTGCTCCAACTCCCTGCTAACAGCCTGGGCAAAGCAACAGAAGATGGCTCAGGTGCTTGGGCTCCTGTCACCCACATGGGAGACCCTGAGGAGGCTCCTGGCTCCTGGCTCCAGCCTGGCCATCGTGGACATCTGGGGAGTGAACCACCCGACAAAAATCTCTCTTTCTGCAGCTCCAACTTTCAAATACATAAATAAATCTTTTTTTTAACGTACCCCAAACCACACAGAAGTAGTAAGTCAACCAAGTTTAGACTGAGTGGTTTTCTCATCCCCATCTCTGTGCCTGTTTTCCTGGGCATTTTCAGCCCCAGGTTCTTCCTCCTCTGTGCTTCCTTGTGCACCGTAATGTTACCTGACTTCTTGAGGATTAAACCAAAGAACGATGATTCAGCTTTTGTCCACAAAGCTTCAAAGAACTACTCCAAGCCTTCTTGGATATAAACGGTCAGTGTAGCACCCTAGTTCTGATCTCTGAGAGAGCCCAAAGTCAAACTGTGAGTGACAAGCAACTGTCCTGTATTCAAGAGCTCTCTCTCATGCATGGTCATCTCTCTGGGCACCTCAGCTCTTCAGATGCCTGGATTTGCCTCCAAGGGAGCCTTAACCTTATGCCACCATCTCCTGTGCAGAGACAAAACAGTCCACTCAGCTGGACCAAATAGATCCCCTATACAAAGGGACTTCAAAAACTCATGGAAAATTGAAAGATTTTGCTGCAAAAAATTGTTGATCTCCGAATGTACTTTTTCTCATAGTACACACTTAATCAATTTTTTGAAAATGCTACATACCATGTGTGCCACACATGACTTCTTTGTCCAGAATTGGAGCTTAGAAAATATGATTTGACAGTAAGTTTCCCTATATTTTGAATGACACAGTTATCATAACTGATTCATGATTTTAATATTTATATAGCCTTTTATTTTTATGAATAGCTTACATGTATTACATGTAAGTTATATGGTTATTTATATTTTTAATATTACTGTTTTGCTACAGGTCCAATCCCATAAGAAGTAAATCAAAGACTTCATGAGGCCTGCAACACACAGTTGTTAAAAACAAACAAACTGGGGCCAGCTCTGTGGCACAGTAGGTGAAAGGGCTGGCTGCCTGCAGAGCTGGCATCCCGTATGGGTACCTGTTTGAGTCCCAGCTGCTCCACTTCCAATCCAGCTCCCTGTTAATACACCTGGGAAAGCACAGATGGCCCGAATCCTTGGGCCCCTGCACTCGTATGGAAGACCCAGAAGACGCTCCTGGCTTCTGCGTGCGGATTGGCCCAACTCCGGCCTTTGCAGCCATCTGGGGAGTGAACCAGCAGATGGAAGACCTCTCTCTCTCTCTGTAATTATGACTTTCAAATATAAACAAATTTTTAAAAGAAAACAAACGTAAAAACCACAAACGCTTCACAGAATGCCTCACCTGTGCTAGCTGCGCTCGCCTTGTGCTAGCTACTGTGGACACTGGGACATGAAGATGGTCAAGATCTCAGCCCTCACAGAGTCTCCAGGCTGGACAGGAGACACCTGGACCTGCTGCCACAGCACAGCATGGTCAGGGCCATGACAGCAGCTCGGTCGGTCACAAGATCACAGCAGAAGGGCTTCCAGCCTCTCCAGGGTCAGAAAAACCTTCTTGGGGTTGGCAGCCTTTACCTTTAAGACTTGAAGGTTCTGAACTTACCCAATAGAAAGCCTGGTTCTAGGACAAGACTCACCAGCTCTGGGGAAGGCACATGAGTATCCCATACACCAGGATGCACCCGAAGTTCACGGAAAAATTAAATTAAAAGGCCAATTTATTTTGGAGGAAAAAATTTTAAAACCACAGTTTTTTCACAATGTGCATTTTTCATGACCTTTTTGAAGATCTCTCACATATATAGATTCCAAACACTTTTGGAACCAAAATAAAGTTGTCTTTTAATCCCACTTTTCCACAAACTTTTAGAAGTCTTCTGATACTTGAAGATTCCAAATTGTGTCATAGAGTCCCATCTGCCTATCTTGAGGGAGCCGACATGTCTTCAGGCCAACTCACTACCAAAAATAGTAAATTAAATATAGATAATTAAAAAGGTAGAGCCATATTTCATCCTACTGGCAGATGATTAATTAGGGCCGCATGTCTTTTGCAACTTCATCCTAGCAACAAGATTAAAATGTATGCTGACAAAAAAAAAAATTAAAAAAAGCCCTCCCTTGAATGTGCTTGTGCACTCTGCTTAATGAATACTCTTTACTTCCCCAGGATAATAAGCACTCCACGTCTTGCTCAGAAGCACCACAAGTTCAGCCTTAAGTACAGAGACGAAGACTACACCCCAGCTCTCCAGCTTCTTCCACACCAGAGATTAGAATTAATCAGCTCAGGGGCGTCTGCCAGCGGAGCACACGTGAACTCCATGGTGTTGTCTGGAAACCAGGAAGGGAAACCTAGGAGGCAGAGGTGGACGTGGTAGGGTTATGGTGAGGACAGCATCCTGTACGCAGCTCACTCCCATGTCACGCCCATCGTGGGAAGCGTGGTCATGACTTCCAGGTCTGCTGTCGCTGTCAGTGGCTCCCATTTTCCGCAGTCGCTGAAACCAGCTTCAGCGAGTAGATCGTGGTTAGGGTACATAACACGCAACCGGTAGCTCCCCTATTCCCAGTGCTGTCATTGGCTCTGAGACTAACACCAAGACGGATGGGCACGGAATGAGGGAATCACAAGCAAGTAATACAAGGTTACTCTATAAAGGGTAGATAGTTAATCTGTTAACAATGTTACCCGGGGCCGGCGCTGTGGCCCAGCGGGTTAAAATCCCAGCCTGCAGCATCGGCATCTCATATGAGCACCGGTTTGCATTCCGGATGTTGCTTTTCTGATCCAGCTCTCTGCTGTGGCCTGGGAAAGCAGTAGAAGATGGCCCAAGTCCTTGGGCCTTTGCACCCATGTGGGAGACCTGGAAGAAGCTCCTGGCTCCTGGCTTCAGATCCACACAGCTCCAGCCATTGTGGCCAATTGGGGAGTGAACCAGCGAATGGAAGACCTCTCTCTCTCTCTCTGCCTCCCCTTCTCTCTCTGTGTAACTCTCACTTTCAAATAAGTAAAATAATAATAATAAAAAAACAATGTTACTCTTTTGGAATTGCAAAAGTCTGAAAGTATATTTTTTGTTTGCTTTTTTTCAGGATCTATTTATTTATTGGAAAGGCAGAGTCTCTCTCTCTCTCTCTCTCTCACACACACACACACACACACACAGATTGACCAGTCTTCTATCTGCTTGCTCACACCCCAGATAGGTACAACAGCAGCCAGGGTTGCATCAGGCTGAAGCCAGGAGCCTGGAATTCCATCTGGTTCTCCCAGGTCGGTGGCAGAAGCCCAAAAACTTGGGCCATCTTCTGCTGCTTTCCCAGGTACATAAAAGGGAGCTGGGTCCGAAGTGCAGCAGCTGGGACATGAACCAGCACCAATATGGGATGCCAACATTGCAGGCAGCAGCTTAACCTGCTATGCCACAATGCCAGCCCCTGGAATTTTTTTTTTTTTTTTGAATCACAACCACTAGTCACTTGCCTCATTCAAAAAATTCATAAAATAGCAATTTGATACATTCTTATTTCAAGGGCTCATCTTGACTGAGTACTTGCTATATATACCTGGCCCTGGGCAAAGTGTGCCAGGGTTTAGGTTCTGTTAGAGAGGGTTGTAACTGAAATTTGACATATGGTAAAACTGAGGTGAAAAGAAGCTAAGTAAGGCATCAATCAACACAAAGAAATACAGCCCTACTTAATACTACTATCTTAACCACGAGACAATCCTTAGAGATGTTTGAATTATTATTATTTTAGATGTTTATTTTCTCCACTTCAAATAAATGCACATACTTCTTAATGTATGAGCAGAAAAGACTTGGACTGAGAAAGTCCAAGAATATCGGGAAAGAATTTAGGGTATGGAACAAATGGACGGTCAATAGTAGGAGCTGTTAGTGAAATACATTAAGCCATTCAGTGCTTTCTATCGATGTAAGGCATGGAAGGAGAGGTAACGGTCTCCATTCTGTGGGGAGCAACTGGGAGCAACTCGGACTAGACTAAGTTACTGGAATTAAGACTTATTCTTTGCATCTGCTCTCCCACAATATGGCGCTGGGAGAGGAGGAAACAGCTTCTACACAGCTGCCTCCAGTTCAACCAATAAACTGTAGGACCTGCTCCTGATTGGAGGAGAGCAGCGTACTCGGCGTGTGGGCAGCCGAGTTGGGATTGGCGGAGGAGGACTATAAAGGAGGAGAGAGACGGCATGCACCAGGAACATCTAAGGGGAACATCTGAGGGAACACCTGTGCAGCCCCCGAGAGAGCCGGCCGGCGGTGTGCCGCTCCCCTGCGGAAGTGGGGAAAGTGGCCAGGGGGAACTGCCCTTCCACGGAGGTGGAAGGGACAGTAGCCAACCCGGGAAGAACCAGCAGCAAACCCGGGGAGGGCCGAGCAGACGAAAGAACAGCGCAGGGTCCTGTGTCGTTCCTCCACGAAGAGGGGGAGCGACACATTCTTGTTCTTTTTTGTTTTTTGGTAGGGAAGGTGAATGAGACACCAGAGACACAGTCTCATGCCCTGTCACAGGTTATGGAGGAAGTTCATAATATTTTCCTGCAGGGGCCGGTGCTGTGGCGCAGCAGGTTAAGCCCTGGCCTAAAGCGCCAGCATCCCATATGGGCGCTGGTTCGAGTCCCAGCTGCTCCTCTTCCCATCCAGCTCTGTGCTATGGCCTGGGAAAGCAGTAGAAGATGGCCCAAGTCCTTGGGCCCCTGCACCCATGTGGGAGGCCCGGAAGAAGCTCCTGGCTCCTGGTGCAGCTCTGGTCATTGCAGCCATCTGGGGAGTGAACCAGCAGATAGAGGACCTCTCTGTCTCAACCTTTCTCTATAACTCTTATCTTTCATATAAATAAAATAAATCTTTTTTAAAAAAGTATTTCCCTGCAAACTTCTTAGGAAGATGTCAGTCTTCTCACAGAAGCACAGTGATGTGCATGGTGAAATCTACAGTGAAAAGAGAAACCGCTTCTATAAAAGTATATTTCAAATCCACAAACTTGTCAAGGGAACACTTGAGAGATTATTTCCGTGTTGTGTGGGCTAAAAGATATATTCCCCAAATGTATTTGGTGATTTGTGAATCATTGGAGATCATTTCAAATTAATGGTTTTCTGGAAGATTCTATGTTCAAATCTTCATCCCCAGCACAGCCAAGTTCTGACACATAAACTTCAAAGATTTAGGGCCGGCGCCGCGGCTCACTAGGCTAATCCTCTGCCTAGCGGCGCCGGCACACCGGGTTCTAGTCCCGGTCGGGGCGCCGGATTCTGTCCCGGTTGCCCCTCTTCCAGGCCAGCCCTCTGCTGTGGCCAGGGAGTGCAGTGGAGGATGGCCCAGGTGCTTGGGCCCTGCACCCCATGGGAGACCAGGAAAAGCACCTGGCTCCTGGCTCCTGCCATCGGATCAGCGCGGTGCGCCGGCCACAGCGCGCCGACCACGGCGGCCATTGGAGGGTGAACCAACGGCAAAGGAAGACCTTTCTCTCTGTCTCTCTCTCTCACTGTCCACTCTGCCTGTCCAAAAAAAAAAAAAAAAAAAAAAAAAAAAAAACTTCAAAGATTTAGTACAGTTTTATTTCTCGCCTGCTTCCTTTTCTCGATACAATACATTAACCTTTCATACCCAGAGAGCATAATGAGTCTAGTTGTTAATAAAAAAAAAAAGAAAACCACACACAACAAAGTCCATGAAATGATATTCTTTAAAAAGAAAAATATTAGTTTACTGGAGTGGAGACTTTTCCTATAATACATTGGAATACACATTATTTCCCTCATTAGTGTTCACTGTCTCCCAGGGAGAAGCAGATAAGAGCCATGGAGCATTGCTAAGGGAACTCTTGTTTTTACCAAACAATAAAGAAGTAGTTTAGCTTGTGGATGACTCCAGCTCCCCACAGGCACCATATCCTTGAAGGCCAAGATGCGTGTGCTTGTGAGTTGCTGTGTGTCTGCTGCTACAGGGAAGCTCTCAACGCTGGTGTGACTGAATACCACGCTCTTTTCACGGAGCATGATTTCTGGGTTGGGAGTGCCTCTCAACTCTCAGCTTCCAGATGTTAACAAAGGAAAAAAAAAAACCACACAGGGCAGAAGAGTTCCCATATTTCCGAATGAAATGAGGCAGAACAAATGAAAGAGGATGCCTGGCACGTGCAGAGAACTGGAAGTGCACATCACTAAGAGAGATAGGCACGTCTGTGCAAACACAGTAACTCATGTCAGATAAATGGCACTTTTTTGCAGGGGAGAACTCTAGCTCTAGGTTTTCCAAACTAAATTGCATGAAAACACAGAATCCTTTTTCTTCGTATTTGAACTGTTAGATGACGGGTCCAAATTACCAGAAAGACCAAAGGCAGTTTGCAGCTTTTCACAACTGAGAGGACGTATCGCTTCCACTTTGGAAACACAGAAGATGCCATGTCTACTCTGAGCATTTGCAGGGCCTAGGCAGCGCCCATTCATTAGTGGAAGAAAGGGGGCTAGGAAGTAAATAGGGCTTCCAAGAGCCTCTGGGATCCCCAAACTGGAGAATACACTGCTCAAAAGTAAATAAGGAGTCCCTTCCGACAGGACTTAAAATAACATGGATGATTCTCTTCCTCTCTCTGGTTAAATGTGGTCCCATTGTCCTTGGCCTCTTAGTGTCATTCACTCCTACTGGACTGAATTATTTTACAGATCTAATCAAAAACCATTAAGACCATCAAGACAGTCAAACTCTGTTCTCTAGCTCTGCACTGGAGAACCCCAGGGAGGTAATGCATCTATTTTTCAATACCTGAAGCCATTTTGTTTCCATCCTTAATTGCACTTATGTATCGGTTTGGGGTCTAATATCTCCACTCTCTTTCTCCTGTTTCCACCACTCCACTATTAATACAGAGCTTAGGAAACATAATTGCAGTATGTGGTAGACAGTGATTTTCATTAACTGCTCAGAAGAAAACTGTTTAGGGAGAGACATTTCTTTCCTATTGATTCAAGCAAAATAATTTGGTGGAAAAGGTAGTGCTTATTAAATTTGTTTCCAAAAGGTACTGTTAAAATTTAAATTCTTTCTTGATAGTATTTTTTAAAGTATATAATCTCTTCAAATTTTGTCATTTTTTTCCTAGTTGCATTGAAATATGTGATGTTTATTGGTCTTTTTCTAAAGGAAGTGGAGAAGGGGAGATTTTTATATTGGAGGGAGAGCATGTAATTGACAACACTTTCTGCAAAAACATGGAGTTGCCTAGCAATGTGAGGGCAACTCAAAAGGGGAAACAGTAACAAGACAGAATGCTGAAAAATTACAAGAGGGTGGACTGTTAAATTGGCTTGCAATACTTATCTTTAAATGGGAATGGCTATAAGACTTGCTAACAGCAGGGGGGAAAATGGCTGATCATTTTTCCATGTTCATCCTTTGATTTTGAATGGTTTACCCAATGGGATTCTGCTGTTTTGAGTTCATTACCAGATAAAATCTAGGACAGAGACATCTGAGGATAAAACATAGAGTCCCACTGAGCCACTGGTATTTAAGTCATTCCAAATTAGGCTCAGTATGAGACACAGAAAATTTTCAGATTGTACCATTGTTTACAAACTACTGGCTACATGGTAGGTGTTGTTCCTTCTGTGGCCCTCTCCCAGATTTCAGAGCCTTCCTTTGAATTTTTCATGTCAGACCAGTGAGGCTTCCCACGTCTCTGGTCTAATCTCTCCCAATTTCAGGCCCATGCAACTATGTCTGTTTTAGATTCCAACTTTGCAAGCACAAATCAGAACCTTTGTTTGCCAGTAATTATGCCAAATCTTCCTTTCAAGGAGAAAACTGTACCTGCAGTCCTAGAAATACTCGGGTATTTTTGTTAGAAATCTTTGTCTAACAGTACCAGAAATGCAACACAGAGTAAGTATTGGCCCTTACAGAAATGGCAGGGATGGTCAAGAATGTAGAATTTCTCATGAATTTTAACACTTGGGGAACTGATACCCTAAACAGACTCATGATAAAAAAAAAAAAAATTAGTGAAGTTCTGAAATCAATTCACATGTCAGCAAACTAACACGCTGGCATTTTGATTGGGAAGGAGAGAAAGGCGGCCCAACAAATACACCAAGAGTGGAAATAAGAAATCTGGGTTCTGCAAAGAATCAGAACTAGAAAGAACTGGACATGAACTAGTCATGTCTCTTGGATTTTATGATCCATATGTATAGAAGAGAGCTTCCACTAAAATCCTGCTACAGTATGGACGTTGCTTTTGGTGAAGGCTTAATTCCCAGAGTGGTGGTAGATGGGGCCAGTGGTCTTCAGGCATTGTTCTTAGAAGGCAGTTCTCATATGACATCCTGAGTCCTCATGAGAGGGTTGTTATAAACCCTGAGTGTGTCCCCACCGACTCTCTCTCTTATCCTGCGTGCACTGTCACCGTCGCTCTCCATACCAGAGCGCAATTCAGCCCAGGCAGAGCCGCCACACCTGTGCCTTGCTGTGTGGACTTTTTTTTTTTTTGACAGGCAGAGTGGACAGTGAGAGAGAGAGAGAGAGAGAGAGAGAAAGGTCTTCCTTTGCCGTTGGTTCACCCTCCAATGGCCGCCACGGCCAGCGCGCTGCGGCTGGCGCACTGCGCTGATCGGATGGCAGGAGCCAGGAGCCAGGTGCTTTTCCTGGTCTCCCATGGGGTGCAGGGCCCAAGCATCTGGGCCATCCTCCACTGCACTCCCTGGCCACAGCAGAGGGCTGGCCTGGAAGAGGGGCAACCGGGACAGAATCCGGCGCCCCGACCGGGACTAGAACCCGGTGTACCGGCGCCGCTAGGCGGAGGATTAGCCTAGTGAGCCGCGGCGCCGGCCTGCTGTGTGGACTTTTAGGCTCTAAGACTACGAGCTGAACAAACCCTTCCTCTTGATAAAGCAAGTTTTCATTGCAGTCAAGCAAAACCGAGTCACACGGTTGCCTTCCAGCTCTCACACACAGTTGCCAGGATTCTGAGTGTGCATCTAAAACAGACTTCTCTTTTATTCTTCACATTAGTTCCAATGGGAAACACATAGGGTATTCTGAACTGTCTGAAGTTTTGCATTTATACTGCAATCCCAAATTAGTTCAGAACTGTATGTGGATTAGAGGTATGCATACACACACACACACACACACACAATTGTATGCAAATGTTTTACTTAAATATTCTCTTTAGTCCTATTCTACAGAAAGATTAGTTTTTATAACTGCATCTTCATTCATTCATGCAATCAGCAATTGAGTCCTATTTATTAACATGCTTCTTATAATGCATATGCAAACGTCTAGATCTTGGGTCTGTGCCCCTCCTCCCCCCGAACTAGACTTCACTTTCTCTCTTGTTAGGGGAGTCAGGGATGTTTGCCATGCTTGTTTCTCGTGCCATCCAACAACTTCTGCCAGAGTCATCCTTTGACAAGAGCTCCAGTCACTGCATTCCCATCTATCAACCACCCTGAAAGCAGCCACAGAACTAAGTACAGCACTCCAGTTTTTGACATGTGAGGCCTTTCATGCCATTGATTAAAGACGGTTTCCTGGATATCAGCAGCTATTCTCTTAATTTTACCTTCCAACTGAATTAGTGCCTTGCTGAACTATACTAACGTTTTCATTTGCTAATGTTCGTGCCGGCTGGACCACTGTAGCATGTCTCCCTCTTACAGTGCAGCCTCAATTGCGCTTATCTGGATAACAAATTCATCAATGCCCCTTTCAGATACCATCACTTCCACAGCAGCTTTCCTGATCGTCCTACTTAGATGTGATTTTTTTTTTTTTTTGACAGGCAGAGTGGACAATGAGAGAGAGAGAGAGACAGAGAGAAAGGTCTTCCTTTGCCGTTGGTTCACCCTCCAATGGCCGCCGCAGCCAGCGCGCTGCGGCCGGCGCACCGCGCTGATCCGAAGCCAGGAGCCAGGTGCTTCTCCTGGTCTCCCATGGGGTGCAGGGCCCAGGCACTTGGGCCATCCTCCACTGCACTCCCTGGTCACAGCAGCGAGCTGGCCTGGAAGAGGGGCAACCGGGACAGAATCTGGCGCCCCGACCAGGACGAGAACCCAGTGTGCCGGCGCCGCAAGGCAGAGGATTAGCCTAGTGAGCCGCGGCGCCAGCGTGATTTGTTTTGAGTATTTTTAATTTATTTTTAAGGAATACAAATTTCCTAAGTTCAACTTCAGGAATAAAGTGATTCTTCCCACCATACCTGGTCCCCCACCTATACTCCCACCCCTCTTCCTTCTCCCTCTCCCCCTGCCAGTCCCATTGTCCATTAAGATTCATTTTCAATTAACTTTGTACACAGAAGACCAACTCTATACTAAGTAAAGATTTCAACAATTTGCACACGCACACACACACACACCAAAAAATACTGTTTGAGAACTAGTTTTACAGTTAACTCTGATAATACAACTCATTAAGGACAGAGGTCCTGCATGGGGAGTTAGTGCACAGTGACTCCTGTTGTTAATTAACAATTAACACTCTTATGTATGACACAGTGACCACTGGAGGCTCTTGACATGAGCTGCGTAGGCTGTGGAAGTCCACAACCTCTGTCAGTATTTGCACAGGGCCATAATTTTTAAATTTAACCCTTCTCAGCACCAAAAATAGACTTCTTCACACATTTATCCTACCTTCATTTATACTGCACTGACTGGTGTGTTCATCTTATTCCTAACGGGTATAAAGCCCATCTTTATGGGCTGCTTCTTTCTTTCTTTAAGATTTTATTTATCTTTGAGAGGTAGAGTTATGGATGCAATCAGGGAGAGACCGAGAGAAAGGTCTTCCAGCTGCTGGTTCACTCCGCAAATGGCCGCAACAACCAGAGCTGAGCCTATCCAAAGCCAGGAGCTGGGAGCTTCTGCTGGGTCTCCCACACAGATGCAGGGGCCCAAGCACTTGGGCCATCTCCTACTGCTTTGCCAGGCCATAGCAGAGAGCTGCAGCGGAAGTGGAGCAGCCGGAACGTGAACCAGCATCCCTATGGGATGCCAGCGCTGCAGGTGGAGGCTGAGCGACACCTCAGCGCCAGCCCCCTATGGGCTGTTTCTTATTTATCTCTGAATACACTAAAAGGCCTGGCCAAGTATATGGATATTATGGGTGTGTTATTAATAAATGAAACTGATGTGAAACTTCCTAATTAATCGGAGACTTGCTCGTTTTTGAGATCTGATATTTAGTGAGCTGACCTTGTCAGGGCTCATGAAATTAATCATGTATGGTGACAGTAGATTGGATCTGGTATGATGAACTTAAACTCAAAAGCATATAATATTTCTATTCTCTAGTAAAATATGAGAAGGCTCTTCAAAAAGTGAAAAGAATATAAATAAATTTTAAAAATTATTTGTACCAAAGTAAACTCATCTTTTAATTTCAGTTTTTGAAGTATTCTCATATAGAACCAGACAAAGTTCTTCTGTACTGTATGAGAATTGACTACCAAGAAAGTTGTAGAGTCACTTGATCAAAGGGGTAGGCATTTGGCTCAGTGATGAAGATGTCAGTTAAGACAATGGCATCCCACACTGGAACACCTGGGTAGAATCTCAGCTTTGGATTCCAATTCTATCTTTCTCTAATATACACACTGGGAGGCAGCTGTAATGGCTCAAGCAGTTGGCTCCCCGCCACCCACACGGGAAACCTGAATTGAGCTCCCAGCTCCAGGCTTCAGCCTGCTCCATTCCTGACTGTCACAGGCATCTGGGGACAGTACCAGCAGATGGAAGTTCTCTTACTCTACCTTTCTATTTCTCTCCCTGGCAAGGAAAGAATTCTTAAAAACATATAAAGGTGAATTCGTACCTTACGAGTCTGGGATAATGTACATACTTCTAGTCTTCCGCAGACCTGCAGCCGTGTGTGGATCTGAAAGGCCACCGTGGCTTCCTCTGCCTTCCCCTCCCACTCACCTGAGCTCTCGTCCAGACTCTCCTCCGAGACATGCTCGTTCTGGTGAACCCACTCGCCGTTGCATTTGAAGAATATCTGCATGGCCGGCCTGGCCTTGCACCTGAGCGCAATCGGGTTGCTCTTGATGATGTAAGCATCATCTGGCTCTTCTATGAAATGGGGCAGCGTCCCTGGAGCCGATGGGATGGAATCGGGAAGGGCTTCACCACTGTCGGCTCCTGCAAAACCAAAGAGGACGTCAGGACACAGTCCGCACCGGCATGATAGACCTCCAGGTGGAGGGATATACCTTCAGTCCTGCTGGGCAAATGAAAGTAACGAATAGGAGGTCTCTGAGTCTTCAGTGTTGAATCTGAGTGTTTGTGTACCAAGAACTGAAATAAATATCTAAGAAGTGTTGGGCATAATCTCCAGATTCACTCTGCCTAGCGGTTACTGTAGAGGGCTCCATGAGGACTCCAGGTTACCTCCAAATTTTGAAAAAGTGGGGAGAACTCATGTTATCCAGTCACAGAAGTGTGTGAATGAAAGTGACAAGGGTGGAGGGGTACCCAGTCACAAGATATTGTCTAAAAAATTCCAAAGTGTCCACTTTTTCCTCTTCTTCAATCTATGAGACTGTAGAGATTGTCTGGCATTCTACCTTGGACAGCTCACCAAACGCCTACTTCTCCAGAAGGAATGTGAGTTCATCCTGCTTGCCTCTGACCCACTCCCTAGGCCCAAGCACCCCTCTACCCTACAGCACAGACTGCACTCCCAAGGCTGACGATGAAGACAAACCACAAAGCGAGAGCATGCTGTCAGTGGCTACAATTCCACCTGCTTCAAGGGAAGGAACAGACAGGGCTCCCTTTAACCTTAAGGCCCTTATGAAGCAACATCAGAAAGAGAAAGCCGCAGGCCATATACAACTTCCTTGCCTCCTTACTGCATTGAGCCAGGACTTAAGTTCCAGGAAACTATCTCTAAGTCAAGGGCAGACAGCTGTGCCTATGAGCAAGGTGCAGAGGTATCTCGTGCCTTCCCAAGGCTGTTTCCCTGAAAAAGCAATGGAAGCAAAGATTTCAATACCAAGATAACCATGTCCTGGAAAAGATGGTTCCCATCGAGACCAAATATCCTTAGGACTAAGTTGAGGAAAGTAACCTAGTAAATCAACTTGAAAGACCAATCCCACCCATTAGATTGTAGTGCAGCAGCAAGCCTGGGAGGGGAGAAGCACACTATGACCTACGCTGGCCTTTTCTGTGCCACCCAGGCACACGACCTCTTTACGATGAGTGAAATACTGTAAAGGGGCCAGTGTTGTGGCTGGAGACACCAGTGTCCTGGTTCGAGTTCCAGCTATTCAGCTGCCGACCCAGCTCCCAGCTAATGTGCCTAGGAAAGCAGCAGGAGATGGTGCAACTACTTGGGACCCTGCCACCCACACGGGAGACCAGCTGGGAGCTCCAAGCTTCTGGCCCTGCTGTTACAGCTACTGGGGGAGTGTGACCTAACAGATGGACGCTCAGTGGCTCCCTCTCTGTCTATATCTTTCTCTATGCTTTTCAAATAAAGTTAACTCTGAAAGAATTAAAAAGGAGAGAACAATCCAACATGGGAAGCAGGATATAAAGCAGACTCATAGAATGGCGGATGTCCTAAACAGCACTCTGGCCTCAGAATCAGCCCTTAAGGCATGCAGATCTGGCTGAAGAGCCCAAAAGAGTATTTTAGGCATGGAAAGCCAAGACACTCTGGGAAAAGAACAACAACAACAACAAACAAACAAACAAACAAACTAAATGAAAGATCTCTGCAAGTGAGATCCCAGTGGAAAGAATAGGCCATCAAAGAAGGAGGTACCTTTCTCTGAAGGGAGGAGAGAACTTCCACTTTGACTATGACCTTGTCTAAATAAGATTGGAGTTGGCAATCTCAAAAGGCTTCCATAGCCTTGGCAACTCATGACAAGAGCCTAGGGTGATTACTGACACCATAAACAAGAGTGCCAATTGTTACGTCAACAACAGGAATCACTGTGCACTTATTCCCCAAGTAGAATCTCTGTCCTTAATGTGTTGTCCAATGTGAAGTAATGCTATAACTAGTACTCAAACAGTACTTTACACTTTGTGTTTCTTTGTGGATGCGAACTGCTACAATCATTACTTAGTATATACTAAATTGATCTTCTGTATATAAAGATAATTGAAAATGAATCTTGATGTGAATGGAATGGGAGAGGGAGAGGGAGTGGGAGATGGGAGGGTTGCGGGTGGGAGGGAAGTTACGGGGGCGGGAGGGGAGCCACTGTAATCCAAAAGCTGTATACTTTGGAAATTTATGTTTATTAAATAAAAGTTAAAAAAAATAAAGTTAACTCCCCCCATCTTTTTTTTTAAAAAAAAAAAAAAAAAAAAGCCCTGTTGAAGGTGAGCATAATTCATTAATAGCATGGGAAAGCCCTGTTATAAGAACCTTTAGGGAAAATCCTCAAATATGAAAAAAGGTGGGGGCAGGGGTCTTGGCATTCAAGAGTTATTTTATGTAAGGAAAAACATAAAAGATTCAGTTCAGAAAATGACTCCTTACCCAGGGAACACAAAAGCAAGATTTTCCTCCGCAATCAGTTGAATAGCTTGATTCTCCCAAACGAGATTCTTTCTACCAGTTAAATACATCGATTTACGTAGCCTCACACAACAGAGTTTAAGATACTGCCCTGAATCCTATTTGCAATGGAAAAGTCAACCTATGTAATTAGAACTATCAAGAAATCATCATAAAGCAAATATTCTAAAGTGTAAAGGCGGACAATTTACCTTATGATAGTACAATAAAGTCACTCGGATAATGAAATGTATGGATGGATCACAGGGAGGGAGGGGTTTGTGGGACAGAAATCTCAGATGCACTCTCTTTCAATGTTTTAAATTACATTTACAATGGACTTTATAAAATATCACATATTAATTTATTCTGTGACTGACTGCTGGCACCAATTTCCATTTTCAATAAATACCAAGTCCCTGCAGGTTTCTGTAAATCCACGCATTAGAGGAAATGACAAAAGTATTAAAAGCTTTTATATGGACATCCACATGCTCACACTCCCACCAGGGGCTCCAGTTCCCTGTTGAATAAAAGGGGTGCCAGATAAACAACACAGGCCTAGAGCTCTGGGGCTAGCCTGAGTGGATGGGCACAGATGCACGTCTGGAATGACGGATTTTCACTTAAGTTGTAAACAGCCACGATTGTGTCTGAAGTAATTATACGGACGGCAGGGGGGAAGGCCAGAGGGTCATAAAGAGGGACCTTTATGTCAATAGTGAGACCACATTTATCCGATGTAAATAAAATGTCCAATAAAGACACTAGATCATAGGATAAATCAGTTTTTAACCACCTAAAACTCATAAAACAGAGACAGCACAAAGCAATCAGGCTATCTGTCTGCTATTTAAATAAATGGACTTTAGATACAGTAACAAGTTCAGCCTGCAGGTGAAACAGAGCAGGAAACAGATGGAAACGCCTGAGGGTAAGAGTCTAGGCTAGGGAAGGACCCTCCCTCTGCTGATGTGCCTGGGTGGCACCATATGATGGCCAAAGTATTTAGGACCCTGCCATCCACGTGGGAGTCCCAGGAGGAGTTATTGGCTCCTAGCTTTGGCCTGGCCCAGCCCTGGTTGTTGTGGTAATTTATGGAACAGAGCTATGGATAAATGATTTTTCTCTCTTACTGTCTTTCCTTCTATGTTACTTTGCCTTTCAAAAAAAAAAAAAAAAAACTCTAAAAAAAGAATCAATCTTAGTGTTGAAGGGAGGAAAAAAATAAAACATGACATTGTATCATAAATATTATTGACGCAGTCAAAATCATGTGTGCATACAAAAAGGCTGGAATCCGTGAAAACAGGAAACCAAGAAAAAGTTCTCATCTGAGTGGCAATGGGAAGGTGACAGAGGGTAGTGTATTTATCTGAGGTAGCTTTAAGTAGCTCATGGCAGAATAGGACAAAGATAATTTTGGTGCATAAACATCTGAAATCCATGTACCTTTTTACAGTTTTATTTATTTATTTGGGAGGCTGAGTAACAGAGAGAGGGACACAGAGAGAGGTCTTCCATCTGCTGGTACACTCCCCAAATGGCCGCAATGGCTGGAGCTGAGCTGATCCAAAGCCAGGAGCTAGGAGCCTTCTCTAGGTCTCCCATGTGGGTGCAGGGGCCCAAGCACTTGGGCCATCTCCCACTGCTTTTCCAGGTCATAGTAGGGAGCTGGATGGGAAGTGGAGCAGCCAGGACAGAAACCTACACCAGTATGGGATGACAGCACTGCAGGCGGAGGCTTAGCCTACCCCAGCCCCATGCAGTGTTTTCATACATGCATTTCACATGAAATTTCTGCAATACTTTTGTATGCATTGCTATCTCCTTGCATCCTTCCAACAATTAAATGAGGTAAGTGGAAACAGGAGTATGACAGAATTTCTTCTTTTTTCCCGCTGTGCTGGAGGTAGTATGTAGTGGCTCACCCATCCCTTACACTCAGGTCCTTATCCTCATGTATGTGGGTATCAAATAGTAAAGAAATGTAATAAGTAACATTTGGTATCATGGGTAATCGGAGATGAAATGGTAACAGTAATCACACGATTGAGATGTCATACGAGCAAGGGGGCTGCGTCCCTTTGCAGGCTACCTCTGCAGGAGGACTCCCATCTGTGACCCAACAGGCCTGGCACTCACCTTCCTCCCCTCACCCCTTGGATGTGGGTCAAGTTCAGCCCTAGCTAGCGATCTGGAACGGAGTTTCTCAGGGGAGTCTTCAAGAAATAGGGAAAGGAGGGGGAGCCGGAAGAACACAAAGGGATACCAGAACATTCCAGAAGCTTAGCAGTTGTAGCCAGATTCTCTCTTTGCAGAGGGAGGAGGGGACTTATTATTATAAGAAATAGATTTATGTTACACAGCCTGGCTTCAAGGTAAATGCACTCATCGTCCAATACACTGCCACCCCTTTATAACTCAGCTAACAGTCTGAAGATCTGTTGTGACAAATGCTGGTTTCTGCCCGACCCAGCCATCTGCCTCCTCCCACACTGCTTTTACCACAGAGGTTGGATAAGCCCCAGGCTCAGCTGACCTCCTCGTAGGTTGGCACAGTCAAATGTCACCAGTCTCGTCAAGGACTCCCAACCAGCAGCTTCTGAGAAAGCTGTTATTTTCCTGATAAAAGGAATAGGCGTGGCTGGTACTGTGTCTTCTCCCATTTATTGCTTCTCTCACCAGGGCGATCAAGAGGAAAAGGGAAAGAGGCAAGGACACTCCAGTGCAGCCATGGCTGAGAGCCTGAACCCCTGTAAGAATGTCCCTAATGTGGAAGCAAGACTCAGCCTCTTGGCCGTGCCCCTTTACCCATGGTGTCCTTGCCTGCCTTCAGGATTAACCACCTATCAAGAGGAGCTCACCAGGGGCTAGTGCTGTGGCTTAGCGGGCCAAGCTGCTGCCTGTGGCACCGGCATCCCATATGGGTGCCAGTTCAAGTCCCGGCTGCTCCACTTCTGATCCAGCTCTATGCTATGGCCTGAGAAAGCAGTGGAGTGTGGCCCAACTGCTTGGGCCCCTGCACCCACATGGGAGACGCGGAGAAGGTTCCTGGCTCCTAGCTTTGGATCAGCCCAGCTCCGGCTGCTGCAGCCATTTGGAGAGTGAACCAGAAAATGGAAGATATCTCTTTCTCTGCCTCTCTCTCTCTGTAACTCTGCCTTTCAAATAAATAAATAACTCCTGGGGAAAGAAAAAAAAAAAAAAAGAGGAGTTCATTGGACTGAGAGAGTGGTACAGCTGGCTCGATAAGATTCTAATCACCAGACTCAAGAAGTCATTTGCTCTTCAAACAAAGACCCCATTGGTCAGTATTGTCTGGAGGGGTTTTGTTCAGGAGAATACCAGGTCCTGGCAGGGACATCCCAGATCCGGCCAGAACACAACTACCACCTGCATGTAACCTTCCAGAGGTACAAAAGCCTATTTGGTTACCGTAAAAATTCCCTGAAGAACATGGCATCAACAACCAGTCAGCACCATGGACCAACCAGGGTCTTGGGAAGGGGCTGAGCACGCTCTGCATGGACCCACTTTCAGTCTGCAAGAACTTTGCTCGTTACTCCTCGGAGAGCCAGCAGACAGCAACACCGTCCAGCTCCTAGCTCCGCACTTCTGCAAATCAGTGAAAGGACCCAGGTCTGGGGGCTCTAAAGCAACTCCTCCAAAAATCCTGGGAGTTCTGCAAGAGCACCAGGAGACATTTGGCTCCCGATAATGTGTGTGGTTTTTTCGAAATCCCTGCTTACTGAGAGCTCTTCATGGTCAGATTTTGTTATTTTGGCAAAAAACGAACATTTAATGATAGAATGGGTCTTCCTTCCTCAGCAAGGCATTGCTACAAGCTTCCCTCAAACCCATTGCCATCAGCTGTTAAGGAAAAAAATGTAGTAAGCTAAGAAACACAGAATCGGTGTTAGAAAGTAAAAGTTAGGGCTGGCATTTGTTGAAGGATGAAAGGTTTTGGTGGTCTGAGTTCTCTACGGATTCAGTCACTGAAGCTTCACAAGTCTCTCCAGGAGTTCCTATGAGTAATCCATTCTACAGTTGAGGAAATGCTTGAGTTCTGGGTCTTGTCTAAGTTCACACAGCCAGGAAATGGGGGGCTCAGAATTTGAACACAGGTCTCTGGCTCCATCCAACCACCTCCCAGTTCCATTTTGGTTCTGACGAAGGAACCCTTAGAAACCTGACACTATTTCGTGGGTAGGAAGGCTGCTTTAGAACAATAGCTTATAGCTGATAAAACCAAAGGCTGCTATCACAAAACTACACATTATCTGTGTGGCACCTCACCATGTATATCAAGCATACAATTTTTCTTCAAGATCATCCCATGGTCCTATCAGCTGGGCTGTGACTCCAGGTCAGGAAAGCTGTGTTTGGACACCTCTCAGAGCAGGTGTAGAGAAAATAACTATTTTTGAGAGAACAGCAAGTACCCCATGGACTATATTTCACTAACTAGCCATCCTCACCCAAATCAGAAATAAACGAGGAATACTTGTTGTCTGAAGATAAAATAAGGATTTTTCCATGTTTCATTTGGAGACAAATATGTCTGCTTACAGAGGAATATATAGCATTGCAACTTCAGTTGGCATGCAAGGAGTGTAACAGAAGATGGCCTCAGCAAGAAACAGGGAATTGGATGAAAGCACTGTGGGTCTGGTAGGTTTAGCTACACCACATGGCCAACAGTAGCCCACCTGATGTGCTAAACATGTCATGGAACACAGTGGAAGCCACAGTCATCCCAAACAGGGGTTCAAAAATCTCTGGATTTTTCCAAGATGGTCTTCAAGATGGTCTAAACCATTTCTGTACATTTTGAGAGGACTTTATGTTTAAATATACTTAAGCTTTTTTTCCCCTTCCTTGTCCAAAATATCTTTTCACTATGTTGGTATTTGTTTATGAGTGCAACCAATGACCATGCCATAAAGACTAAGTCTGGTGAAATGAAAGAAATTTAGGGTTAACTGTGATGTGAATGAGTGACTCAACTCTGAGACCCCACTTTCATTTTCAGTAGACATAGGTGCTTGAAATTCTGTAGGGGTTTGTGATGCTAAAAGGAGATGCTATATGTAAAAAAAAATGTAAATGATTTAAATGATTAAAGGTTGCATAGTTACATGCGACCTCTCCATCCTTGTGGCATAAATAAAAGCATAAACACAAAAATGAATTATAAATACAATCCTTATGATCTCAATTTCAAAATTTATTATCCTAATATTTTATCTCAATTTTGTGATTACTGTTATCATGTTCACCTCAGATTGCTTATAATATCAACTGTTGCTTACTACATTTCTTTACTATTTGATACCCATACACGTGAGAGTATTTAAAGAAAGCATTAACATAAATGTGGGGCCAGCATTCTGGCACAGCAAATTAGGCTACTGAGTGCTGGATGGAGTCCCAGCTGCTCCGCTTCTGATCTAGTTTCCTGCTAATGTGCTAGGAAAGCAGTGCTTGGAACCCTGCCACTCATGATGGAGTTCCTTGCTCCTGGCTTCACCTTGACCCATTTCTGGCTATAGTCATTTCAGGAGTGAACCAACAGATGGAAGACCAATGTCTCTGTCTCTCTCCATCTTTCTCTGTTGCTCTGCATTTCAAATAAACAAATAAATAAATATTTTTAACAGGGTGAGTTTATTTTGATGGAAAAAAGTGGTATTTCTACTTTTTTACTTGTTGAACTTTTTATTCAGTGGAGGATTAAGCCTGTGATTTTAAAGTAAATTTAAAAATATCACAAAAATTAAAAATAAAGGAAGGAGGAAGGAAGGAGGTATTATATTCTTAGAATTTTATGAACTACACCAAATCTATTACTCATAAAAATTTGAAATGTATGCATTTGTCGTAATACACATTTCCATGAACTTTCTGACAATCCCTCATATATTAATGAGATTACAGTAAGTTCCAAACTCTTGGAGATTGGATTTCGGGTGATTGTTGAACATAGTAGTTAAAATGCCATAGGACTACCTGGGTTTGAGTGTCAACTCTATCCCCCCTCCCCCTTCCCGCTAACATGCAAACTGTAGGGCCGGCACAAAACACACCAAACACTGGAGTAAGGGAAAGGGTTTATTGACCTGGCGGAGGGGTCCGAAAGGCCAGAGGGAGAGGGTGAAAAAGAGGGCAAAAAGGGAGAGGGGTCCAGAGAGTAAGGTCAAGAAAACATGTGTATGGGAAGCAGGTTCTGTTATAGCCTTGCAGGGGGTAGGGAAGTGGGAACAATGAATTTCATTAGGGTGGGAGTGGAGCTGAAGCTTGTGGTTGGGCCATTTGGTCACCTGACTTCTAGCAAGCCAGGCTGGGCTTAAGACCGAAGCTTACTGTGCAAGATGGCAATGGGGGCATGAGCCTAAGATGGTGCCAGAGATAAGACCGTGCCCATTTTAGTAACACAAACTGCAAGGCAACATGTCATGGCTCAAGTAGCTAGGTCCCTAGCACCCCTTTGAGAGCTCTGGGTTGAGCTCCTGATTCCTGGCTTTGGTCTCACTTCCCTGACTGTTGTGGGCATTTGGGAATTGAGCCAACAGATGGGAGATTTTCCTTTGTCTGTCTTTCTCCCTTGCTGCTTCTTAAATAAATAAAATATAAACAGATAAATAATAATTTAAGACAGACTCTAAAAACATGCAATGAAGCATTTATTCAATAAACAGTGAATGGTCACACCATACACAAAACTGTCCTGCACGCTGGAATAATACACAGTGGATTTGCTGTTGAACAGATCCCAAAAGTAGTGACTTCACTAAGGAAGTCGTAATTAAACACAGGACTTTTCCTAATATCCCAGAGCATTTCTCATGGTACTATTTAAAGGAAGTAAGGCACCTTAGAAACGACTCTAAGTTCCACTCACAGTATGGATCTTGAACCATGGCAATGTGCAAGTGAGAGCAGAAAGCCATCCCAAGAAAGCCAACGGACATCATCTAAAACACAACACAATAAAGCTGGGTTCTCTGCTTTTGTTTATGTAAATGTGACTTGTCTCCATATGGTTACTTAATTAGATAGGGGATGCATTATACCCGTTTAATGCAGAACAGCCGGAATTTTACATACCAAATATTTAATGCAATTTATGAAACACAGACCCTTTCGCTAGGCCCCAATAAAAGTTTTTTTTTTTAACTCAAACTATTCTGACTTCCTTGCAAGCTCTAATAAAAATGGAAATGTTTTATATTGCTGCATTTCCATAGTTCACCTTACCTGTGCCAATCTTATATGCTGTCAGCCTAAGATATTATTTCATTGAGTGGATCTTAAATTCTCCAGAATGAAATACGGTAAACAAAGCTTACAACACATTCAATCAGCAGGGCCATTCTAAGCCTGTGAAACCAGGAACTTCACATTTTAGTAGAGCTTACAAGAATGCATTCATTGCTCTGCAAATTTTCACAATTCACTTTAACACATTTAATATATACATATACAGATATATATATATATATTTTGGAACAGACACACATGTTCATACCTACTGAAATTAGAAACTGAGGATTCAAACATGACAAAACAGTTACTGTTTCAAAGAACTTACAAACTAAAAGTGAGCCAAAAAATCAGAACTACAAGTACGCTAACAATATTTTAGAAGCACTAAAGTCCATGTATCTAAGAAAAAGTAAGCAAATACATCCTTAGGAAACAATGGAAAAGAATTGGACCTAAAGGTTTATAAAAATCACTCATTTTAAAATGTAAAACAGAGTAACATTTTGCTGAGAATGGTAGATAAAATGAATAAATTTTTTATCTCCCAACATTGCACACATTTCTGTAGCAATGTTTACCACTGACTGGTTTTCAAATTCATCTGAAAAAATCTAGTGGGATTTGGGAGAGGCTCTGCTTTCAAAGTGCTATCGCTTTTCATTAATAACTGACAGTTTTCAAGAGTGAGGCCATTCATAGTTATGGAAAAATGGTTGTTTTAATGCAATATTGAATGACAGAAAACCAAACAAGCCCTATTCTTATATTTTTCATTCTTGGAAAATTACCTTTCAGGAAGAGCTGTGTGTTTTATGTTCTGCACAGTAGTACAGCAGGGACTTTGAATCTTTCTATGACAAAAAGAAGAAACAAAAGGGGGAAAAACAAAAGTTTAAGGAACAAACACTAAATTCCCTTTGAAATAAATACATTAGATGTCAGGTCACATCTTAAAAGCTCAGACTGGGAGCAGTTAGCTGCACATCTTAAAAATTCAAATACGGCTGATTTGGGTTGCAATTTGGTTTGATAGAAGGTGTTTCATGTGATGTACAGATAGGCAAAATACAGTGAGAGGTCACCTTAGATAAAAACCTGGGCCATCTCGAAGTCACTGAAGCTCTCAGGAGTGATGCAACTTGAACCATATTTTCCCCATTACACTGTGCTGTTTGTGTTTTGGTGGGACACAAGATGTATTACATTTATGACTACATTTTGTGTTATTACCTACTGAGAAATTTTACCCAAAAAGCAATCTTGTAAGTCTCTTTCATGATGACCTTCTAACATGCAACTTTCTAGTAAAATACAACTAACCATGCCATCTTTACTATCTTATGCCATATTTTATATTGAAATCTATGGCTTATTATACTACAGTATAGGAAAGTATAGACATTAAGTATCGTTACCTGCTGTCATCAAATTCTCAATGCCTAATGAAGTCATGAGTAGCATAATTACATTTTGGTCAATGATGGTTTACCTACGCAAAGGCGGTTCCGTAGATTGTATCACCTATTAAGGTGCTAGCCATCTCAGCTCAATGTGCACTAACAGACATTCCCAGAGTGATGAAATCGCCTAATGATGCATTTCTCTGAAGGATGTATATCCCTTCTGCTAAGCAATGTGTCACTTTACTACTTGTAATTTGATACATTTTAGTACCACGCTCAGATGCATATGTAGCATGGTGGCTCTGCATACAAAGGGTACTCATATTTGTAGTATGCCATCTAATTTGTCATGCTATCATTAACTTCTCATGAAAGGAATTCCAAGTGGTTGTGTAAAAGTAGGTGTGTCAGTGTCAATCTAGCTATTATAATCTCCATATCTTGTTTCCTTCCAAATTTATATCTTTAGCCCAGTTCTCTCTCTTGAACTTCAAATCTGTATTTTCAATCATTTGTAGATAGACTCATCAAAATGTTCCAAAGGCCCCTAAATATGCCAGAAACAACTCACTGCCTTGCCCCTCGCAGACCTGTTCTTTGGCCTGGGTTCCATAGATCTATAAAGGTCTCCAGCAGTCACAAAACTTCCCAATTTAGAACACGGCTATCGGCCGGCGCCGCGGCTCACTACGCTAATCCTCTGCCTTGCGGCGCCGGCACACCAGGTTCTAGTCCCGGTCGGGGTGCCGGATTCTGTCCCGCTTACCCCTCTTCCAGGCCAGCTCTCTGCTGTGGCCCGGGAGTGCAGTGGAGGATGGCCCAAGTGCTTGGGCCCTGCACTCCATGGGAGACTAAGAGAAGCACCTGGCTCCTGCCTTCGGATCAGCGCGGTGCACTGGCCGTGGCAGCCACTGGAGGGTGAACCAACCGCAAAGGAAGACCTTTCTCTCTGTCTCTCTCTCACTGTCCACTCTGTCAAAAAAAAAAAAAAAAAAACATGGCTATCACCAGCTTCACCCCTACTCAGACCCTCATGCAATTCATCACTAAGTCCTGCTGATTGTGTCTCTCAAACATCTTTGAGGGTCTGCTGCTGTGGTGTTGTGAATGAAGCCACTGCCTCCAATGCCAGCATCCTATATGGGCACAGGTTCAAGTCCCAGCTGCCCTACTTCCAATCCAGCTCTTGGATAATGGGCTGGGAAAAGCAGAGGAAGACAGCCCAAGTGCTTAGACCCTTGCCACCCATGTGGGAGACCCAGACGAAGCTCCTGGCTTTGGCCTGGCCCAGCACCAGCCATTATGGCCATCTGGAGAGTAAACTAATGGATGGAAGATCTCTCTCTCTCTTTGTATCTCTGCCCTTCAAATAAATATTTTTTTTAAAAAAAATCTTTTAAATTTGGCAGCTGCTCTTCATCCCATTCCCACTACACTTACCCTGGTCACCCTCCTCATTCCTCCAAATTACTACAACTGGTCCTGACCCACACCTTGCAAAGCAGCAGGAACTTTCCAAGGTACAAATTCACACTTGTCAGTCTGCCTTAGGAGCCTTTAATGCTTTGGATAAAATATCTTTCTTAAAATCACTGACCGAGGACTCTCATGATCTGGTTTCTACTTGTGTCTCTAGCTTTATCTGTTCAACCACTTCATTGTCAAGAAGCTACAGAGATTGTCTCATAGTTGCAGCCTGCATGCATGTTTTCCCTTTTACCCATAACATGAAATTTTGCTATCTTCTGCCTTGCGGACCATTTTTACATCTCTTAGGTTCAGGTTAGTTGACACATCCTACAGGATTTTCTACCTGTACTCCCCAAATTCTGGACTGATCACATTCCTTTTCTTTGTCCTTCTGTAATTTTTTTTACTACTTTTTAATTATTCATGTGCATCAACACACCTTCGAGACTTTAGCTTCCATGAAAGCAAAGGATGTGGGAATCTTGTCCATTATTAATAGCTCCAGTGGCTAAACAGCTCTGAGACTCAACATAAGTTTGTTGAACAAAAAACTTTCAAAAATTACATAAATAAATGAGATGGTGGTGAAATTGTATAAGCCTATCATTGCAATAAAGGGTCTTGACTGAAAATGATACAGTACAAAAATTTCATGCAAATTTATGTGGGCACCATCCATATAGGAGTTTAACATTTTTATTTCATTTTTACCAGCCTCAAACATGGCATTTTTGGGGTACATACTAACCAGTGGGTAAAAAATATTAATTGTTTAATATATAATTGATCCTTAGCAAAGTTAAATACTAAAATATGGTTATCAGCTATTTTCATTTCCCTTCTTCTGACTTGCTTATTTATATTTTTATCATCTACATTTCATGTTTCACAGAATTTAAAGGAGAATTTAGCTGTATAACATCTAAAAATAATTTGAATTTATAGATTCCATTGTTTTGGCATCGAATGCTTCAATGATACCAATATTGCCTTATTGTTTTTGATACTTCTTCCCATTCTTTAATTACATGTTGTGCAAAGAATGTGGGATTACAAGAATCAGGAGATCAGTATCCCCATTACAAATACTACTACAGCATTTTGACCAGAATGGTTAGCTGAAGTGCATAGAAGGTGCAAAGGACGACCTCCCTGTTAGAAAACAAAAATCCCTGTTTTATGTGAAGGACTCATACAGAAAGGCAGAGGGAGCAGGACTTGCCTTGCATTTCTTAATGAGATGACCTTCTTTGCAGAACAAAGTCCTCTTTCTAGAATCCCTTAAGATGCTGAGATGAGCATAGAGCTTTGATGCTCATAAGAAATCCTTTAATTCCTTTGTTATTTTTCCTAATACTGAGATTTAGTTGGGCCTGCTGAGAGGCGCCATTTAGCCAAGGCTGACAATACCCCACACCAGTGGCACCAGCGTCCAGCAGTAGAAGCCGGGTCCTGTATTGGCAATTATCAGATTGGGATGTAGAACTTGTACAATAGAAGATGCTTAAATTCCTCATCCTCTGTGGAGAAGACGCTAGACACTGTCAGAAACAGATTTTTACCACGTTGCAGCTGAAATACTGTTCCTTCTGATATCTTATCAAGGGGCAGCCTGACACAAGGAAACAAAGGTGGGCTGTGCAGGTAGAAGGTTCAAATCCAGGCTCTCCCACCCACTGTGTAATATGGGATCTTAGGCAACATATCTAACCTCTCCTACTTTCCAAATTCTTCCATGTAGAAAAGGAATAATAGGCTACTACAAAGTCACTGGGGACGTTCAGGTAGACAAATGTGAAGGAACTGGGATATTACACAGTATTAAACAGGTACTCACTCTGTAATGGGAATTACTGTCAGCTTTATTGTTCTTCATTGCTAAAGGAAAATTAAGGGAGGGAGGGAGGGCTGGGCAGAGGTAGAGCCCTTTCTGTGGAGGTTCTGGTTTCTGTTCTTGCTTCTGAGAGCTTAAGCACTAAAGCAAAGCACAGCCCACACGGCGGTACTCCCGAAAGTGCCCGCTCATTTCACAGGCTTTCTCCTTACAAAGCAAAACCCTAGATCATAACCCAGTGACCAGTTCTGCGGATCCAGATGTTGCTTCAGTATGCTCACTAAAGACTCACTGACATCATTTGAAGACCTGTAAGGGCACCTCAAGAACTTTGCATTTGACTTATGGAGCATAAACAAGGCAACAACTCAAAAGAGTAATTTAGTGTTACCTAACCTACTTACCTGCTGGGGTGATGACGGGTGCATGCGGTCAGCAGGAAGAAAGGGAGAAATAGAGCCCTCTGATACACTAAGTTTAATTGCATGAGGTGACTGGATTATTTAGCTAGCTCGGCACCCTTCCTCCACGTACAAGGGAATATGAATCAGACAACCATGTGCATACTGCTAGGCCATTACAGTTGGCTCTTTATCATCAATACGGTTAGAGTTTGCAGATACCAATGGCTCATCACAACCACTTAATTCTGCTGGCACCCAGGGTCTGAGTCAGGAGGGCAATAATGACCTGTATTACTACTGAACGGGTTTTGAAATTAAAAGAAACAGCCAATGCCAGATGGTAGTTTGAGGGAAGATATTAAACCATCAATCAAATGGGTCAATGTGTTCTAGGAGAAATGGCTGTCCCTAACATTTAAAGGTGACTCCCCCAGCAAATATGTGAGAAGTCCACAAAGTATTAATATGTTCTTATGAGGTAAGTGGGGACAGGAATGGAAAGAAAAGAAAGGATGTTGATATCACTGCACTATTATTTCTTTTCTTCTGTCTCCCAGTATCTTTGCTCAGAGTAACAATATACATTAACACAAATTGAACTCCAGACTGTGCTGTTAAAATACAGTTCATGTGGCCATTCCAAATATTAACTCAGGGACACAATAGTACTGCAAATTGCAGGAAGGATGTATTTTCTGGTATTACTACTTAGAAATGAGACCACATATTTTTCAGATACAGTTTTACCGAAATGAGTAAACACAGTTATTTTGAGTTGAATAAACAGAGTTGTTTTAAGAAATTTAGTACTATCAAATCAAGATTTGTCAAAAAGCAGACCAGTGAAAGTACCCATGACCAACTTTATAATATAGTGAAGATTTAATAGCATAATCACAAATGAGGAATAAGTCACACTTTATAGATGAAAATGATACAATGTCATAAAAAACATTTGGACAGGTTTACAGTTAAGACAATGGCACAACAGTGTCAGAGAGTTGACTGAAATGAGCTGCTCTTTGGGAAAAAATTCATTTCCTTCAAAAATATAATCTTTGGGATGGAAGACTGAAGAGACAAACTGAGGCTTAGAAACTATTTTTCTACTGGATGGATAACAGCATAATACATCAACTATAAAAACAAAACAAAACAAAAACCTAGCATTTCCAGAAGTCACAGTGAGCCTGATTGGAAATTATTAGGGGCTGAATGTTGCATCCCCCCAAAATCTGAGTTGAAAGCCTAATCTGATGGTGTTAGGAGGATGGGTCATTGAAGGTAATCAGGCCATGAAGACGAAGACCTTCTGAATGGGATTATTTTCTGTCCTCACAGCCTTGAGAGGCCAGGGGAGAAGACAGCACCTGCAAACTAGGAAACTCATCTTCAGCAGAAGTGCCTATTCCACAGCCTTGAGCTTAGACTTCCAGGCTCCAGAACTGTGCAAGATAAAATTCTACTCTTGAAACACGTGGTCCAGGTATATTTGTTACAGCAGTGTGAACTAAGACAAGTGTTCACGATTATGATCTAACCAAATCCAGACAATCCCAACCTGCTCATCTGCTGTATATGCCACAGCTAGGACACGGGGACAGCTCTGGAGGTACTGGAAATAAAAGCAGAAGATTTGGGGACTCTCAGTTTGGAACAAATAGTAAAAATGTAACTGAGAAGTCAATGACAATTTTTACTATTCGATGAACACAAATGATAAGCATGCTCTAGTTCTCAAAAATTATTTTCTAGGTGACACTGGTCTATACAGAGAAATCCACTGTAAAATGTGATGAAAGCAGAAAAAGGCACATTGAGTTTCAACCCATGATGAATACAACTGATCACATACCACGTACATGTCTACTCACAGACACAGGCAGAGGAGCAGTGTGCCGGGGGAAAGGAGACACAGGATAATGAAAGATCACATATATCATTGGCCAATGCTAACTGGCCCATCAGGTGCTATTTTAAAAATGGGAGAGGGCATTTGCATATTGAGAGAAAACCAATAAATAACATATGCATTTATCCACTTTCTTGCTTTCCTCTGATCCTCTTCTTTTAGATGACAGAAGTAGAAAGGATGCCTTCAAATGGTGAGAAAACAAGTGAACCCTTCCTTTCTCAATACTTGATAGAATTGCAGAGTTTAAATATTCACATTGTAAAAAACAACTTATTCCTCTTCCATGTGATCCTATGAATGGAGTGCCTGCCTCACACTCATTCCAGATAAAACAATTATAGCAACACAACCATCCAGGCAGAAGAGCTCACTGCCCTAGGAAGCTCCTTGGCTCCCAAAGCCCTCGACACTTGTGAGCCAGAGTCGGAGAGGCAGAACCTGGCGAGCCTGCCGAGGTAGCTCCCTGCTCTTAGGACTACTGTAGCTTCCAAGGTCCCCCAGGAGCCATTTTTGCAAGGCTGTGGTGCTTTGAGGCTTCAGGGAACAGCATAACCCTTCAGGACCGGTGTGGACCTGGGCTTGGTGGAAGGTCTGGGCCTGTTGTAAATGCAGATGACTAGCTCTCATTTTGCAGGTAGAAAACACCCGATTTCCGTTAGATTAATCAAAGCAATGTTCTCCACTGACAACCAGACTTAACGGTAAAATACTAGAACAGAGTTGTATTTTCCCCTTTGCTTCCCAGGCAACTATTTCACTGCTGGGCCACTGTCACAGAGCAGTGATTCACAGAAGAATGTAATGCTTAATGAGCCAAGGATGAAGATAATTATGCCAGTTATATTTGGGACACACGCAAAATAACAGACCGTGTTTGTAGACTCTTTATGAACACTCCAGGGCAAGGAGAGAAAAGAAGATTTTCTTTTTTAATAGCTGAACTGGATTTCACTATGACTAAATACCTTTGGAGGAACACATTGCTTTTCTGCCCAATTAAAACAAAAAAGTTAATGAGTCGTAAGAGCACATCCCTAATTTCAGAGGTTCCAGAAGGAATTTGAAGTCGTTTTGAAACTCTCTCTAGATTTCATCCATGGGATCTCCAGGTGAATAAGCAGATCAGTCACTTCTTGACAACCATCCACTTCTACAAAAGTATCTTTTCATAGCTGGCTTTTTTTTTTCCTGACTATGAATGAATGTTCCAGAGACGCTGATGCAACAGTACCATTGTATTTCGAGGTAAAAATAAGCTTTGAATCACAAGAGCAGGTGCAGAAAGAAATACTGATAGATCTACTTCATGTACTTTATTATGTGAAGTTGGTTTATATCAAAGGTAACTATTAATTGATAACTCTTGCTAATCAGATTTATTCCAGTAAGTCCTCAGAGCTGGAGTGCCAGACAATATTGTGCTGGGTTTTAAAACAGATGTGCTTAAGAAAAAGACTCAAGACAGACATTTCCGGTCTTCATAAGAGAAAATGGGCAGATGGGAGCCTGGTGTCCCACAGTCTCTTTGGAACCTTTGCATGTTAACAGAAGATACCATAGAGATCATGCAACTCCAAGAAAATGCCAATCAAGAAGTAAGTAACTTGTCTGTGCTTACCCATCTATGTAATAATGCCGCGGTTATAAGAATAGATACATTTATTGTTTATTTTTGACAGGCAGAGTGGACAATGAGAGAGACAGACAGAGAGAAAGGTCTTCCTTTGCCGTTGGTTCAACCTCCAATGGTCGCTGCAGCTGGCGCACCACGCTAATCCGATGGCAGGAGCCAGGAGCTTCTCCTGGTCTCCCATGGGGTGCAGGGCCCAAGCACTTGGGCCATCCTCCACTGCACTCCCAGGCCACAGCAGAGAGCTGGCCTGGAAGAGGGGCAACCGGGACAGAATCCGGTGCCCCAACTGGGACTAGAACCTGGTGTGCCGGCGCTGCAACGCGGAGGATTAGCCTAGTGAGCCGCGGCGCCGGCCAGAATAGATACATTTTAAATAGAATAATTTCTACCACGATTCAGGTGAAAATTTTTGACACTTAAACTCAAAATTACGGTAAACTGTTTCTTTCCTTCAAGATGAAATTTCCTCCTTGCATAAACAGCTTACAGGGCAAAGACACCCCAGGCATCTCAGGAACTGGCTGAAATCACAAACTCATTGTAATCATCTTTGCAAGTTCCAGGAGGCCGCCACCACCAAGGATCAGAAAACGGCTAAGGCAAACCTCTACCTTGGAGGGAATTTAGATTTGGCTCCACAGGAGAGCTCATCAAACACTAGGAGAATGGAGTCTGGATAGGATTACTGCCAACTGGGTACACAACTGATTAGAAAGGCGATTCCTGAAATCTGATTTTAACATCCAAGTTCAACACCGGTTATCCAAAGCATGGTCACAGAATTTTCTCCAAAAACCCTCAGAGCAAAACAAACATTTTTAATTGTTGAGCATTAGCAGGCATTATATGAAGACCATAGGATTAGGAGGGGGCTGCTGAGTCCAGTGTTGAGGGGGGCACAGTGAACTCCAAGATTTTGGATGTACAGTCATATAGGCTGTGGTTCAGTGATCTTAAGGTATGTTAGGAAAGCTAGTAGCCAATCTCTGCTCCAATTTTCAAAAATATGTGATGAAGGCTGCATTAGTGAGACTGTTCATGAAGGTGCCAACCCTGGTGACTCAGTTTAGATCAGCACGTAACAACCACAGTGCGGCTGCTCAAGGTACCGTGTAAAACCAAAAAGACACACACACACTTACCCCATATGGAAGTGCCTGGCTTTGAGTCCTGGCTCTGCGCTGATTCTAGCTTCCTGCTACTGTGCAGACTGGGAGGCAGCAGTTGATGGCTCAGTTATGTGGGTCCCTGCCACCCACATGGGAGACTCTCATGGGAGTTCTGGGCCTTGGTTTTGGCCTGTCCCAGCCCAAGCTGTTGTGGGCATTTGGAGAGTGAGTCAGTGAATGCAAGTTGTCGTGGTTCTCTCTAAACCCACTCCCCCCAATCTGTCTACTTTTCAAATTTTTTTTAAATGAGGTCAATGGGGATTCTTCAAATTAAGTGATTTTATATCCTAAAGGATATGCTGGATTTTGAGATTCCAATGGAGTTTCCACAAAAACAAACAAAAGAGCCGTGGAGTTATAACATCAGGGTCAGCTAACCACTCCTGGCCTCATCAGGGCACCAAGGTTGGCATTTTCTTGGCTCTGGGATTTAGCCCCTCTCTAAATCAGCTCAATTTCTTAGTGATCTCTTTCTGCCATTTGTGCCATTCCTGTTTGTCACAGATCAACCAGTCCTAGAACATTGTCCTCACGATTTCCTACAAGGGAAAAAAAGTCCCAGTTTACTTATACTCTAACATATTTGGTAGACAGGCAGATGAGTTTATTCCTCAAACTGGGCAGCATTTGTATTGCAGGAAAACAATTTCCATTCAGCATCATATATCCATTTCCATGAGAGTAATCTGTCAACTCCACTGCGTCCTATGTCATTTCCTCCCATTTCTCACCCTCACCTATTTCTCCTCTGCCTACTTCCTCTCAAAGGTGAAAAACACCAAATTCTTAGCTTTTAGGAAATAAAACTGCATGCTATTCATCCCCTAAAGCAAAACAATTTAGATTATTCAAATCAAAAGTTAATTCATGTGCCAGTAAGCCATGGGCCATTTGTTGACAACTGTATTGTTTGTTTCTCCCTACCAGTATCTCTGAAGGAACAGAAATTGTATAAAGAGATATTTTTCCATGAACATAAAGTCTTCCAAAAGGGACAGCAGGCCATCTTCCGATTTTTATCGTGGAGTAGGTCACATATTGAACACTTCCAGTCACAAGCATGTTTAAGACAACAGATGAGGATACTTCAAAAATCCACGGAGAATGGAATTAGAAGTTGTGGTGCAAATTCTGAAATGAAACATGCATACTATAACAAAGCTGTGATTGGACTTTAAAATTATTGGAACTAAAACAACTTTTACTTCCATTTCCATGCCTTTCTGATGTGCCCCTTCCATATGTATTGCAGGTATCAGGAAAGAATTATGACAATAAAAGCACTAAGGAAAACATAACACCCCCAGCTCCAGCGCTCGGTAATACACTCTGATAAGCTCTCTTGTTGGAAATTCAGTGCTCACTGCCACCATTTTACACTATGTTTTAAAAATATTTACCTATCAATATATTTATATTTGAAAGGGGGAGGGGAGGCGGGAGAGGAGGGGATGGAAGAAAGGGAGGATGGGAGATAGGGAGAAAGGGAGAGAGGGAGAGAGGGAGAGAGGGAGGGAAGGGAGGGAAGGGAGGATGGAGGGAGAGAATGAGAAGACAGAGAGAGAGATCTTCTTTCCACTGGCTCATTCCCCAAATGCCTGTAAAAACTGGCACTGGAGCAGGCCAGCACCAGGGGTTTATAACTCCGTCAGGGTCTCATAGGGACCCCAGTACTCCAGCTGTCACCTGCTACCTCCCAGGGTGTACAGTAACAAGAAGCTGGAATGAGCATCAGAGCCAGGCCTAGAACTCAGGCAATTCAACATGTGATGCAAGTGTCCCAGGCAGACTCCTCATTGCTGTGCCAGTCTCCCACTCTTGGTCTGAATTTGTTCTTGTTTTTTCAAGTCTCTCCCTCCTCTATGTTTGTGGCTTTCCAATATGGATGTACAGCCCTCCAGAACATATAGCTCAGCTGATTGTTTCTGAACTTTATAAGAACTTCAGCAAAATCTATCTATTCTTCTGAGTGCCTTTTAAGAAATCTGATAAATCACCTATCATAAAATTCACCAACTGAAAATATTTAACTCCTTGGCTTTGCATAGAGTTGTGCAACTATCGCTATAATCTAAGTTTAGGACATTTTGATCACCCCCCCCCCTCAAAAAAAATCCTGAAGTCATTAGCAGTTGCCAGCCCTCTTCCATTCTGCCGTCATCGGCAACCATTCATCTACTTTCTGTCTCTGTGGATTTGCCTTTTCTGGACATTTCATGTATGTGGTCTCATAAAATATGAACATCTGTGACTGGCTTCTTTAACTTAGCATAATCATTTCACAGCTTATTTCTACTGTAGCATATCTTGGTATTTTATTCCCTGTTGGCAAGTAATGTTTGACTATGTGAATATACCATGGTTTATCCATTTATCATTAGAGAGTTGTTTGGGACATGTTCACTAATATGAATAATGTTGCTACGGTAATTCATGCGTGAACATGTTTTCTTTTCTCTGACGTATACGAAGGTACTTACAAAGTTAGCAGAAAAAGATACTAAAAGATGTTTATTTTGCTTCAATTTTTTTTGAAATGCATGCACAGATTTTTTTTAACACAGATAGCTGCTTTTCTCTGGCCATTAGCTGGGAGCTGGATCAGAAGTGGAGAAGCTGGGACACACACCAGTATGCATAGTGATGTTGGCCTCACGGGCAGTGGCTTTAGCCCCGACACCACAACGCATGTCCCACACTTTTGTTATCTCTTTGAGGGCAGCCATCCGATGGGGTATGATTTCAGGGTGAATTTGATTTCCCTAATGGCTAATGATGTTGGTGACTTTTCATACATCCACTGGCCATTCGTGTTCTTCTAATGGCTTCTGGAACTCAACATTGTTTAGAAAAGCCATGCTTACCCATGCCTGTGGTTGGAGTTCATGTGTTTCCATGGTAGTATTTCAATGTTTGAATACACGTTATTTATTCATTGTGCGAATGGGTACTTAGGTTGTTTACATTTGTTTTGCTACTGGAAGCAATCCTGCCATGAACATTCTTCATACATCTACTTTATTATCTACGTAACCAGGATTGCAATACTTACTCTGATAGGGGATTCAGGCATCTCAAACAGTGATTTAACCTGCTGTATCACAATGCTTGACCCTAAACTTGTTTTTTAATTCCAATGGAATGACCTTTTTGGATTGCTGTCAGGATATACATCCTCAATAAAGAAGCATTTAATAAAGAAAGACACATAGAAACTGAGAGGAAATCCTGTTAGCCTTATACAGAAGGCCACTGTAACATCATATTTCAGCTTTAAGCCCTAAATACTAAACAAGATAGGGATAGATTTGAAAAATCCTGTATCAGAATTATACAAATGACTTAGGGGAAGAAGCCGTACAAGAAAACCTAAAAGAGACCAGCCTGCTGCTGGCTAAAAGGGGTGGGAGGTGGGGGAGAAATCTTTAAATGAGTTTATCAGATTGCAAGGGGTTATTTTAAAAGCAGAATAAGTAAGTGGCTGTTCTGCATTTTTTTTTTTTCTTGGAGAGAGCCAGAAGGAATGGGGCTTCAATTATAGAAGTAGGATTTTAGGTCAAATGTTGTTAAAAATCTCCCAATTCCAGTGCTCTTAGACACATATATGTAACCAAAGGGATCTGTGGACTCTGGTATTTTTTCAAAGGTTACAGTAGAAAGAAAATTTCTAAGATGAGTTAAATTTAGCCCTGACCACAGACAGAGAAGGGCACTACATCAGTGACACCTAATTCCTTTGACGACGGTTCCTTGGGAGTCCATGTTTCAAAGGGCTGTGCCTACCAAACAGCATTTCTTAAATAATAATTCTCCCCAGAGCTGCTTAATCATTAGAGACACAAACATTTGCAGCAGGACACGAGTCAAAAAAAATGCATAAATATGTTCTAGATGTTTTCCATGGAAAAATTAAAATCAATATGCCTGTCTACTAATAGTAGAACTAATAAATCAAAATAAGGCACATTCATGGAATGGAATCCAGTACTGCTGTTGGAAGGGACCATCGATCTCTCTACCAACAGAGATAAATCTCAATTTATGTTCCATGACAAAAACATCGCAGGAGGATATATTTTGGAGGATTCCATTTCTGTAAATTTCTATAAATCACAGTCATAAAGCAAAGCAATATATGTTACTGACAAGTACATAAATGTATGCCAAAATATAAAAATAAAATGAAAATATGTTAGATTATGGAGAGAAGGTGTTTTGGGGGAGATTAGGAAGGGAAAGAAGGCAGCAAGAACTGCAAAAGGAAAAATGTGTTTTGAAGTCATCCCTAGTGCTGGTGTCTCTGGTTAAAAATGCTTCAATGACCTATGAAACAATGCCACCAATAATTTATAACAAATAGTCATCAGGCACACACACATCCCTTCTTTCCCCTGGATTTTCAGAAAGTTTTCAGAAACAGATTGTGAGAATTTGTATCTCACTGAAGGAAGCTCAATGTGCCGAAATCCTGACCCCTAAAGCGATGGCGTTGGAAGATACAGCCTTTGTAAGGCAATTAGATCATGAGAGGAGAGCCCTTATGAACGAGATGAGTGGCCTTAAGGGAGGGGACCAGAGGATTCCTGGTCCTTTCTGCCATGTCAGGTTACAGAAAGAAGGTAGGTGTCTCCTGGGAAGTGGTCCTTCACCACACACTAAGTCTGCTGGTGCTGTGAACACGGGCTTCCCAGCCTCCAGGGCTCCTGTGATCTGTGCAGCCCGTGGTATCTTGCTACCACAGCCTGAGCAGACCAAGAAAGCCATCATTACTGACACACCCCTCTGCATTTCAAAAGTCCCAGCCACAGCCGAAGGAATGCTTCCTGAGTAACACATACCGTACAAAATGCTTTGGGAAATTCTGAAAATGGGGCCTCTGTCTCAACTGCTCTGCAGGCCTTTGGTATTCTCAGGCCCTTGGTCAAAGTCCTGGGGAGGGCAACCTTCATCTTCAATGTCCTCTGGCTCTAGAGCAGTACTGGACTACACACTAACAAGCATCCCCAACCTCACTTCCCTTCCTTAAAAAGCAAAAGGAAATAATGACAAAAAAAAAAAAAATACTGACTATCTTCAATTGTCCCCCAGATCTGCTTGTTTCAGAACTGGCATCCCAGCAGCAAGAACTGGTTCCTTTCTGTTCCCCACGCACACTTCATGTTCCGAAATTCTCTAAAGAAAGTTGCAGGACAACCTATGTATTCTGTATGTCTTCTGGCTGCCTTGGTCACATGAGCCAAAAAGACAGGTACATGTCTGAGAATGGGGCAGTATTTTGGCTTTGTGGAGAAGTGGAATGCATGAGAGATGCTGGAAGACAGGCACACAGGAGAAATCCATGCACCCCAATATGGCTGAATAACTTCAAAATCTTCCATCCGTGCATTAAAAATGGGGTGAAATTCTAACAGTCGAGAAGAACAAGTGTGGATTTCTGAAGAGTGTCACTGAAGGGAGCAACACGACCACAAAGAAGTCATTTTTGTCTGACAGCATCTATTTCACCTTAAAATCCGGGTACATTTAGATTTCTATCAAGACAGAGCTAGTCAACAACAGCAATAATCAAACACTCCCTATTAATAAAGTTCCATAAACAAGGCCTCCAGAGTGGATTCAGGTCAGCAAGCAGGGCAGTATTTCTTACTGCATGTCTTAAGGAAGACCCTTCCAAGAGGAGAACTTGAGTTAGGTTACGACGGGCAGGCTACACTTACATGTAGTAATGAGTAGGACGAGAAGTGGCATCAACAAAATGCGGATTAGGGAAGTTGCAAGGAATATGCAGGAGACAATGGTTCAGTTTGGGTTGTAGGGTGCATGGGGTAGCGGAAAAGAAGATGGAGGAGCCAAGTCAGGGTCTCACTGTCCAGAGATGTGAATGCCAGGAGGAGAATTTTATGCCTCCCTCTGAGTCCAATGAAGGGTCTGCCTATGGCATGGTAAAATCCATGCTTCCGAAAAACTCTTCTGACAGCAGCAATATTATTATTACTTATGAGATCCATAAAGCGTTCAAAGAAACAAGGGAAAAACAATTTTATATTTATCCTGACAGTGTAAAAGGTTTGCTGCCATTATGCATGGATTTTCGAAATCTGTTTTTGGACTGTACTGTCTATGCTGGCTATCTACCTAACAAACTACAAAGAAATAAAAAACTCAATGTAGGCAGTAAATTACTTGAACCTGAAATCAAACAACAATTTCATCTATATCCATGCACCACTGCTTCTTTTTGGTTCCATTTACCAGGGAGATGAACAACAATAATTTCAGGCAATTAATTCAGATCTTTGGCAAGGCCACAAGAGTTCTGCTGAATCCGACAAGATAGTTAAGGCATGAAAGATGAAAAACGCCATTTTCCACGCTGCGGGTTCAGAACCGTGCAAGTGCATGTGTGTGTCACTGAAGCCAGTCTTGCAGAAGCTGCCCTAACCACCAGAATCCATCACCAGCTTCATAGGCACTTCAGCAAGCTGGACTTGGATATCGGGGTAGCCGTCTCATTAGACCTTCTCACTTCCGATAGATCCACAGAATAAACTTTCAGAGCCAGCAACATAATCCTTCTCATCAAATATTTGGGCGACAGGTGGAAAATTGTTCTGCCAGCTGAAGAAGACAAAATCCATTCCTTCTGGCAATTTTCTGCAATGAGAACTCCAGAAATGAATGTGCAATAACTTGTGGAAATAAATTTCAAATATTATCACACAAAAAAGCAGTGTGCTCAAAATCTCTAACTGTAAACCAACTCCTGCTTATCTGAATTTTAAAATGTTGATTTCTCTTTGTGTGTGGATTGCCACTAAGGAAAGCAAAAAATATTCTCGGATATAAAAAGCCACAGACATGCTAAATTCGAACCAATGAAAACAATGGTGAAAGCTGTACTGGGTCAGTAGCATTCGCACGTCGGGATGCAAGAACTGAAAGTCCCTCTACTGATGTTGGAGAATTCCTAGCAACTGCAAGATGACCCTCTTGGGTCAGAAAGCTGTACACAGCCAGGCTGAAAATCTACTACTGAGCTTGAACTCCGGGATGGCTGCAGCAGCTTCTCGTGTTCCTGGTAATGGTTCGTCGAAAAGGTTCTTTCAAAAACTCTCATCTGTTCCCTCCTTCACTGTGGAAGAGTCTGGCAGATGGATCCACGACACAGAGAAGATGGCCTGCCAGCCGTCTGGGTCTCCCGTCTCGCACAGGAATTGCTCTGCCATTCCTTCCCGTGTGGGGTGTCCACACGGCAGAGTTCACGTGGATGCTCAGATGCTTAAGGGACCCAGTTGAGAGACAGGCAGGGCGTTAGGGCTCTGCTATCGAAATACCACAGTGAACAGCTTAATGAAATCTACTTCCTTTCACAAGATTCTCTCTCCTCTTTTCCACTAGCAGTTTTTTTCTTTAAGTTGCTTGTGTGCCTATTGATAACCAATTATTCCAATTTACATGGTTGGAATTTCATAAAATCTGGTGAAGTGTATTTCTGCAGTAACTTAACACTGTTAATACGCTATGTAACAAAAGTCCATTCTAATGCATTAATTCATTTTAAATAGTAAACCCTTTTCAAAGATTTTAAATGAACCCCTTTAACAGGTCAGCAACTATGATACAAACACACCACTCATATTTAACAACAATGTGAGAGCCAAGACCTGGGACAGGAGGTGACAACAATTAGGCACCAAAGGAGACAAGTACCCTTGCCCCTCAATAGTAGATGAAAGGCAGACAGCGCACACACTTTAACACGTGAAGTATAGGGGAGATTACAGGATAACATAGATATGTTATAAAGAAAAATAAAGCCGACGAGAGATTCTGAATTTTGGGTCAAGGGACACAATGATTTATTATCGCTTGGTCAAGCAGGGACCACAAAAGCAGAGCTTTTTTGTGCAGGTGAGGAAGACATGGACATGAGTTTTGAGCGAAGAGTTAGTAAAGCAAAGGAAATCCCAGGTGCAAATAAAGCAAGCTGTGTATGGGGGCAGGGAGGGAGGTTCTGAGGGACACAGAGGAGGAGGGGAAGACAGCAGGGGAGGGACAGGACACAATATCCATGCAAGTTTCAGAACTCTGGACTTGGAGTGTGAGTGAGATGCAGAGCCTCTAGATGGTCTGGACAGAGATCTGGACTTCAGCTCGGACACTGCTTTTTTCAAGGAAGCCAACTTTATTATTTTTTTCAAGATTTGAAAGGCAGAGTGACAGAGGGAAAGAAAGATGCATGGGCACACAGACACACACACACACACACACCATCCATCCATCCATCCACCCACCCACCCACTAGTTCCTTCCCAACATGGCCAGGCCCACACCACCTGGGTCTCCCACATGGCTGGCAGGGGCCTAAGCACTTGCATCATCTTCCGTTGCTTCCTGAGACACATTAGTAAGCAGCTGGACTGTAAGTGGGGCAGCCTGGACACGCACCTGCCCTCTGGAATGGGATGCTGGTGTTGCAGGTGGCGGCTTCTGCGGCTTAACCCGCTACACCACAATGCTGGCCTGACGCCAACCTTGACAATGTGCTGAATACTACCAAAAGGTGTCCCTCTTCTTTCTCTGATGCCTCAAACAAGGGTTCTTCAGAAAGTTTATGGAAAAATATATTATGGAAAGCTGCATGGATTTCACAAAATTCTTGGATCAAAATAAATTTGGCTTTGAATTTCAATTTTCCCATACACTTTCCCAAGTCTTCCCCTACATTAACATTTTCTCTTTTTTCTCTCTTCAGCACTTATGATAGATAAGACTGATGCACAAGTGTGTTTGCAGAAAAGGAGAGCTTGCCAAACAAAGGTGCATACAAAAGACTGGAGTTTGGTGCAGTGGTTAAGGTAACACTCAGGATGTCTATATTCCATATTATTGTGCCTGGGTTCAAGTCCTGGCTCTGCTCCCAAGTCTAGCTAACTGCAAATGCAGGCCCTAGGAGCTATAGGTGGTGGTTCACATAGTTGGGGTCTGTGCAGCTACATGGGAGCCCCAGACTGGGTTCCCACTTCCTGGCTTTGGCCCGGACACAGCATCTTAGGCTGATGCAGGTATTTGGAGGAGTTAACCAGTTGTTGGAAAATCACTATCTGTGCATCAGTCTGTCTTTTTCTTTCAAACAAAAATAAAACACTTAAAAAGAGCTTTATTCTTTATAGTATTCTTTGAAGTACCCAGAATGGAGGCAGGAGAAAGTGCTGAAGCCGGCTACAAGGTCTGTTTTTCAAGACCTTCTGAAGCTCTATTCTGCCTGGAGCCCAAGGATCTCCATGCAATAATCTGCTCCAATGACTCCTAACTTTGCATGACAAGAGAAAGTAAACTTAGAAATTCATACTTTGTATTTAAAAGTGTGTTACCTAAGTATACCTTCTGTTAGTTGATATTCTCGGGGAGTGAGGGGTTTGGGTCAGGCAGTTTTCTGGTTATGGTGACAGTGTCTCAGAATCAAAATAAAATTTAAGTATCGGCTGGCGCCGTGGCTCACTAGGCTAATCCTCCGTCTGTGGCGCTGGCACTCAGGGTTCTAGTCCCAGTTGGGGCGCCAGATTCTGTCCCGGTTGTTCCTCTTCCAGGCCAGCTCTCTGCTGTGGCCCGGGAGGGCAGTGGAGGATGGCCCAAGTGCTTGGGCCCTGCACCCCATGGGAGACCAGGGGAGGCACCTGGCTAGCGCGGTGTGCCGGCCGCAGGGGCCATTGCAGGATGAACCAACAGAAAAAAAAAAAATTAAAAAGGAAGACCTTTCTCTCTGTCTCTCTCTCACTGTCCACTCTGCCTGTCAAAAAAAATAAATATCTCAGCATCCTTTAGAAGTGTTAATCCTAGGGACATGACCTATGTTCTTCTGCAGGATCACTTGGGAGGGTGAGGCTCGCATTGTCTTTCAAGCTTCCTTTCAAAGAGCAAGACGCCCAGAAGGCTCCGGGGCTGTGGGTAAGCGGATGAGCTTTGGACTCAGCTTGGGCCTGTATCCCTCCCCCATTATCATGTACTAGAGCAAGACTTTCAAAAACTTAGCTCACCCATATAAACCTCAATTTTCTTATATGTGAAGGAGGAATAAACATGGGATTTCCCTCCTAGGGAAAATGCAAAAAATGAAGACCTAGGGCACACAAAACCCAATTTCAGTACCCTATTACAGAGGGTGGTTGTGTACATCAGCCCTAGGCTACCAGGTTCGGGCACAAATTACTTTCACTGCACATGTGCAAGGCTTCATATCAGTGTTTTCTGAGTACCTCACAGTTGTGCAGCATTTTTGATGTAAGATATGGGAAAAATGGTCAAAGGGAAATTGCTCTTGTATTGATCTTAAGGTGTACTTTTGAGAAAGAAAGTCCCTTAAAACTTCATTTTCTAAGAGTTGTGACTCTCTTACATGAGGGGGACCAAAAAAGTGATTAATTGAGGTCTTGTTAGTGGGATTCCGGTTAATGAAGGCCAGGCTATATAATTGGCCTTTCCCTCAATTAGTCCAAATTAGTAAATGTTACTGTACATTTGTTCCTGTCAAGAATGAATGAATAATTTAGCTGTGACATTAAATAAATACCAGACATCGATTTATACATGTCATCTCTAGTGACATCAATTTTCGTGCAAAGTCTTGGCATTGGCCACAGCAAGCCAAGGCAAGGTGTTCTGTAGAAACTTCTGCTTTACTTGTGTTAACTCTTCAGGAAAAAGACAAACGTGAAAAAAGCAAGAGGACCGATTCCGAAGTGGAGACCGTGAGCCTGACTGGTTTGGGACGAGACGATGAGCAAAACTCGCCATCCGCACGGAGCTCGCCTTTGGACCCTGAGCTAGCTGGTGAGGATACAGTGATGGAGAACCACATAGTTGCTGAGGCTTCTGACAACCTCATGGAGCAGAGGCTGGAAGATGCCATTAGTCATGACCTCAGTGATGAAGCCTTATTTACTTATTAAAAAGAGCCAGCAGGTCATAACCATTAACAGGTAACATGCAAGCATACAACACAGGCCGTGGTGAGCGTGTACTGTGAAACACTGTCTACACCATTTGGTCTTCTCCCCGACTCCTGCACTGCTTGGAATCTCCAAAGTACAGTGAGTTCACTGGAGGCTGGAGGCCCCTAAGTACCTTCAGTTTGAGGCTTGGTTGCCAGAAAAAACACATCACCCCTCCCCTGTAATCCTCAGAAGGTTAAGCTGATCACCAATGTCCAATAATATAATCAAACATGTCTACGTAACAAAGGCTGCACAAAAACTAAACCCAAAAGGATGGAGCTTGATGGTGTGCTTGCAGTGGGTATAGACGCTCTGCATGCCTCCCAGATGGACCCTCCACCTTCTGGTGGTCATCAGTATCCTTTGGAATATCCTCTATAATAGACCAGTCAATGCCAAGGTTTCCCTGAGTTCAGCAAGCCATCTGAGCAATAACAGAACCCAAAGCAGGGGTCATGGGATCCTCAGTTTGTAGCTAATCTTGTCAGGAGGTCGGGCATCTAAAATGGGGGCAATGTGGTGGGACTGAGCCTTCCGCCTATGAAACCTACACTGTCTCTGGGTAGATAGCAACAGAATTCAACTGGACAACAGCCAGCTGGAGTCTGCTGGAGAATCTTCCAGAGAATTGCTTGGTGTGGGCTTTTGCATTTTAGCGAGCAGCAGCTAGGGAGAACTTTTTGTGTTTTTCTGATATCCTCACAGTGAGGAAGGATGGGACAAGTCTCCAGTGCAGGGCAAGTACACCAGAAAAGGCATCCAGCAGGTGCGGCACTCCAGGGGCTCGACAATGCGCTCCTCGCGAGGCAGAGAGGCCGAAAGTCTGGACAGCAGATCTATCTGCGTCTGGCCCTGTGTCTCCTTAAGGACTGCAGGGCTTTAGTGATTTTAACTCTTTCTCAGGATTCCCTTCTCAGTCTTGGACCTGCGCCCCTATATTTCAGACAGGACCGAGACCTTGTGCCCTTATTCCTATTACGTTGATATAATAATTAATCTAGTTTCCTTGACTGATGCTAAGACAGAATATATTGTTTTTCTGCTGCAATTCTGATTCTCTGGCATTTCAACCTACCAAGCACTGTTTCCCTACACCCACAGTTTCTGATTAGAGACTTTCACTCAATGACACAGTAGAAAACAGGGGCAAGAGAGTAGGTCAGTTGCCAGGCGCACCTGAGCAAGTACAGTTTATGTTCTGTAGATTCTCTGAGCTTTCATGGTTTCTTATCTATTAAGATGGGGTTCATGATAAGGACTCTGATGAGCAGTCGCAAGAATTAAATATTTTTTCATTTGTATTACATCTTACATATTAATGCATTCAGAATATTTTTTCTTAAATGTGTATTATTTTTGAAAAAAAAAAAAAGTGTTGCTTTGAAAGGCAGAGAGTAACAGATCATCCATTAGCTGGCTCACTCTCCAAACACCTAAAACATCCAGGGCAGAGCCAGGGCACAGTCAGGAGCTGGGAACTCAATCCGGATCTCCCACAAAGGACACAGATTCAACTGCTAAAGTCATCGCTGCCTGCCTCCCTGGAAGCTCACTAGCAAGAAGCTAGAACGGGGAGGACATCCAAGACTCTAGTATTGGATGTGGGCGTCCCAACCACGGTTTTAACCATACCACCAAACACTCTACCGGGACTCTTTTTTTAATTTTGAAAACATGTTCACTAAATCAAACCTCAGGCGTACACACTACTAAATTCCATTTTCTGAAGATGCTAGACTTCTGCCAACAGCACCAGTTCATTTCCAGACTGCAGACGAAGCTCGACATCTTTATTTTCCAGTGCTTTCGCTCTCTGCTCCACTGAAGCTTAGCACCAGTGTGTGTAATTAAGGGCTTAGTGCTTAGCCGGCATTCCAAGAGGCATAGCCCCTGCTCGGTGCCACCTGCCAATCTGTCCGAATTTGCTTTCTGCCATTCTGCCAATTCCCTCTCTGCAATCCTCTCTGCGGGGAGAAAGCAAGAAGAGCTATACAGGCGGTTTCTACGTTCCAGTGGTACTTCCAATAACGTGTGCCTTGTGTTCCAGGAGGGCTCACTCCTGGCTCGCCTGATTAGCATTTACAAGGGAAGATTCACAGGCAGAAGGTGGGTGCACAGGACCCTGGTCTTTGTCGCTCAGGAAGTCTCTGAAGTAAAATACAATCTTCCTCATTAGGAAACTCCCCGTGCTCGCTAATAAAGGCGAAATGTCAGGCTCTCAGCGGTTGAGGATAATTTTAAAAATTAAAATAATCTAGGCCTTATGTCAGAGTTTGAGCTTTTCTTCCCAGGTATACCTGAAAATAACCATTGACTTTCAACAGAACAAACACAAGATCCTTCAATGCCATGCAGCAAGAATGCACTGGTGGGGCCGCAGGGGGCAAAGCCACCGCCTGTGGGGGCCGGCATCCCATATGGGTGCTGGTTAGAGTCCTGGCTGCTCCTCTTCCAGTCCAGCTCTCTGCTATGTCCTGGGAAAGCAGTGGAGGATGGCCCAAGTCCTTGGGCTCTTGTAGCCGCATGGGAGACCCAGAAGAAGCTCCTGGCTCCTGGCTTCAGATCAGCCCAGTTCCAGCCACTGTGGCCATTTGGGGAGTGAACCAGCAGGTAGAAGACACCCTCCCTGCCCCTGCCTCTCTGTAACCCTGCCTTTCTGCCTTTCAAATAATCTTTAAAAAAAAAAAAAAAGAGTGCACTGGCATTCAAACAGTAAGGTAACCAAGTATGAGAGTGCTAGGGAGCTCCAAGACAGAACTTCAGAGTTAACCCGTCACTTCCTGCGATAGCTTGTGGATTCTTTACCAAATTCATTTCACTGAAGAAAATGTATGTGACACGACCGCCACCAGGGGGTGACAGAGTGAGAACTTGGGACCAGGGGTTCCGCACTGTTCCATGAAACCACCCTGCTAGCAACCTACTCAGTTCCAAAACCACGTGTTTTCATCTTTTAGCAACAATCCAAACCCAGGGACGCTTTTTCACTTGCCAGAATGTGTTGTCACTGTCCTCCAGCCTCTTTGTCATGAAGCTGTTCTTAGTACACAGCCACACATAGACCTTGACTTCTAATGTCCCCACACAGGACCACCCAACTTCACACACTCCAGGGGGTTGTCCTCAGGGACTGGCAAAAAGGGAAGCCCTGATAGAAATGCGCCCACAAGACTCTCTCCTCTGAAAACGCTGGCTTAGCCCCTCAACCACGGCTCTGGAAAACCAGGCTAATATATAGTATATACACCATTGCTTCCTGGAGATTGACAGCCCTTCTCAGAGCCTCCTGAGTCAGTGCCCTAGGCTGGACAACAGCTGACCTGCTCTGACTCCCTTCTTCAATCATATTCCCAAAGCCCCTGCAATCCATGCTCTCTGACGCCTAAGGACACGTCTGCCCTATCTCAAAGCAAACACATGTAGGAATCCTATTGCAAGGCACAGTCTTACAAATTGTGAGCTCTGGAGTCAAATACACTTCAGTTTACAAACTGGCTCGTCACTTTCTAACTGTGCTACCTTAGCTGGTTTCAACTCGAAACCCCCGATTCCCAACTCCTAATGCTGGCTGGTTATCTAGAACTCCAGTGGACACCGTTGTTTACTAAGTTTTTCATCCTATATGCCAATCATGTTAACCCCAGTTGTATACACCATATAGTAACAGCAGTTTTGAATACCGAGATCCAGGGCTTAAAGCTGTACCCAAGAAGAAAGATCTTCCTTTGCTTCTGTTGGACAAGGTAGTGTCTCTGCATGTGATGGCCGGATCTACTACAGCTACCTTGCTACGAGGAGTGGAGCCAACCTGTGTGCTGAACACCCTGAAATCAGAGAGTAAAGATGAAAAGAACCTGGGTTTCTGACAGCAACGGTGAATGCCTGAACTAACAGCCTGAGTTCCATCAAGTAATATCATCTAGGTCACATCTGAGTCAGGCATTTTTCTAGCACCTGAAGCTAGAAGAAAGCATAATTATTGGAAATAATGACAATAGTTAACACTTCAAGATTTCTCCATGTCAAGAGTTGCTTGAAATATTTCAATATATTAACTTATTTAAAGAAGTTAAGCAACCTGCTCCATTCACCCAGCAGGGAGCAGTAAAGCAGGCATTGATCAAAGGCAGTCTGGCTCCAGCACCAACCCCTCTGCAGAATCACTTTCTTACATGTACTGTCTTAGGGGGATAATGGGCTTTGGTTTAAAAATAAAGCCATCTAGACAGTCCCTAATGCAAAGTTGGAGGAATTAAAACATGCTGCTAATTTCACAACAATGATGTTTTCCATCTGCTTGCTACAATATCAGGCCTCTCCTACTGTAACTGTTAGCTCTCACTCTAGTGTCTCCCAGTTTATTATTCACACTAACACTCACCACCCACCTCCCAGTGGCATGCAGCACCTAACTGCGCCACAGACCTCGCCACAATTTAGTCCAACTTACACCTGATTGTCAGTGCAAATGTTGGGGTTCCTGTCTCTTGTCTTTCAATCTCCCCCAAAAGGGAGTCATAGAAATCAGAACGCTTCCAAGATGAGAAAGATGAAACCAGAATCCCTTTCCCCAAAGACAGCCATAAAAGCTAGAGTCATTATTCTGGCCCTTCTGTCTGGGACCTGGCCACGAACAACTTAGGACATCCATTTACACAGGAGGGTCGAATGAAGGCTACAAGTGGAGACCAGAAGAATCTGGTCCAGCCTCACTAGGATTCTCCACTATCAGTTCACATCCTCTCCTTTCAATCACAGCTTCCCACGCTTCATGAAAGCCAGGTAGAAGAATGAATAGTTCACCAAGAGTCTTTGTCTTCAGGGATCCCATGGCATGTAAATTCACAATCAAATCTGTGAGGCTCTTCCGTTAATCTGTTGTCATCGGTGTGTCCCGAATGAGGCCTCGCCACTTTTCCACCCAACACTTGCCTTCCTCTCTCAGGATCTCCCAAAGCTTCAAGGCACTGCTCAGACCCAGAGGAAGTGATTCAGTTTAGAGTAGCAGATCCGCTACTGGCCATGCAAGCGTATTAGAATACATTTTCTTTTTCTTGTCTCCAAAATAGCCCCACAGTTTTTGGATGCCTGTGGGGAGCAACTCGGACTAGACTAAGTTACTGGAATTAAGACTTATTCTATGCATCTGCTCTCCCACAATATGGCGCTGGGAGAGGAGTAAACAACTTCTACACAGCTGCCTCCAGTTCGACCAATAACCTGCAGGAGCTGATCCTGCTCCTGATTGGAGGAGAGCAGCATACTCGGCGTGTGGGTAGCAGAGTTGGGATTGGTGGAAGAGGACTATAAAGGAGGAGAGAGACAACATGCACCAGGAACATCTAAGGGGAACACCTGAGGAACATCTGAGCAGCCCCCGAGAGAGCCAGCCAGCGGTGTGCCACTCCCCCGCGGAGGTGGGGAAAGTGGCAGGGGGAGCCGCCCTTCCACGGAGGTAGAGGGATCGGCAGCCAACCCGGGAAGGACCAGCAGCAAACCCGGGAACGGCCGAGCAGACGAAAGAACAGCGCAGGGTCCTGTGTCGTTCCTCCGCGAATGGGGGAGCGACAGATGCCTTTATCGTTTTTTCAAGCAATCTGATCCAAACCGATCTGAGGAAATTCACGTGGTCCTACCTTTGTCTATCCCAGAGCAACAGCTCCTTTGGGTGAATGTGGGTGTCCGAATTCATTGTTCTTCCACTTGTGGGAGCTGGAGGTTGGAAATGGGCAGCTGAGTGATGGGGGAGTGAGAATTAACACAGCCAACTTTAGGACAAGGCTCAGGGATACGCACTGGAAAGTGTTCCCCCTGATGATTCTGACACATGCTAACCTCTTACACTCTCTTATCACAACGGCCAGAAAGAACAAGGGGCTAACAGAGCAGTGGGACTGAATAAAATTGAAGCACCATCATAGGAGAATTAAACCTGGGGTAAAACCTCCCGCTTGTCTTCTATTCCTTTGCTCTCTCTCTCTCTTATTTATTTATTTATTTATTTAATTTATTTTTTGACAGGCAGAGTGGACAGTGAGAGAGAGAGACAGAGAAAGGTCTTCCTTTTGCCGTTGGTTCACCCTCCAATGGCCGCTGCAGCCAGCGCACCATGCTGATCCGATGGCAGGAGCCAGGTACTTCTCTTGGTCTCCCATGGGGTGCAGGACCCAAGCACCTGGGCCATCCTCCACTGCACTCCCTGGCCACAGCAGAGAGCTGGCCTGGAAGAGGGGCAACCGGGACAGAATCCTGCGCCCTGACCGAGACTAGAACCTGGTGTGCCGGCGCCGCAAGGCGGAGGATTAGCCTAGTGAGCCGCGGCATTGGCCCCTTTGCTCTCTTACACTTCCATTTTTCCTACCTCCTGAATCTCCACCAGTCACAAGACAGTGCAATGGCTTCACAGAGTCAGATCTGTTAGGGCTTAGTACTCCCGCAGTGGTTTGAAAATTAAGAGGTAACACAGAGCACCTGTGAGAAGGAATGCCTAGGCATTTACCTATATTAACTCTTCTCATCAGCCTCACGAAACCACAGGATTGCCGTTTCTCACTACTACAAAGACCAACAGAGAAAGCTTACGTAGCTCACTAAGACCACACAGCTGGGTGTGACCCAGGTGTCTGATTCTGGTGCTGTTGCTCCCTTTCAACAGTGCTATGACAGAGCTGGTGAGAAGCTGGAAGGAGATTTGCTTCAGTCAGCAAACGAACTTCCACTCACGCTGTTCCCTGCCTGGACACCCTCATGTCTTAGTTACCCTTAAGACTGTTACCCATTCTTCAAGGCCTAGAGTTAATTAACGTTGGATACTCTTGGCAACCATTTCAAGGGTCAAGAGCATGGGGAATATTTCATGCTTCATAGATTCCTATTATTTATATAAGGCAAAAAATTTTATATATACAGATTTAAGAGCACAATCCTTCTTCCTAGCAGGTCCTACCTCCTTCTTCCTTATTTTTCTATTAATTGTAACCTTGCCATATTTTCAATTTACTTTATAATCACAAGCTTAAACCTCTACAAAGAATAGATAGATTTCTTTTCTAAACTAAAATCACATGTATCACATGGTAGGTACTTGGCCTACTGGTAAAGACGTTAGAATGTTCATGTCCCATATTGCAGTGCCTGGGTTTGATCCCTGCCTGTCTCTTGACTCCTGTAATAGGCTCGTGTGAGAGACCTGGATTGTGCTCCTGGTTCTTGGCTTTGGCTTGAGCCAACTTAGGAGTAAGCCGATGGGAACTGTTTCTATTTGCCTCCACTGTCCCCTGTTGCCTCCCACCTTTACAAATCACAAAGTATAAAGCCATTTTTTTTCTTTCTTTTCTTTCTCTCTCTTTCTCTTTCTCTCTCTCTCTCTTTCTCTCTCTCTCGCTTTCTATCTCACTTTCTCTTTCTTTCGCTCTTTCTCTCTCTCTTTTTCTTTCGCTCTTTCTCTCTCTCTTTCTCTCTTTATTTTGACAGGCAGAGTGGACAGTGAGAAAGAGAGAGAGAGAAAGGTCTTCCTTTGCCGTTGGTTCACCCTCCAATGGCCCCTGCGGCCGGCACATCGTGCTGATCCGAAGCCAGGAGCCTGGTGCTTCTCCTGGTCTCCCATGGGGTGCAGGGCCCAAGCACTTGGGCCATCCTCCACTGCACTCCCGGGCCACAGCAGAGAGCTGGCCTGGAAGAGGGGCAACCAGGACAGAATCCGGCGCCCCGACTGGGACTAGAACCAGGTGTGCCAGTGCCACAGGCAGAGGATTAGCCTATTGAGCTGCGGGGCCAGCCATATAAAGCCATTTTCTAAAATCATATATGTACATTCAAGTTAATAAGCACTGTATCAGACATTCAGCTAGCAGGAGAAGCTGCAAATATGCTTTGTTTAAATATGAAGATGGCACCAGACACAAGAAGGCGCTTTTAACACACATTTATTAGAGACAGTGATTCAGAGAGAGGCACACAAGCAGAAGGGATTAAAATTCTTGTCCCCTTCCTCACTCCCTTCCAGCACAGGGTTTAACCATTCTAGTGAATAAAATGCATCCTAGTAATAACTTACTCCTTCCATCAGAGAGCACTAAGTTACAGAACGGGAAACAGGCACAGTCCTATACATGAGTGTAGGGCCGAACCCCGTGCCCCCGTCCACCACGTGACCACGGAGGACGCACCATCCCCACTAGGGAATTGGGTGCCAGCTGCACCATTGAGTTCCCGCTTTGCCATGCTATTAGCTCTCTGGATCTGGCTGAGTTGTCAACTGGGGATCTTGTTAAAAACCCAAGTTTTGAGTCAGTAGTTCTGTAGTGAGGCTTGCAATTCTCTGTTTCTAGCAAATTCCAAATACACAGGGGACCATGGGCATATTTTGAGTGGCAAGGAGCTGGAGCAGTTTCCATGTTGTTAGAAAAATGGAAGTCACAATATCTCCATCACAGACTTTTCATGAGGATAAAGTTAGAGAACCTTGTATGAGTTCCGCATCTATGGATCCTGAAATAGTCCACAAACAATTACATCTGTGCTGCTCATGTACAGACTGTTCTTTCTGGTCATTAGTTCGTCAACAATATACTCTAACAACTATTTATATAGCATTTACAGTGCATTTGGTAATGTAAGTACCCTAGCGATGATTCAAAGTGTATGGGAGGGGGCCAGTGCTGTGTAATAGCGGGTAAAACTGCCACCTGCAGTGCCGGCATCCCATATGGGCGCAGGTTTGAGTCCCGGCTGCTCCACTTCTGATCCAGCTCTCTGCTATGGCCTGGGAAAGCAGAAGATGGCCCAAGTCTTTGGGCCCCTGCACCTGTGTGGGAGACCCCTGGCTTTGGATCAGTGCAGCTCTGGCCATTTTGGACAGTTGGGGAGTGAACCATTGGATGGAAGAGCTCTCTCTCTCTCTCTCTCTGCCTCTGCCTCCCTTCTCTGTGTAACTCTTGCAAATAAATAATCTAAAAAAAAAAAAAAACAGTATATGGGAGGAAGTACACAGGTTATAGGAGGTTACTTTTGGGAAAATAGAATAAAAACTATTTCTATGCAAAAAATTTAAAGTCATGCAGGTTTTTTTATAATACAAATTTTGCACAAAATTTTTAAAGTCTTCTCATATGCATGGAGTATAATTTTTTTTGCACCAAAATAAACTTTTTTTTAACCCAATTTTTTTTTTTGGACAGGCAGAGTGGACAGTGAGAGAGAGAGACAGAGAGAAAGGTCTTCCTTTGCCGTTGGTTCACCCTCCAATGGCCGCCGTGGCCAGCGCACCACGCTGATCCGATGGCAGGAGCCAGGAGCCAGGTGCTTTTCCTGGTCTCCCATGGGATGCAGGGCCCAAGCACCTGGGCCATCCTCCACTGCACTCCCTGGCCACAGCAGAGGGCTGGCCTGGAAGAAGGGCAACCGGGACAGAATCCGGCGCCCCAACCAGGACTAGAACCCGGTGTGCCGGCGCCGCTAGGCGGAGGATTAGCCTAGTGAGCCGCGGCACTGGCCCAAACTTAACTTTTAATTCCATCTTCTACCAACTTTTGCAGTCTCTTCATATGTGATTTACTGCTGCACTATTTCATGGAAGAGACCTGAGAAGCAGTTCCACACAGCATCTATGAAGGCAACACCGTGAAGTTCTCAGTGCACAGCCGTAGAAAGCACCAGGCTTAGAGACGCTACACATACAAGACTGTCAGCTATGAAATACTAGGACTCAGGTGCAGAGAGCCGCTACCTTCACCAGGGATAACCAGAGTGCTCATGGCAGCCCTGACATAAGTCCTGCCCAGAGGCATGGGTGACAACTCTACGTACACCTCAGTAGTATGTGAGCAGCAGTTAGGATGCCCATTAAGTCACCTGCGTCCCACATCACGGTCCCTGGGTTTTCATCCTGGCTCTGGTTCTAAATTCCAGCTTCCTGCTCCTGCAGACCCTAGGAGGCAACAGTGATGGCTCAAGTAACCAAGTCCCCGTCACCGCCAGGTGAGAATCAGACTGAGTCACGAGCTGCCTCATTCAGCTCCAACTAGGGTCTGGTGTGGGCATTTGGGGGAGTAAACCAGCAGATGAGTGCTCTTTCTCTCTGCAGTCAAAAAAGGAGGATAAATTTTTTTTTTCTGACAGGCAGAGTGGACAGTGAGAGAGAGAGACAGAGAGAAAGGTCTTCCTTTGCTGTTGGTTCACCCCCCAACGGCTGCTGCGGCCGGCGCACTGCGATGATCCGATGGCAGGAGCCAGGTGCTTCTCCTGGACTCCCATGGGGTGCAGGGCCCAAGCACTTGGGCCATCCTCCCTCCACTGCCCTCCCGGGTCACAGCAGAAAGCTGGCCTGGAAGAGGGGCAACCGGGACAGAATCCGGCACCCCGCCCGGGCCTAGAACCTGGTGTGCCGGCGTCACAAGGTGGAGGATTAGCCTAGTGAGCTGCGGCGCCGGCCAGAAGGATAAAATTTAAAAACAAAAAGTATTGTGGCTTGTTGGGCAGCCCTCATCTGTAAGTTCACCCTCACCAAGAAGCTGTTTTACACAGTCCTCTGAGTGCTTTGGGTAGGTGACACCATGACAGCTTCAGCTCAGGGAGACACTGCGGAAGAGAAGACGCTAGAATTTACCATCAACTATGCTTGTAATTGGCTAAGGGAGATCAACACATTTATACCCACTAATGAGGATTAATACGCTCATAAAGCACTAGTACAGTGGTCTCTGTTGCCAATGGAAAAGAGTGGGTCAATCCTTTTCAGTCTCTCATATTATCAAGTCACATTTTATTTACTTCACTCTACAAAGTTCTCATGTCTTAAATACTGAGTGGAATGCAATTTAGAAGGCAGAATCATCTCACCCATGTTTGTTACATGCTAAAGTTAGGAGATGACACTGCATTCGATCAACACGGATCACCCTTCAAGCACATAGTGAAATCGGAGAAGACCCCCTAAAATTCACACTGAAATGTGGCCCCTTAAAGTTCCCTAGAAATGCTATCCAGGGTGCCACATGTACTACCGGAATTTGGGGTGCCATACAATTTCACCACGGGCTTATTACTAAACCCCCAATATTAATAAGCCCGAGCGGGTTCTTGCCTAATATTTAGAGAAGAATTCTAAATACCGGCACAGATAAACGAGGCAGCATGGTACGTTTTAAGCTTTTATTTAGCGAGAAAGATGCATAGGAGAGTGAGAGCTTTATTTAAGAGAGGTAAATCTGGGTTCATACCAAGCACCAGGAACCAGTCACGTGGAGGAGCATCTAGGCCAGGAAACCTAGAGGCCCGAAGGCCATGTATCCTGGAGGGGCGGGGCTACAGCAAGCCCCTTCCTAGCAAGAGGCTAGGGAAAAAGAGCAGGCCGGGCCACACCATGTCCTGGCTTTTAACCCACTTCCAAAGGGGAGCGGTTAATTAACCTGATTGGCTGGTGGGCACCCAGGTGTGGCCAGGTAGGGGAGTCAGGCCACTCAGGGGTGTGGCAAAGGCATCAGATAGGAGCATGAGGTCACACAGGGGCTTGGCAAAGGCGTGGTCTTCCAGTTCACAAATGTAACAATTTCAACCTGTATGCCTGCCTGCTTCAATAGGACGATTCCCGGTTAACACATCAAACACAAGCCACAGTTGCTCATAAGTAAAATCTGAGACAGGATAGAAAGCATGCAAGGTTACTGGGAATTCTGCATGCATTAAATAGTCTGTAGTGACGGGAAGAATGGTGTCACACAATCCAAATCCTGCAGTTAAATTCTGAGTGATGAGAGATGTGATTTTAAACTTACGTTTCCTCATTGTTTTTGCAGACGTAAGCTACTTAGGAGGAGGAAGGCTTTCTGACACGTCTGTTTTACAACATCTGCCCTTCTGCCCCTGCGCAGACTTCAAACCCCGAGTCAGACTCAGTCACGCTTTGACTTTAGGGAACTTGCATGACACCCCCCAGAGAGGAGCTTATTTCGCCCTTCTTCCTCGCAGTGGCTGTGTCTGGTGGGGGCTGCATTTGAAAGCCCTGCTCCATCTCTGAAGATCTCTAGAGAATCAGAAATGACAGCCACAGCGCAATACCCAGGGGACGCCCATGCAGTGCGCCGGTCAGGGAGGACTCGTGTTGTTCTTACCCTCGGTTAGGCGGTGCCTGCGGGCGATGGAGTTCTTAGAAGAACTGACTTCTGACCCTCAGCCTCTCTAAGGGCTTATTTCAGCCAGCTCAGTGACGGCGAGCTCTGAACTGTGCTGCTATTTTCCCGGGATTGTTTCACATCTCCCTGTCTAGACCGACACTCTGCTCAAACATCAGACGTTCGCTGAGCAACTATTACATGCCGAGTGCTGTGCTAAGTGCTGGTAAGCAAGGCAGGCATCTCTGGCATCACGGAGCTCATGGATGAGAAACCTCCCCGCGATGCATGGCTAGGATCCCGGTCCTCTAAATGCTTTGTCCCCGTATTTATAATTATAACCATATCTGAATTCTCACTACAGAGATTTTGGATTTTATTGTAAATGAACCCAATTTTAATGTCTTGGATTTGTCATCTCCCTTCCCCTCCAAATGGGGACAATATCTAGTGAATGCCACAGTGGATGTGGTCAGATCCTTAGCTATAAGTCACCGATTCACACTCAATCACCAACCATTAACTGCACAGCCATGGCAGGCAAGGCTATGCTGTGCATGGGGGCCTAAGCAGCCCTCCAGGTTCTAAAAGCCTAGTAGATGGGCCGGCACCGCGGCTCACTAGGCTAATCCTCTGTCTTGCAGCGCCGGCACACCGGGTTCTAGTCCCGGTCGGGGCGCCAGATTCTGTCCCGGTTGCCCCTCTTCCAGGCCAGCTCTCTGCTGTGGCCAGGGAGTGCAGTGGAGGATGGCCCAAGTGCTTGGGCCCTGCACTCCATGGGAGACCAGGAGAAATACCTGGCTCCGGCCATCGGATCAGCATGGTGCGCCGGCTGCGGCGGCCATTGGAGGGTGAACCAACGGCAAAGGAAGACCTTTCTCTCTGTCTCTCTCTCTCTCACTGTCCACTCTGCCTGTCAAAAAATAAAAAAAATAAAAATAAAAGCCTAGTAGATGAGGTGGAAACTAAACTAATACAGTTGATATAAGAGGTATAAAAACAAACTTCTTTGAAAAGTAATTAATACTAAGACTATACATGGCTTAACTTCATTAAAAATTAAACCAATTATTGCAAAGTCCCAACTTGGTATCTTCCCTGTGCACAAAAATCCAATTAGAATATCAGATGTTTAGCCTTTCCAGCAGAAGCATTAATGTGACATTGTGACAGTAGAGGGATGACAAAAAAAAAATTCAGTTGGCATGATTCACGGATGTTTTCCAGTATCATGCAATGCTCCAACTAATGAGCAGTAGCTGAGAAGCAGTAGAGGGTATTAAGTGTTACATGCTATTAATGCCTTGCTTGGGGATGAAGACAGGTTTTTTCCATGCTGCTTATCAATGGTCCACAGTGTTCATATTCCTTCTCCCTTGCCTGGTTCTCCCCACCAAGTTACTCTTTTCAGAAGCTTAACTTTAGAACCAAGATTTTCCAAGGCAGAATGAAAGGGCTCCTACAAAACATACTCCCCTGGGTAAAACAGGGTGCGAGCAGGCGTTCCTGAAATACAACATAGCATTTGTTCAAAGGTCTTCATGCCAGAGAACAAAGTTTCCCCAACGAGAAATTCAGAAGTCTTTGAATCACATGTGTTTCATTTGGTGGGAAAATGTTGGTCATCTGGTCCGTGAAGTTATGATGAGTCCAAGAGAGAAGCTTTTAAGAGGGAGAACTACCTGACAGCAAGGCTAGCCATCGATCTTCCACAAGCATGGCCAAAGCCAAGTTTCTCCCACCTTCAATTATTGACTTACTGTGGCTGCGCATCAGGCCTTGGGTCTGAATCATGTGCTAATACATGGCCATGCAAACTGGCAGGACAGTAATAAATGGCACTGAATCCTGCCCTGGTCATAATAGCACCTGTGCTGGACTGCTTAGCCAGAAAAACATTTACTGAAGCTCTGTGTCTGAACCAATCCCCAAGCGCTTCCTTCAACTTGATTTGCAGATCAATTGTCAGGATTAAAGTTAAGAGCTTTGGAGAATGGGCCGGTGTGGTGACTCACTTGGCTAATCCTCCGCCTGTGGCGCCTGCATCCCATATGGGCGCCGGGTTCTAGTCCTGGTTGCTCCTCTTCCAGTCCAGCTCTCTGCTGTGGCTCAGGAAGGCAGTGGAGGATGGCCCAAGTGCTTGGGCCCTGCACCCGCATGGGGAGACCAGGAAGAAGCACCTGGCTCCTGGCTTTGGATCGGCACAGCGCCACTTGGGGGGTGAACCAACAGAAGGAAGACCTTTCTCTCTGTTTCTCTCCCTCTCACTGTCTGTAACTCTACCTGTTAAATAAATTAAAAAAGAGAGAGATTTGGAGGCACAGCCTGCTGATTCAAATGGTAGAGGGGCTCCCTGCAGTGTTATTCACATCTAGCTTTTGACACTGCTTGAGTTCCTGTTTCCAAGCAAAGGAGTTTCAAAACATTGCTGAATGCATGGGAGTAAGTGTTGGAGGGCAGATTCACTGAGGGAGAAAGAGCTTAAGAATAAAAGGGATAAGAATGTGTAGGGCACCTTTTGAAATACAAAGTTTTGGGCAAGTAGGATACCAGTTGTACACTTGAGTGATCATTGGTTTCAAGCTAATGAGGTCAATTCCACGGATTCTCTGTACACACTCCCCCTGGCTCTCGGCTCATGTCTATGGCTAAAGCCAACCAACCTCCTGTCTAGATACAAGCCAACTCCATCAATACAGGCCTATCCACATAGCTAACACCAGGTCCCCAAACCAGACACAGATCTCTTCATGATGTAGGCAGGGAGGTGATGAGAAGCTGAGGACTGCCGGCACCTGAGCCACAACCCCACACTGTCAAAACCCCACCCTCTTCTGTGCAAATGGCACCTGCTGGATTTCCCTGCTCAAGAGGTAGCCTCAGCTAGCCATCACCAACATGGCTACAGGCTTGGCACACCCAGTTTCCCATCATGCATCATCAACCAAACCCCATGACACTTGCAAGATTTCCAAAAAAGGGGCCTGAAGACAAGCAGGACTCAACCTCCACCCAAACCCCACTCCCATCTGAATTTTCATTTGGGCACCACCCCAGCAAGAACCACCATCAACCTTGTGAATTCCAGCTCTCTCTCACCAGGTTGCCCACAATCCTGCCCGAGTATGTACTTTCTGCCTTTAAAAAAAATAAAAACATATTCCTGCTTACTTCTCTTTGAATTTTTATTGCATACAGACAAGAACCTGAACCAAGTGTATGGGGGTCTCCCTAGGACACTTACATCCCCACTGGCCCTGTCTTTACCTCCCCAGTGCACAGGAGATACATCTGTCTTTCTGTTCCTCCAAGTGTGCACGTGACCTTGCTCCTCCAGGATGCTCAGCTGCCCCGTCTGTTTCTCTGCTACGTGCAACTTTCCAGCTCCTCTGGTCAACCTTTGTGTTCAAATTCCTTAAAAGCAGCATTCACGTCTGTCTTCCACGGGCTCTTCTTCTACTTCACGGGTGTGTGGCTACGTTAACAACTGCTATCTCCTTCGTCACCCAGTCTTTAACCTCTTCCAATCTCGAGTCGTTCAACCAACTCAGCTTCCACCACCTGTGTATTAGCTGCTTCCCTGGACCAGGGATGGAAATGATGAGTGGTTGTCCATAGGTGCTGGGCATTGGAAATGCTGAAAAATGAGACTGGGGTGATGGCAGTGCAACTCTCTCTATTAAAATTTAATGAGGGATTTTAGGGTACACATGTTATAGCTTAACAAAACTGTTCTTAAAAATGGCAAAGATATGAATCTTGGTTTCACTCCCTTTCCCTCCTCATCTTCCATTTTCAACTCACTCCTAAGCTGTGCCGATGACATCAAAGTACATTTATCCATTTCATGCCATCTTCCTCCACTTCAGTGTATGAAGGAGCTTTTTTTTTTTTTTAAAGCATTCATTAATTTGAAAGTCAGAGTTACAAAGAAAGAGGAGAGGCAGAGAGAGAGAGAGAGAGAGAGGTAGGTCTTCTATCTGCTGGTTCACCCCCCAGTTGACTGCAAGGGTTGATGCTGAGCCGATCCGAAGCCAGGAGCCTCCTCCAGGTCTTCCAATGTGGATGCAGGGGGCTAAGGACCTGGCCCATCCTCCACCGCTTTCCCAGGACATAGCAGAGAGCTGGATTGGAAGTGGAGCAGCTAGGACACGAACCGGCACCCATACAGGATACTGGCACTGCAGTCAGTGGCTTTACCCACTTCGCCACAGTGCCGGCCCCTGAAGGAGCTTTAAAATGTCCTCTACCATCAATTCTAGCATGCACTACAAATTGCTCTCCACACTAAAGCTAGAATGGTCTTTCCTGCTTTAATACTCTTTATTGGCTTCCAGAAGCCCTCAGATGAAGATCACAGCATGTAAACTGACCTGGAATACACAGCATGACTGCCCCCACCCCCACCCCCAATCTTTCCCTTCTCCTGACTCCCAGCTTCTCGTCTGTCTCAAAGGCACCTGCACTGCACATGCACCTGCTCAATTTTTACTCCCCTCTAGGTAGAAGCCCAAGAGTTACATTGAGGAAGATTACCCTGCCTCATCCACTAACGTCAGTCTCTGATTACTGCTCTCACAGAAGCACAGTTCCTGCCTTCAGAACACGAAGTCCAGTTTGTAACTATACATGCACCACAGTGCGGTGCTAACAGGGTTAGTTTGTGTCCTTCCTGCCACTCACATGGAACTGCACGAGAGCAGGGTATGCCTATCCCTTTTTGCATCATGGTATGTTCAACACTCACACTGATACCTGACCTCAAATAATGGTTGAAGGCATCACTTCTCTGCTAGTAATCGTTGAATAGCAACACTTCTTATGAATGAATACAAAACCTCTTCCCTAATCAGAGTCAAGACGTTTGCTGCTGCTATTTGGTATTCCAATGAGGTTTGCATACGTGCACACACACAGCCCTTGTGAAATCATCTCATTTCTTTATTGCTGTTGAACCTAGGGAAACTGAGAACCGAAGTGGAAACACCAACTTGTCTCTGGGATACCCTGAGAGGAGCACCAAAATGGAAATACAGCGAAGCTCCAACTTCTTTCAAATCAGACAGAAAAATTACCCTAAGGCATGTCCCTAAATCACGGCTCTTTCCCCACTTAATAGAAAGAGCTGCTGCCAGCCAAATAGAAATGTTCATACTACTGCAAAACTCTGCTAGGAAAAAGCTATTTTGACATCCTCTCCTTATCTGCACCTGCACCGACTTCTCCCAGTGCTGCATCCTGAGGTCTGACAGCACCTACCACAAATCCAGAGTCCTTGGTCTCTCTTGCTCCTGTGATTAAAAATAAGCATCCAACCATCACCTGGCAACAGGTTTAGCTGTCAGGCTTCAAGTCCCAACTCAGACCTGCACTGGGTCAGTGCACTGGGAGAGAGCTCAGCCTTCCCCAAGGACCATTCGCTAATCCAAAGCCCAGAGTCCTCGGAGAGCCCTGTGGAGAGAGAAACCCAAAGCTGTGTTTCTCAGTCTTCCACCACAGCCTCTTAAAAATGAAATAGACAAGGAAAAAGAAAGGAATGCAATTAAAACAAAGTCCTTTTTTATAAAATAGAATTATCATACACTTGAATGAAAAAGAACTAAAACTATGACAAATTACGGTAATGCCATAGATGGCAATGAAATTCCACTTGCTCAGAATTATCACAGACAATCGTATCTGAGCAAATATTCAAAACCTTCGATTCGACCTACTCCAACGACGAGCGAAGAATGAGAATTCCCCAGTGTGAAGTAGTCTGAAGAGCAAGGAGCTAATGGGGAGGGTTGCTTTTCTATCCTGGTCACCGTCTATCTGTAATTCTTGGGGAATCAAGGCTTTCTAGATATGATTGTATTCCAAAGTGTAAAATAAATGTAATAATGTGACATCCTCATAGGACTTTTATAGAGCAGCAAAAATACTCTAGTAGAACCTCTCTCTACCTCTCTCTCTGTAACCCTTTCAAATAAAATCTTAAAAAAAAAAAAGGTTCTAGCAGTTTTAGGAAAGAGGTGGTTTAATATCATACATCTGTTATTAAGGCAAATAATCTTTATATGCCAATGCAAGTTCACTTAACGTAAAACATTGTTAATTGGGGAATAATGGCAATGTTTAACAGACTATTCAATTTTCTTTAGAAACATTTTGTGCTAAACTCTTAGGAACTGTTCTGAAGACATGCCAAGGCTTTAATTGGATATATTATTAGAAATAGCATAATTTTATATTGAACTTCAGCTATCGTATTAAACGTCAATAATCTCACATGAAAGGTATTTTGTATATATGGTAGAATTTAACAAAAAAGCCCAGCTACGATGAAATTATCAGAAATTAGAACAGTCAAGAAACAAAGGCAAGGTGATCAAGGTCAGGTTGAGAACCTGACTCTCCTGTTGGCATCCATTTAGTAAACCACTCTGTTAGGAAGAGGTCACCCATTCCCTCCCAGTGAATCCAAATGGAGTTATCTGAAAACAAAACCACTACAAAATCAAATTAATAGCTAATATTTTCACTTTTTTATGCTTACAAGGAAAATTCAGGGCCTAGCATCTGTGGCGCGGTAGGTTAATCTACTGCCTGCGACACTGACATCCCAGGAGTGCTGTCCAGGATGCTCCACTTCCGATCCAGCTCCCTACTAATACACCCGAGAGAAAGCAGCAGCACAAGACCTAAGTACTTGGGCTTCTGCCACCCACATGGGAGATTCGGATGAAGCCCCTGGCTTGCAGACATTTGGGGAGTGAACTGGTGGATGGAAGATCTGTCTGCCTCTTCCTCTCTGTAACTCTGCCTTTCAAATAAATTAATTTTTAAAAAATGAAATGAGAAATTCTTCACTAATTTTCAATAATTTTTTCCTTGATGTATTATAGTGAGACCTAAAAACACAGGCACGCTTTCTTGTACTTAGAAATATGGAAGACAGTTTATTGATGAAGAAAGGAAACAAAGCATCCACTAAAGGTCACTGGAAAAGTACTCCACAGGGGCCAACATTTGTCTTAGCAATGCCTGCACCCTTGTCAGAGTGCCTAGGGTCCAACCCTAACTCTGCTCCCGATTCTAGCTTCCTGATGATAGGCGTCTTGGGTCCCCGCGATCCTCATGAGAGACCTGTACTGAGTTTCTGGCTCCTGGCTTTGGCCTGACCTAACCCCTCACTGCTGCAAACATTCGGGGAGTGAACCAACAGACAGAAGAGCGTGCATGTTTTCTCTTTCTATGCCTTCCGAATTAAATATGTAAAAAAAAGATATTTTACAAACCAAGCTTAGGATACAAAAACTCAATAGTTTTCTGTTTAAATAATTCCAAATTATCAACATTAGATCTTTTTCTTTCACATTTGCAGCACCACAACCCTTTTTGGTTTAATCCCGTTGTGGGTTTGGATCTTTTTGTTTGCATTTTTTGTTTGTGGTGGCAGTTTGTGTTCCAAATAACCTAAAGCCACCTTTAAATTATTAGCCAACTGGCAAAGCAAATTTAGTAATTATAAAGACAGGACCAACAACAGATGGAAATGCTATCAAGTTTTAAAGCATTCCAGACCCACTTTGACACAGCATTTCATAACACACACACCCAGACAGTTCCTCACACAGAGATAGATAACATGCTTTCTGTTTGCAAGACTAGGAACAGATGTTTAAGTATAAAACAAACAAACTGACTTTTTTTTCCTGTCACAGGCTTCACTGAAATTTGAATTGTTAATGAAATTAAATGCCAGATAAGGACAAAGTTTAAGTGTCATTATGCATACCACAGCTTGGGGGACCCTAAGTTTTCAAGCCCTGTTGGCCAGCACTAGCGTTTCCTCCATGTGGGATGAGAATGTTGGTAGCAACTTCATATTTCCCTTTGCACATATCTCCCCCCCAAAACAGAAGCAACTCAGACTCCCGACAAAGGTATTCCCTTTAAGTTTTTGTAAAAATGGACTTATTTATTTGAGAGAGAGAGAGAGAGAGAGAGAGAGAGAACGCTTCCATCCATTGGCTCATTCCCCAAATGTCTTCTACAGCTGGAGCTGGGAGAGGCTGAAACCAGAACCAGGAACTCAATTATTGAGCCATCACTTGTTTTTCCACAGGATGTAAATTAGCAAGAATCTGCAACCAAGAACAGAGTTGGGACTTGTTATCTAGTGCCCAAAGCAGCAGTTTAACCACTGCAGAACTCCTCCTCCTGACAAAGTGACGCATGATTTACATTTTGTCACAGTCAAAACAAAAATAGACCAAAGCTAACAAAAAGGTATCCCAGAGCTCTGAAGACAGAGTGATGACATAGCTATGTTTTATTTGACCTAACCTTGAAGGTGATTCCCTGATTAAGGAAATAATGGCAATCAAATAGACACTACACTTAGACTCTAGGAAAAGTAAGGGGAAATACAGCGTTTGGGAAATAAAGGGAGATACACAGAATTAGCTAATGAAATGCTTCAGACAATTTCATAACATATGAGATACAAAGCCACATAACCAAAGAGAGCTGAATTCCACTCCGGTCCTCTTAGAAGCATGAAAAGAAGCAAATGGGAGAAACAAGAGCCAAGGGAAAAGGGAGCCAATGAAAAAGCATTCCTATTTGACATTCCTAATGCCATAATGACAGGCATAATGACTGTCATTCCTAATTAGACAGTCCTCTCCAGGTGGAAAAATGGCTTCTGGCAAACAAAAGTTTGATATAGGATCAGTAAGAAAATGCAGTTTCAAATATCAGAAGCACATTAGAGGCTGGAGGACAAGAGTGTCGCACCCAAGGACCCTGTGTCATCAAGTCCCACCAGGCCCTGCACTGAAGAGCTGTCCTACAGGTGGCAAGAGCAGTGATTCACGTGGCAAGCTGTGGACCTCTTCTATGGAGAAGCAACAGCTGAAACACTGCTGACTTCCTCGAGTCTATCTTTGTTCCATTCCTAGCCCCAAGGACAATGATGTTGGGTGCTTCATCTTATGTCAATGAAAATATAAAAATCGACTTACTGAAAATGGAAGAAAATGGTGACAGAATGATCTAGTCCTGGCATTTCCTTCAAATAATAGCATCTCCCTGGTAATCAAGTATAATCTAGTGTATCAAGCAGGCCTTTTGTTTAAGGCCAAACTTACTGTATTAACGATCCTGGAAATATTACCTCCCTACTTCAGTAGTTTGTTTTGAAAAATTACACATGGTGAACAAATGACCATACATCCTCTACAACAGAGCATTTAAAGTTTCCTTTCACCGAGCCTTCAAAGGTCACAAAGACATCTTCTGGAGAGATGTTCATGCTTCATGCTCTCTATTACAGAAATAATGTTCACCCAGAGTTCACTCAGCAGCCACAACTGTGTCGATGCAAACAAGCAAATGGGAAGTACCGGTAATTCTTTGATGACTAATAATAACGCTGCACATTTCACATACGGAAACTCAGCTCCATTACCACAGCCCATTTGTGTTTGCTATGATCAATTCAATTAGTGAAATACACAGTGAACACACAAGAGAAAGAACATCACGAATAGGGGACAGAGTTACAGGTGAGGCAAGAACAAGAAGGAAAACAAACAGCCAGAAATAATTAGGGAAAATCTGGGTAAAAACATAAATAAAAGAATTGTAATACCATCTCCCGGCCGGCGCCGTGGCTCACTAGGCTAATCCTCCACCTTGCGGCGCTGGCACACCAGGTTCTAGTCCCGGTTGGGGCGCCGGATTCTGTCCTGGTTGCCCCTCTTCCAGGCCAGCTCTCTGCTGTGGCCCGGGAGTGCAGTGGAGGATGGCCCAAGTGCTTGGGCCCTGCACCCCATGGGAGACCAGGAGAAGTACCTGGCTCCTGCCATCGGATCGGCGCGGTGCGCCAGCTGCAGTGCGCCGGCCGTGGCGGCCATTGGAGGGTGAACCAACGGCAAAGGAAGACCTTTCTCTCTATCTCTCTCTCACTGTCCACTCCTGCCTGTCAAAAAAAAAAAAAAAATACCATCTCCCAAGATCTCCAAGTAGGGAGTGAAACTTGAGCCACTGGAGGCAATGAGTTTGCTCTCAACAGTCAAAGCTTCTGGCAGCCCCTCCCTTCTTTCAGAAAGCAGAAGAGTGACAATAACAATGCCCATAATAAGGTCTCTGTACATCTGCTGTATCTGACACACCAGACCAAAGCATCATGGGGAGTGCATGAAGGCACATCCATCCAAGGTCATTCAAGCGTTTCTTTCAATTTTAATACCTAAAAAAGGAAGCTTTCAATACTTGGAAATTGTCTTCCATGGCCTTTCAAAACCCTTAATAAAGCAAAAACAAATAAGGCATTTCTGTACTGGTGTTGCAGGTGGTCATCAAAAAAGAACAAGTGGAACTGCTAAGTAAGGCAATCTGTGTTTATACAAAGCAATCGCCTAAGAACTTATAGAATAAAATATAACAATACTATTTTTGTAATGTGTTTTTTTTTTCCATTGGATTTTATTTAAGTCAACTCAAGGTTTGTATATGAAAGCTGATCTCTTTTTTTGTGGGTAATATGTGTTATGTATGAAAACTGAAAAATAATCTTAAAATGCATAAAAACAATCAATGCTGAATGTTACTGTAACTGAGCATAAAATCTTTGGTGGACTCGTTTTGGATCACGTCTCATTATCTCAGAGAGGGTAAAACGAGCCAGGCTGAAATGCTTACACTTTTGCAATAAGCTGAAGCATCGTATTTGTAGTAGACATCACCAGTACAGCTGACTCTTTAATAAGTCAATACATCAGAATGATGTAAGTGGACAAGTTTGCCCACTGTGTTACTTGCCTATGGTAGACATAACAGAATATCACAGACTAGGCTGCTCAAATAGCAGAAATGTATTTTCTCATAGCTTTGGAGTCTGGAAGAAAGCCTGATACAGAAAAAAATGTTGCATGGCTGCACTTAAATGTGAGATGCATGTATGGCTACCATGCATATGTATGTGACACAAGCATCATACATACATGACAGCACTTCAAAACACTCATGGGAAATGCAGTTAAAAGTTTACTTTGATGCAAAAAATGAAATGGATTATTTCCATAATACATATTTCCTATGAACTGTTTGAAGATATTTTGTGTGTACAGATATGTTCCGTCACAGCAGGTCAGAAAGGGGAAGGAAGTGGGAAAATGCAGGTCTAAGGATTTTGAAAAATCACAGATATGAAAAATGTACAAGACTAGCGAATGAACATACAAATGTGGACCAAAGTTAATAGAATTGTATCAAACTGAGGATTTCTGGTAAATACAGGGATTTTAGTTGCTCAGTAGCTGCTGATGTCACACAGAAAAGAAATAACTGAGATCGTGGTAAAAATTTTGCTTTTTGAATGTGTCCCCACACTTCAAATATACATAGTGAAATTTATTTTTAAAAATTATGTTTAGCGCCAATATATAAGGGAGAACATGCAGTATGTGTCTATGTCTGGGTCAACAATTTGCAACTATTGTGATGCAAATGATAGAATTTCACGCTTTGTAGCTGAATAATATTCCATTGTATAAATTAAAGCAAAAACAAAGGAATATCCTTATCAGTTTTGCAAAAAACAGTGTTTTGTCCAACTTTAAGTAATTGTCAAATTGTTAAGAATCATGCACTATCACAGCTTTAATATATGAGGGAAGTTTCATTTGATTATTGTTTATAACCCTTGGCTATATTCCTGGTGAAATATGGTCTTTTTTCTTTGCTGAACCTTTAATTTAGCACACCATTAAGCCATAGACTATAATGTAAATCAAACATACATTATCATAAAAATAAAAAGAAAAAAACAAGAAAATGATTTTTTAAAGTTTGATTTTTCTCCAGGCTTTTGGCAGGCAGGTGGCTACTTGCTCTTGCTGTGTCCTCACAAAGCCTTTCAGTGTGTGCACTTTTCTAGTATCTTCTTTATGCCAAATTCCTACTTAAAAAAATTACTTGGGTCCAGCGTTGTCGTGTAGCGAGTGAAGCTGTTGTTTGCAATGCCAGCCTTCCATATTGGTACGAGTTTCTGTCCTGCCTGTTCCATTTCCAATCCAGCTCCCTGCTTGTGGTCCGGGAAAGCAGTGGAAGATGGCCCAAGTGCTTGGGCTCCTGCACTCATGCTGGAGACCTGGAAGAGGCTCCTGGCTTTGGATTTGTCCAGTTTTGGCCATTGCAGTCATTTGGGGAGTGAACTAGTAGATAAAATACTGCTCTCCCTGTGTCTCCAACTCTGGGAGGGAGGGAGGGAGGGAGAGAGGGAACGGAGAAAGGGAGGGAGGAAGAAGGGGGGAAGGGGGAAGGGAGGGAGGGAGGGAGGGAGGGAGGGAGGGGGAAAGGGAAAAAGGGAGGAAGGGGGGAAGGGAGAAAGGGAGGGAGGAAGGAAGGGGGAAGGGAGGAAGGGGGAAGGGAGGAAGGGGGAAGGGAGAGAGGGAGGAAGGAGGGAAGGAGGGAAGGGGAGGGAAGGAGGGGAGGGAAGGAAGGAAGGGGAGGGAGGGAGGGAACAGATAAAAGAATGAAAGGAAGAAAAGAAAGAGAAGGAAAGAAAGAAGGAAGAGAAGGAAGAGAAGAAAGGAAGGAAGGAAGGAAGAGAGGAAAGGAAGGAAGGAAGGAAGGAAGCAGCAGAAGATGGCACAAATGCCTGGGCCTCTGCTACCCATGTGGGAGACTGGGATGAAGCTCCTGGCTTAGGCCTGGCCCAGCTGTGGGTGTTGTGGCCAATGTGGGGACTGAATCAGCAGATAGAATATCTCTTTCTCCTTCTCTCCCTGTAACTCTTTCAAATAGACAATAAAAACAAATCTTTAGTATATAGTATTTATTTGAAAGGTAGACAGATCACTTCCACGTGATGATTCATTCCCTCAAAGTCCAAGTGGTCAGGACTGGGCTGGACTGACCCCGGTCGCCGGCATGGGTGGTAGGTGTTCAGTTACCTGAGCCAGCACGGCAGTCTCTCAGTAAGCTGGAGTTAGGAGTCAGGGCGGGTAATCAAATCTAGATACTCTGATACAGGATGTGGGCACCTTAACTGCCAGACTGAACACCTGCTCTGACACCCACCAGGTTAGATTAGGACCCACCCTACCAGGCTCATTTTAACTTAATCACCACATTAACTTTTTTTTTTTTAATTGAAAGAGTTACAGAAAGAGGTAGAGACAGAGAGAGAGGTCTTCCATCTGCTGGTTCACTCCCCAGATGGCTGCAATGGCCGGAGCTGCACCGATCCAAAGCCAGGAGCCAGGTGCTTCTTCCCAGTCTCCCACAGGTGCAGGGACCCAAGGACTTGGGCCATCTTCTACTGCTTTCCCAGGCCATAGCTGGATTGGAAGTGGAGCAGCCGGGACCAGAACTGGCGCCCATATGGGATGCCGGCGCTTTAGTCCAGGGCTTTAACCCGCTGCGCCACAGTGCCGGCCCCAATCACCACTTTAAAAGCCCAACCTCAAAATACAATCACATTCGGAGGTGCAGTGCATTAGAACTCCAACGGATGAATTTTGGAGAAACCCAGCTCAGCCCATAAATGTCTTGCCTTCTGCCCTGCCCCTAAATCCAGGTCCACCCTCCATCATACCACCAGCCCAAAGTTTTAGCTCAGTCCAGAATCAATTCTAAGTCTCCCTTCTCACCTAAATGCCATGCAAATCAAGTGTGAGTAAGAAATAAGGTATGATTCATTCTGAAGTAAAATTCCTCTCCAGCTGTGAATCCGTGAAAAAAGCCAAGTTCTCTGCTTCAAAAATAGGCTTAACATATACATTCCTCCTTCAAGAGGAAGAAAGAGACAAGGACAATGCAATCACAGCTAGCAAATCTGAAACCCAGCAGAGCCCATCACGTTAGATTTTAAGGCTCAAGAATAATCCTCTTGGCTTGATGCTCTGTCCTTGGGCCCAGGGAATAGTGGTCCTGCCTTCCTGACTCATTGTGTTGATGGCAACAGCGGAGGCCACTGGGCCTGCCAAAGTCGAAGTGAGGAGGAGATGGCCTCATGCTAGATCTGTGCTCTCTGGGTCCACGGGGGGCAGCCGCAGCCCTGCCCTTCTCCCACTCACCTTCAGGTCACTCTCTCCTCTCCTCAAAGGGCAGCATCTGCTTGTCCCCAGACAGTTCTATTGTCTGTCTTGTACAGTCCCGTGACTCTAGCAACTCGCCGTCATTTTGTCCCATCTCTGTCCCCTTTCGTCTACGCTGACAGTGTGTCTGCAGGTGTCATACCAACTCTACCCTTAGCTTCTGCTCAGACGGATGACTGGATTCATGAGGTGCAAGCCAATCGCTGTCCAGCCAGAACCTCTGTTTTATTTCCAGTACATATTTGCTCAATTTTTGCACTGCAGCCAGACTGAGAATTTTCCAAATCCTTACGTTCTGGTCCCTTCTTGCCTAACAATTCCTCCTTGCATGCATCATCCTTTCACATTTTATCATAAGCTGCAAGGAGAAACTGGCTACACTATCCACACTTCGCTCAGAAATCTCAACTAAATATCCAAGCCCAGCAATTACAGAATCTGTCTTCCAGCAGAGGCTGGAGCATGACTCGGCCAGGTTCTCTGCTATTTCATAATGGGGAGCACCCTACCTCCTGTGTCCAACATCACACTGTCATGTCCATGTTATCACCAAAAGCACCCTGGAGTCTATATTCCTGCTAATAGTCCCTGCAAGGTGAACTAGGCCTTGTCTAGCACGTGCCTCACAACTCTGTAAGCATGTGTCCATCACCCAGTTTTGAAGTTACTTCCACAATCGTATGTATTTGGTACAGCAATGTCTGATTTCCTGTTACAAAAATCTGTGAGTCAGAGATCAGAAATAATAAATTTCACACACACATACACATGCATGCACACACACAGGTATTTCAAATAGCTCATAGAATTTACTTTTTAAAAAACTATTTCATTTCTTTCTTTAGGAAGTAGAGTTACAGAGAGACACACACACACACACACACACAGAGACAGAGGTCTTCTATCCACTGGTTCACTCCCCAAATAGTCATGACAGCCAGAGCTGAGCCAATCAGAAGCCAGGAGCTTCTTCCAGGTCTCCCATGTGGGTACAGGGGCCCAAGCACCTGGGCCATCTTCTTCTGCTTTCCCAGACCATAGCAGAGAGCTGGATCGGAAGAGGAGCAAACATAGGGATGCTGGTACAGCAGGTGGAAGCTTAGTCCACTACGCCAAAGCACCAGCCCCAGCTCATAGAATTTAAAATATAATTTTATTTTGGCACAAAAACAATTTTGAAACCCCTGCTTCTTTTTTCAGGATTATATATTTTCCAAATATAATTTTTTGCCCCCAAATAAACTCATGCTTTGATTTCCATTTTCCACAAGTTTTCTGAAGTCCCCTCTGTGTGTATGTGTGAATATGTACGTGTAAGGATATGAGAAATAGATTGATTTTAAGGAACCGGCTTATGCTGTTTGGAGGCTTGCTATGTCCAGTCTGCAGAGGGAAACAGGCAGGCTGGAGGTGCAGGGAGGAGAGGCAGTTTTAGCTTACAGAGTTGCTGGTAGAATTCCTTTGTGTCCAGAAAAGGTTGGTCTTTGTCCTACTAAGGCCTTTAAGTAGCTAGGCATGGTCTACTCACATTCCTCAAGTCCACTGATTCAAACCTTAATCTCACCCAGACACCACCTTCCAAGAATGATATTTGACCAAACAAGTGAGCACTGTGGCCCGGCCACATAGCCACAAACAGTGAGCCCTCGTGCCAAGCTTCGTTTCCGTTTTCCGTGTAGGGCTTTGATGCACCAAAAAGGTCAGTAGCAATGGTGAGGTTACAAAGACTGATTATATTTGCTTTCAAAGCAAAGAAATTAAACTACCCTGGTCTGGTTGGAAGCACAGTAAACCAAAACCACCATAAACACTGGGCACTGTGGTGTATTGGGTTAATCCGCTGCTTGAGAACTCACACATTCCATGTCAAAGTGTCAGGCTGCATCCTGGCTTTTCCACTCCTGATCCAGTTTCCTGCTGATGCACGCTGGGAGGATGCACCCTTAGACGATGGCTAAGGTGCTTGGGCCCCTGCCCCCTACAGGGAGACCCCGCTCCTTGCTTCAGCCTGATGCAGCCCTGGTTGTTACAGGCACATGGGGGAGTGAACAAGCTTGTGCTGTCTGTCTCTCTCTCTCAACAAGTTAACAAAAATTTAAAAATATACTTTTAAAAAAATTCAGTTTGTTTTAGTAGTTATGACATTGCAGCCTGAGGTTGGACAGCATGATCAGGAGAGTATGGCTCAGGATGCAGCCACTGTCAAGTCCACGAGTACTGTCTCAGAGTCCATAAGACTGGGGCCGGCGCTGTAGTATACTAGGTTAATCCTTCGCCTGCGGCGCTGGCATCCCATATGGGCGCCAGTTCTAGTCCCGGTTGCTCCTCTTTCCATCCAGCTCTCTGCTGTGGCCCGGGAGGGCAGTAGAAGATGGTCCAAGCCCTTGGGCCCTGCACCTGCATGGGAGACCAGGAAGAAGCACCTGGCTCCTGGCTTCAGACTGGCGCAACTCCAGCCACTGTGGCCATTTGGGGAGTGAACCAACAGAAGGAAGACCTTTCTCTCTGTTTCTCTCTCTCACTGTCTGTAATTCTATCTGTCAAATAAATAAATAAAATCTTTTTAAAAAATTGTAAAAAAAAGAAAAGAAAAGAAAAAGAAGCCCTAAGACTGAGGGTCTGGAGAAAATCTCTTCTCATCTCTCAGCCTGGGTAGCCTTAACTTCAGAGGGCGCTTTAGAAGATGAGGCTGCTTCTATTTCTAAAATGCTAATACTTAGGGCAGCCGCTCCTGGTATCTCAGGGAAACTTCCTTGAGCTGAGCACTAAAAGTAAGTGCTATTTTCACACAGGCAATAGTAATACTTGATTCACTGAAGTATGTAATGTACTCATTTTGCATTTGCCTCATTTTAAAGAGAAACATAGTTTTTAATCACATTTCCTTACCCGATTCCCTAGCGACAAATCAGACATTTTGACAAGCACTGGCTTTGATCGCACGGAGCAAACCAGTCAGGCATGAGGATTAAAATAAAATCAAGTTAAAGAATAATTTTTTTTATTATATTTGAATCTAAGTTTGAGTTGTTTTTTCAGATTCAACTGTTCATTAGTTTTCTATGGAATAGGAGAGGTCAAAGATCATACTTGAGTTTATCAGAAAGAGAAGGTCAGACAGATTTTGGAAGCTTTGCTGGCTCCGCTCTGTATAGGCAGTAGTATTGGGATTGAAATTCTGGCTCCATGGCATCACTCTGGGCACTTGGTTACATTTAGGGGATGGGTCCCATTAGACAGCATGTGCTGGACCCATCGCTACTGCAGAAGGAATTTAGCTACACAGAAGCACACGAGGTATTAGAATGTGCTCCTCAAAGAGCCTAGAAAATGGCTTTTATATCTACTCATGCTAATTAGGAAATTACTGAAAATATTTCCCAAATTCAAAGCAGCAGCACTCCTCACTGATATGCCACTCTCTCCTTATATGGCAGCCCTGCTACAAATCAAAGCTGAATAATCATCCATCACTGTCAAAGGTAAATTACTGCCTAGGGAGAAAAAAAAAAAAAAAGCAGGATGACATTTAAAACATTGAGAAAGAGTCAGCGAGGCCCTCATGCAACCGACAAGCTGCAGAAAAAGCACAGTGGAAACCAGCACCACGGACAGCCAGGTACACGAAAGGTCAGGTGCCACTCACACCTGCGCCATCAGTGACAACAAGGAAGATCAGGCGAGGAACATCCTTTGATGATTCCCCCCTCCGTCTACACCAGTTTTACCATGTTATTCCAGCAGGTTCTCAGAACAGCTGGCTGTCTCCATCTCATGGCAACTAAGCCTTAGCAAAACGAACACTGTGCCAGTGTGTGAGGTGGTGTAGCCAAGATGGACAAGCAAGATCTGTCTGACTCAGAACCAATGCTATTTTCGCTGCTCCACGCTGCTCAAACCACCTGAGGAGTTAGAGGTAGTGTGACGGGTGCTTTCATGAAAGAGCAGGTAACTGCGCGAACACCCTGGATGTTCACACAGCTTTGCTTCCACGCATCAGTCTCTAGCCCTGCGAAATGGAATGAGAATTACTACCCAATGTGATGGGGATTCAATGAAATACCTGTCACAGAAAGTTGCAACATGTACCACACAATGAGGATATGACAAACCAAAGGTGTATTCCTCATACTCAGTCTAATTTCTGACCGTATTAACACATTTGGAAGTATACCAGGCATCGTGTCCATCTCTCAGTTTGATGATACTGAAGATATTTTAGAGTCAAATATTAAGTTAGTCTTTGAGATATGGGAACAACTGTCAGTGTTACAATTATCATTCATCTCTAATTTTAAATCATCTTTAATGATTTCATTATCTTTTTCCCTGTCCTGCTTTCTACGTGTTTTGCTTCAAATAGTTTGTCTGTCATGAGCTCATAGAGTCCTGCTATCAGAGAGAAGAATGGCCTAAGGAAATGACATAAAACATCACGTGGGCGGCACATCGGGTTAAGGTACTGCCTGGTACAACCACACCCCACACCTGAGTGCCTGGTTCAAGTCCCCAGCTACTCTGCACTTCTGATGCAGCTTCCTGTTCATTAACCTGGGGGCAGAACACGATGCCACAATTTCTGGGTTCCTGCCACCCAGAGGGGAAACCCAGATGGAGTTCCTGGCACCGGGCTTCTGCCTGGCCTAGCCGCAGCTGTTGTGGGAAAATGAATGGAACATCTCACTCTCCCACTCTGCGTCACTCTGCCTTTTAAATAAATGAATACTGAAAAATACAATGTGCTGCTGGTGACTTAGAACATCACTATCAAAACATCTCTGCATCAGTAAAAATACACAAAGCCCTTTACTTAAGTGCTTGAAGTTACTGAGAGCTGCAGTCACATTGCCTGGGTTACAATCCAAGATGGGCTCACTACATCAACACTGAGCAAGCGGTCCAGTGTCAGCCACCATAAGCTTCCTTCATGAAAGAGGGTGACAATCACATCACCCCCAAAGGATGTTTCTGAATGGTAAGTGAGGGATGCAAAGGGCTCAGCAAGTGGAAGCACAGGGGGTTAACTCAATGCATTTGGGCTCTTACTGGAATGCTAACATCTAGGTCAGCAAGCCAAAGAGAGGCCTTGGAAGAGCACTGGAAAGATCCTTAGGTGATGATCAGCCCTAGACAGGCTGTAGTCAAATATGTGTGATGTGTGCAACTGTGCAAGAAGCAGTTCTAGGGTTCTGCCATTAATTTTGAGGCAGGAAATAAAATGACTCTGCATTTGCACAGGGGCCTACCACTAAACCTTCCCTCTGGGTCACTTGTACGTAAGAGCTTAGTAAATCTTTATCAGGGATCAGTCTGTCAATAAATATTTATTGAGCACCAATAACATTCAAGAACTAGGCCAGGTGTTTGCAAAAACAATGACCAAGACTGGTGTGGTCCCTGATCTCCTGAAAAAAAAAAAAAAATCATTCTAATGTGTGAGAAATACTAAAAGAAAAGTAGATCCACAAACAATTAGTTTAATGATAAATGATATGAAATAAGCAAGATAGATGCATGCAAAGTAAAGAATGATGGGAGGAGGGCGTCTACTTGAAAGAGGGAGGCCAGGGCTTCCTCTTTGGAAAGGTGGCTTTTCAAAGGAGACTGGAAAGAGGAGAGGGAGTCAAGGGAAATGACAGGGAGCAGAAGAAAGGGCCTCCTGGAGGGCCAGAGGCAGGAGATCTGAGCATTCAAAACTGGAAAGTAGCGAACAAGGGAGGGAAAGCCTGGAGGATGGTGAAATCTATTTCATTGTAAGGCCAGGGAAAAGCCAGCAGAAAAATATCTAAGCAGGGTAGTGATGTGACCCAAGTTACCTCCTGAGAAGAATGGATTTTTTTTTTTTTTTAAAAGATTTACTTATTTGAAAGGCAGAGTGACAGAGAGGGAAAAAGGGAGAGAGATCTTCCATCTGCTGGTTTATTCCCCAAACGCCCTCAACACTCCACCCGGTTCTCCTATGTGGGTGGCAAGGGGCCACAGACACATTTGAGCCAACACCTGCTGATCCCCAGGGTGCATTAGTAGGAAGCTAGATCAGAAGCGGATCAGCTGGAGCTCAAACTTGAACTTCCATACGGGATGATGTGGGAGTTCCAAGCAGCAGCCTCACTTGCTGGTCACAACACAGGGCCGAGAGAGTGGCCTGTAATTGCCTCTATAGCAGACTGGGGAGAGCACCACCTAGTCAAAGGATGAAACGCAATAGCAATCGATCAGGCGAACAGAGATCATGAAGGATACAAGGATAGACTGAAGAATAAGCAATAAAGCACAGTCCCAGTTTGATCCGAGATGAGTAAGAGAGATGCCGGGACTGTGGCACAGCAGGAAAAGCTGCTACCTACAACACGGCCATCCCATCTGAGCACTGGCTGGAGATCAGGCAGCTCCACTTCCAATCCAGTTTCCCTGCGGCTGCACCCGGGAAAGTAGCAGAAGCTGACCCAAGTGCTTGGGCCACCGCTGTCCACACTGGAGACCCAGATGGAGTCCCAGGCTCCCGGGAGTTGCGCCCACTTGGGAAGTAAACCAGTGGTTAGAAGATTGTCTTTTGCCGATCACAGTCCTGGCTAATAGCAGGCATTTGGCAAGTGAACCAGGGGATGGAAACTTGCTTTCACTTTGCCTCTCAAATAAATAAATTTAAATTTAAAAACAAATAAATGAGATAACAAGAATAGCTGGAGGTTTCAGCTTGAGTAGCCAGCCCCAGTGGGAGGCAGGCAGTGAGCAGAGACAACACCAGCAGGCTTTGGCTCTCGGGAAAGAAAGATTCCGAGAAAAAGGTCACACGGGGCTGCAGCAGTTGTCGTCTTATTTATTTTTCTCTGCTTTCTTCCCTTAGCAGGCTCTTGACAAGTAGCTTGACACTGAAGTCCTAGTGAGGGAATATAAATATGCTTAATTCATTATAGGCAGAGATAAAGCAATCAGCTTTCTCTTAAGGGTCATTATCTAGATATGATTGTATTGTAAATTTGAGCCAGGTGTCTGGAGGCAGGAAATCAATAGGCCAGCTCACAGGCCCGCCCCCAGTTCCCCACATTTGAATGCAACACAATTTTTCCCTCCAGAATCTCTACTCCTGCAGCCTCCCATCAACCACACCCCGACTCAGATGCCAGAAGTGACTGCCTTCAGGAAAAACAAAGCATTTTTTTTCTGTTCTCAAGACTCATCCTAAACTAATATATTGATTCACCCACGGTTCCTGTGAATGGTATTTTTAAATCAATACAGATGGTCCCTGGCTTACAAGGGTTGGGCTTAACATTATTCAACTTTGTAATGTAGCGAAAGTGAAATACAGTCAATAGCAACAGACTTCACGTTTTGAATGGCAATCTTTCCCCGGGTGAGTGATAGTCAGTAGGATAACCCTGGGGATGCCAGGGAGTAGCAATGAACACAGCCTCCACGCAGCCCCAAGCTCACCGAAGACACAAAAGCCACTCTACAGTGTGCTGTGCTGCCATGACACCTGACAGGTTAGGGAACTAACTACGTTTTTGACTTATGATGCTATTCAACTCTCTTGAGGGGTTTATTGGGATACAACCCCACCCTAAATTGGGGAGCAAATGTAGCACCTAGGTTGCATGGAGACTTATGTATTGCTCTGTTAGTAGGGAGGGCAGTACTAAAGAACTGTCTTGTTATGTAGAAGATGCAAGGCCTTGATTTATTTGAAAGTCAGGGTTACAGAAAGAGACAGACTGAGACCCCCAGATGGCTACAACTTCCAGGGGTGGGCCTCATCCGGGTCTCCCACATCACTGCAGGGGACCAAGCACTTGGGCCATCTTCTGCTGGTTTCCTCAGGCTATAGCAGGAAGCTGGACTGGAAATGGAGCAGCTGGGACAAGAACAGGCTCCCATGTGGGATGCCTGTATTGCAGGTGGCAGCTTTACCTGCTACATCACAATATCGGCTCCAAAATGCTATGCATTCTGAATTCAGTTTCTATCTTTCAGCCCCATATCCCTCAACACAAACAAACCTAATGGATGACCCAATATTAAAGGTGTTCCAGGAAGACTGGTCTGGTATGGAATACAGAGATCGTAAGTGCTCTCTGGCAACATATACCTGCTGCCACAAAGATTGCACATCCTGAACCAGGAATCTTTATGGCCAGTAAACATCAGGCACACAAATCCCTAAAATGCAGCCTTTTTCACTGGACAGCACCAGGAGCTGGTTTTACATGTCACTGCCTACTTGCACAGGAAGAGCCTTTGAGAACATTTGTTCACAACCATCAGAGGAAGTGTGTCCCAACTTGTGCTGTCAACACTTGAAGGTAAGATTTGGAAGCCTGTCCATCAAGATTTGAAACTCCTGATGACCAGTGTGTCCCCCTAATTCACAGGAGACTGAACAGCTACAAGAAATGGATATAGCATATAAAATAGTTATATATAAATATAGTTGGCCTGAACACTGTATTCCTCTTTAGATTTATTTTTAAAGGTTTAGTTATTTGAAAGGCAGGGCAACACACACACACACACACACACACACATACACACAGGCAAGACAGAGGGGGAGGAGATCCATTTATAACTGCTGGTTCATTCCCTAAAAGACTACAACAGCCAGGGCTAGGCCAGGCCAGAGTCAGAAGCCAGGAACTCCATCTGGGTCTCCATCATGGGGTAGGGACCCAAGCACTTAGGCCATCTTCTGCTGCTTTCCCAGTTACATTAGCAGGGAGCTGGAGTAGAAGAGGACTGGCTGGGACTTGAACCAGCACTTGGATGTGGGATGCCCACATTTAAAGCAGCAGCTTAACCTATTGTACCACAATGCCAGCCCCTTCAATTTATCAATGTTTACATTTGCAGTGTCCTAAGATTCATGAGGTCTGTGGCTGTGTGTCTGTTCCCTTATTTGTCTGGCAACTGATACTGAATGTAGAATGAAGTAAATAAGAAAAGTATTATCCAAATTAATAAATCTTTCTTTGCTGGGCCTCATTTAGAACACTTGCTGCAATTCCGGTATCCGTGTTTTCATAGGATTTTCGGTATATCCAGAACCGGTTGACCAACATGGCAGAGAGACAAGACTGGCCCACGAGCAACATGGAAATTAGCAACACAATCTAGGAATGGTATGAGGAGCTGGGAGCGTTTTTATGTATTTGAAAATTACGGCATTTTAAAGAAATTAAACTGATTATGGATCCTCAAAAGGCAAAATTAAGAGAAGCACATGGAAAGAAATGAAAGGCCTATTTTATTTCAAGATTACGGAGAACAGGCTCGTGATCCGAATTACCTAAGTTTTAGACCTCTGTCTCAAGAAGACATACAGATGCCACTAACACATGCATCCAAACCACAGGTCAAAGGCCACTGGCCCTGAAATGCTGCGGATACCTGTCTGTTCCCCCAGAGAGCGCCATCCCTGAGCAGCTCTGTTCTGTAACATAAAAGCACGGGTTCTGCCTTGTTGTTTCAGAGGGAGAATGACTTATCTAACGCATGTTCTAACAGCTTAACTTGGCATAGGGTGGGGTATCTTTGATGGGATAAAGGCAAAAGCAGGTGATGGGGCCTAAAGTCATGAATATTTTAACAGTGATGATAAAAGTGAGTATCAATGGGAAAGAAAGTCTCTGAAGAGGATAATCCCATTCACATACACTTTAACAAGTGCAGGAGGGAAGGAATGAAAAGGGTCCGGGTGATAACCAACTTCTAAGCAGGAGGGACTGAAGTGCTGCTGGTAATAGTGAGAGAAAGGCAAGTGTTAGAAAAAGAGAAGGGGGATGACAAGGCATAGGAGAAGCCTCCTAGTGACAGTTACAACATAGGAGACAGGAAGGTACATACTCAAATTTGGGTCTAGCACTGGTTAGCCTTTGTCCGTCACCACAGCTAGTGTCCACCATGTGCCAGACACTGCACAAGGTGCTTCTTGAGCACATAGGAGAAAAAAGTAGTCTCCTTGACTACGTATCTACAGGGCAACAATTAGAAGTCCTGGTAAGTTAAGACCATGGAACACTGTGATGCTATTACAATGATACATCTGTGCAATGGACATCTAACAGCAGAGACATTTATACAGTTTGACCTTGTTTCAAGAAAACCCTAAAAGGACCACAAATGACCCACATGAACATTCTCTACATCCATCTGTATATTTTTCTCATACTTCAATCCAATTTTTCAGGGAAGCCTTTTGGCTTTCTCTTTAACATGTATTGAACACCATAGATAAACACCAAGAGAATGAATCACCAGGCTTGTTATCTTGGAAAGCAGAGAGCATTAGAATGGGATATTTAAAACCAATACAAACCAAGAAGAAAACAAAAAAAAATCCAACATACTATAAATCTGAATGAATATTTAGACTACAGATTCCATCCATAATACTAATAAAAAATCCAGTTATGGGCCGGCGCCGTAGTTCACTTGATTAATCCTCTGCCTGCAGCGCTGGCATTCCATATGGGTGCCGGTTCTAGTCCTGGTTGCTCCTCTTTCAGTCCAGCTCTCTGCTGTGGCCCAGGAGGGCAGTGGAGGATGGCCCAAGTGCTTAGGCACCTGTGCCCACATAGGAGACCAGGAAGAAGCTCCTGGCTTCGGATTGGCGCAGCACCGGCCGTAGCGGCCATTTGGGGAGTGAACCAGTGGAAGGAAGACCTTTCTCTGTGTCTCTCTCTCTGTCTATAACTTTACTTGTCAGAGAAAAAAAAATCCAGTTATTAGGTATACAATGGACAGTAATTAAAAGGTAACTTTTTTATTTATATGAAAGAAAGAGTAACAGAGAGAGCGAGAGAGAGAGAGAGAGAGAGAGATGAAGCATTTTTTCCATTTACCTGTTCACTCCCCAGATGGCTACAATGGCCAGAGCTAGGTCAGGCCAAAACCAGGAGCACCATCTGGACCTCACACATGGGTAGCAGGGGGCCAAGCACTTGAGCAATTCTCCACTGCTTTTCCAGGTGCATTAGCATGGAGCTGGATCGGAAGTGGAAAAGTCAGGACTTAAGCCGGTGCTCATATGGGATACCAGCTTCACATTTTGATGGGTTAACCCACTGTGTCACATGCTGGCCCCCTAAAGGTAACATATTTAAATGAATCAACATAATGAGATAACTGGATTATAAGACAGCTTTGTGTATCCATCGCTTCAATTCTTTCCCAATAACACACTTTTATAAAACTAATCTGTTTTACACCTGACTTCCAGGGTTGAGGGGATATATGGTGAAAGAAGAGATTTCAGTCCTTGTCCTTGAGTTCACTTGTACAAAATACAGAAAGTAAACAAATACAGCAAGTGTTAAGTATGTAGGGGGTGGAAAGCTTGTATAAATCACTCTCTAAGGTGGGAGTTTTTGTTTTAATTGTTATGCTTCTTTTGTAGTCATTTCCACTGCACTAATCCCCAGGACCTTGGCTCTGCTAAGTACATGCATGGCTTTACCTTCTGCCTACTGTTCGCTAATCCCCTGCCCTGTCAAATGGGCTGTGAGCTCTTCATTCTGTGTGAAAGGTCAGTCCTTTCTCCTGGTCGGATGTGTTTGCCCAATAAAATATGTGCACAGCTTTACATGTTAAAAAGCAAATCAAGTCAGCTGGCTTCAACAAAGATTTTTTCATCCATGCAGCCGACTAAGAGTCGTGGCCATGGAGACACCAGGTGGGAATCTATTAACTGCACAGGTTATCTTGTTCCCAAATTGCACACGGTCAGACACAACTCCACAGCTCCACTCTTGGCATCTCTACCCTGAAAGTCATCTTAAACCACATGCATCCAAGCCATACTCTACCAAAATCTTGCCTAGACCAAGATGCCTAGAGGCACTGCTGACTGCCTTTCTTTCTCTCATATCCCAAAACCAATTTGTCAGGAAACTGTATTGACTATCCCTTCAAAAGTATAGAAGTTGGACCAGCTCCTTACCATGCCCACTGCTGTGACCCTGCCCCAAGCAATCAAAATTTCTTGCTTCAACAAACAATTCCTGTAGCCTCTTAGGTACGTAGTCCCAGTGCTGTTCCAACTCAGGCTCCCACACTCTCTATCCTGGACACAGAAGTGCAAATGATGGTTTTAAAAGGAAAACCACATCACTGCACACCTTGTTCAAAACCTTCAATGACTCTTCATTCCTGTATTTGTCCTCTCTCTGTAATTCACTTTCTACAGCAATCTTTTTTGTAGATTTTCTACGTCATCCCTGCTTGAACGTAAGATCTTTGCTGGTTCTACTCACTGGAGTATCACAGGAACCCAGAACAGAACTTCACACAGAGTAGACCCTTATTACACATTCTTAAGTACTGGTTAATCTTGTTTTTTTTTCCCCCCACACCAAGCAGGATCAAACCATGAACAATGTTTAAGTTCGCTCTTTCGGCCAGCAAGCCTCCGCAGAACTTCTGTAGAACTTCAGTAAGGAAAAAGGTTCAGATTCCTATAACATCAAAAATCCAATGTGAATTCTTAACCCAATAACTCCCGTCACAAAGAACACCTTTCTGGGTATTACAACATGTGTCTTTTGTTGTTTTGTTTAGATTTCCTCCTTTAACATACTAGGGTTTTCATTTTTTTTAAAAAACAGACAAGTATAACTCCATTTATAACTCTAGTCTCCTTTATCTTCAGAAGAGCTTTACGATAGTGGCCTACCACTAATTGTAAAAGGATCTAGCAACACTATGCTCAACATGTGGCACCTAAATCACTAATTCACTACTGAAAAACAACACACTGGAGATCGGAAGTGTTGTGAATGTGTTCTGGCATTTTATTGGGAAGATAGGAGAGAAAAAACATGGTGGTCAGTTGGGGCTCACTGCTAGACACACAGGTTAGAGGCGAGCTGATTAATGGTGGACCCCAGAGGACAGATTAATGGATCAGCAGAGGTTCATGTTCATATTATTAAAGGATGGCTACACAGTAATAAGACTGACACTTTTTTTTTTTTTTTTTTTTTTGACAAGCAGAGTTAGACAGTGAGAGAGAGAGACAGAGAGAAAGGTCTTCCTTCTGTTAGTTCATTCCCCAAATGACTGCTACGGCCGGTGAGCCGATCCGAAGCCAGGAGCCAGGTGCTTCCTCCTGGTCTCCCATGCAGGTGCAGGGCCCAAGCACTTGGGCCATCCTCCACTGCCTTCCCCAGGCCACAGCAGAGAGCTGGACTGGAAGAGGAGCAACCAGGACAGACCCTGGCGTCCCAACTGGGACCAGAACCCGGGGTTCCGGCGCCGTAGGTGGAGGATTAGCCTAGTGAGCTTCGACACTGGCCAAGATTGACACATTTGCTTCAGTAATCAGGTATGGAAAACAGAAATGACTGCTCAATTCCTTTGTATTCCTAAGCAAAGAAAAGAAAACCTTCATAAAGAATCAAAGCCCAGGGGTAGCATTGTGGTATAGCTGCTTCAGCTGCCGCCTGTGACACAGGCATCCCACATGGGTGTCAGTTCACGCCCGGCTGCTCACTTCTGGCCCAGCTCTGTGCTCATGGCCTCGGAAAAGCAGAAGATGGACCAAGTATTTGGGTCCCTCCCATCCATGTGAGAGACCTGGATGTCCCAATGTTGGTTGCTGTGGCCATCGGGGGAGTAAACTGGCAAATAGAAGAGCTCTGTCTTTCCCTTTCTCCCTCTAATGCCGACTTCCAAAATAAACAAATAAATCTTTTGTAAAGAGTTAAAGCCTCCTAAAGGCTCATAGTTTATTTGAAATTCCAGTTGACGTTCAGCCTCAGGCTTAGGTGAAGCAGGCTTGCTGGCTCTGAGTGCATCCTCACCACCACGAGACACAGGCAAAGTTCTCCAAACACTGGTGAGCAGGCATCATTGGTTGTACACAGAGAACGCAGTAAGCCAGCACTGAAGATGTTCCTGCCCCCACATTCTCATTTCTGAGCTCCAAAGCCAGTCTATGTGCCGAAGCCTGATGTTCTAAAGAGATGCTGTGCTCTCTGAAGGCTCAGCCCTTTATTTCACTTAGAACATTTTCTGCAACCTTCTTCTACAATGCCTAGTTTGAAATGTAATTTAAATAAACTCAATAGTGAAGAGTAAGGAGCTGCAGTGTAATTCAGCCAACAGAGCCTAACATCCCTAATGATCTAATTAAAAGCAGGTTAAAGAATGTTGTACTTGACTTTTTGCTTCCTTAGATACCTCACACTTGATCAAAAATTGCAGAATGTTTAATGTTATTAACACATTTCAATACCATCAGTTTTGGATCTGATATGCATTAGCATTTAAAATAGAGCCCAAATGAAGGATGGGAATCAGAGCTGGTATCTTGCTAGCAAGACAGATATGTTTTTCCTGTCTTATGCTTAAATCTGGTTCCAGTTGGAATAAACACCTTTAGCACCAAATACGTGAGGGCTGGGGAAAAAGTTTTTTTTTTAAAGATTTGAATATTTGAAAGGCAGAGTTAGAGAAAGAGAGACAGGCAGGCAGACAGACATCTTCTATCCACTAGTTCACTCCCCAGATGGCCACAACAGTAGAGGCTGGAGCAGACCAAAGCCAGGAGCTTCATTTGGTCTCCCCTGTGGGTGGCAGGGGCCAAGCGCCTTGTGCTGCCATCTTCTTTTCCCAGGCATATCAGCAGGGAGCTGGATGGGAAGTGGGGCAGCTGGGACTCAAACGTATGCCCATCTGGAATGCTGGCATTGCAGGTGCTGGCTTAACTTGTTACGCCACAATGAGGCAAGCAGAGGATTCTGAAATAAGAATCTTAGTGAGAATACACATTGAATTCTGGCATGTTTTCATCTAGAATATTAATGTCCAATGTTGTAGTTTTTGAGGACAGATTACTTTTTTTTGACAGGCAGAGTTAGACAGTGAGAGGGAGAGACAGAGAGAAAGGTCTTCCTTCTGTTGGTTCACTCCCCAAATGACTGCTACAGCCAGCACTGTGCCGATCCGAAGCCAGGAGCCAGGTGCTTCCTCCTGGTCTCCCATGCGGGTGCAGGGCCGAAGCACTCGGGCCATCCTCCACTGCCTTCCCCAGGCCACAGCAGAGAGCTGGACTGGAAGAGAGCAACCAGGACAGAATCCGGTGCCCTGACTGGGACTAGAACCCAGGGTATCAGCGCCACAGGCGGAGGATTAGCCAAGTGAGCCGCGGCACCGGCCAGGACAGATTACTTTTTGTATGTGCTGTATTTCCCAGTGTAGGACTTTTGATATCAATTTAAGGGTAGTTTAACTGACAACCTAAAAGAGCAAAGTTGGTACATCAACAAGATTTAGATTAGAGCCACCACTGGCTCTCTCACAAGAGCTAACAAGGTGTCCCCAAATGTGAATCATGAAGTAAGCTTAAAAAAAAGTCAAAAACTTTCAAAGAGGTAAACTCACCCTTGTTGATAAGCTTGGAGTTGCATCCAATACTTATTAGAGAGTTTGAATAATGTCCTAAGATACATCAATATCCAAGGACAGGGACAAGGGTCAGCATTTTTAAACACAAATGACTCTACAAATAATTTCTTGCTTAAAATGATCTGTGGAAATAACATAAGGTCTTCTACCATCTTCATTAGTGATGTCAACTCCCTAGAATGGAATTCAAAATTTCATATATATATTTGCTTTTATTTACCAATGATCATGCTGCAAGATGCTCTTCCTACTTAAATCATCTAGATTCGGGAATAAAAATATAAGGAGAAACAAAACAAAAGCGGTAATTACTATGGTCTGTTGTGTAAGTATTCCAAACACTGTAGAATAAGCTAATTCATATAAGTTGACTGTGTATATCCAGATATAACCACTGAGTATCAAATGGTGGGTATCTGGTATAAACCACAGAATAAACATGCAATATTAAGCTTTCAGGGACACAAGACTCTAGCTGGGATTTTAGCTTCCACTATCTGTTCATTTCCATATCCCTTAATAGCCACTCACGATTGCTTTTGATTGGGGGTCAGAGTAGCCTGTACAGAGCTCCATTCAAATTTTCTCCATACACACAGATTTAAAAATCTTTCTCTCTCTCTCTCTCTCTCTCTCTCTCTCTCTCTCTCTCTCTCTCACACACACACACACACACACACACACACACATAAGATCAACAGCAGCCGTGGCATCTATAAACAGCAAGCATCATAACGATCGTTGGGTGAAGAAAGATGAAAGAGGTTGATTTCCAATGATATGATGCAGACTTTGAAATTGCGCAGGTAAACACCCAATAGACGTCTAATGGACAAGAAAAACTTAAATAAAAAGACAAAAAGAGAAGATAAGAATCCTGTGAGTCTCACGCCTGGGGGAACGATATGTACACTAGGAGTAATGATGAAAAATGAAAAGGAAATTCTTAAACTGGTTACAGACACAGGGAACAAGGCTACGTGATAAAGTTTGAACACATTAAATGCAAAGCCTGGAATAATTTTAAAATTAACTGAAATGAATCACAATAGCAGGCAAATGTCTTTTAAAGCTCACACACACACACACTCACATATGTAAGACACATAGAAAGAGTATCATTTTAAGGGCAGGAAATCAGATACACTAGAAGTCCCACAAGGGGGCTGGGTATCCAGGACACTGCAGGGTGTTCAGAAATGAGCCCTGCTGTAAAGATTAGGAAGTGAGAAGTAGCCAATCTCAGAGAAGGGCCAAGTTCCAGGAGTAAGGGGGTGGGGGGGTAGAAGCAGAATAGAATCAATATTAATGCCAGAATGGGTAATCAAAGCATCACAAATCTATGCCCAGACCCTACACTTGTGAAGCTTGTTAAGACAAGACAAGACACATACACATCATCCCTTCATTTATGCCTCCAGTCTGAGCTTGGAGGAGAAAGCCAGGAAAGAAGTCCTGCAGACATGGGCCACCTTCATGTTCTTCAGAGACCTGAATGTCACCGCAGGGCCATCTAGGAGGGCCACCTTGAGAAGGCAGGGAGGGCCATGAAGAAGAGGAGAACTGAGTAGGGGATAAGGGAGGGGAAGCCACCTGCTGCGGGCAGTACTAAGGACAGTCACTGCTTGCTGCAATCCCAGGCTGTGAGGAGAGTCAAGGCCAGCTAATGGCTCCGTTCTACATCACAGAAGACAAACATTTTCCTCCTTACCTGTCCTGAAACACAAGGCACCACAAAACACTCCTGGGCAAAGGTGAGATGAAGGGAAGATAGAGACCCATCATGTTTTCCAATGGGAAAGAAACTCTGTAAGCACTTTCTGGGACATCTTTTAAATTTTTAAAAATTTTCAAAGAGACGGAGACACAAAGAGACATTCCATGCGCTGTTTCAAACGCTCCCAATAGGACTAGACCAAAGGGAGGAGCCCAGAAGCAGTGCAGGTCTCCCATGTGGACGGCAGGGACCTGAGTCCTTAGTGCACACCAGCTGTCTTGTAGGGCACCCACCAGCAGGCTGCTGGAATCAGAAGATCCCATACTCAAATCCAGGTACTCCTTTACGGAATGCAGTTGCCCCACATGGCATCTTACCTGCTGAGCCACACACCCATCTCAGTAGGACATCCATATAGCTAGATGAATACACTGATGCCCCCAGAGGGCAAGTGCATGGGTGACTTCACAGAGCAGCCAGGACTAGAACTCAAGCATTGGGACTAGTATTTTGCCAATTCTAGTAAGCTCACAAAGATTGCCTATGGCCAAACTTGGTGGTTCCATCAGAGCAAAATCACTGGAGTCTTGTTAAAGGACCACTCCAGAAACAGTGGCCATAACCCAACAGCAAAAGACAGGAAGAGGGTCTGGGCCAGGAGGAATTCCTCCCACACGTACATCGCACAACTGCCTTAAATCCAAAGCAGAGGGCCTTAATCAAGAGCTTTCTGTGCGCAAGCCAGTACCAGATGATGGAGACTCAGTGACTGCTAAAGCATTCTCCTCCAAGAACTTTCATTCTGAGAACTGCACTGTTTATCTGAGGCCAAGCACCAATCATTGCTCTGGAAACATTAGCTAAAAATGATGATGTTGGAACCTACTAGCCTGTGCATCATAGATGCTCCAGAGGAAGAACAAATGAACCCTCTCTGTGTATACAACGGGCTGCAAACTCCCCATAGATGCACAGAGTTGAGACAGCGATTGGCCATCTAGGCATAAGTAAAGTATCAATATTGTGCATCTATCTATGTTGCAGCTAAAAACATCACAAGCAAGAAATCTCACTGTGGATCAAACTGTCCCTATTCCCTCATTAATAGAGGGTTAGTGAAGGTTTGGGGGATGAATAATTCTGGAAGACAGTGTCCAAATTTGCCACCTGCCCAGTTCCGGTCCCCAGAGCTGTTCCGAGGAGCCGGTGTGGTCATGTTTCCCTGGGGCTCACTGAGAAGGACAAGAGACACAAATTAAGCCCGAGACCTTCAGAAGGCAGAAATTCACAAACACTCAGCACAACAGCACACAAAGCCTCAAATGCAAGTTCAAGAGCAGAGCCACTGCAGGCAAGGAGGCGGCTAGACTCTGGTGGGCTCTGCTGGCTGTGGTCGAGTCACGTGGGTCTGCACATAACTCTTGTCTACGTTGCCTGTCTAGCCAAAGGGGGCAGGCTTCGGAGAAAAATGGATGGGCCACAGCCTCAGACTCAGGTCTTGTTAGGAGCCTCACAACGTCACCATCACGATATGCTCAAGTCCGGACTCCTATACCAAGCATCTTCTCATTTAACACTGCTGGGAAAAATAAAATCAAGCAAAACAGAACCAGACAAACACCCTCCCCTTATTCCTGGACATTTCCTCCTGCTCCCCCAAACACCAGAAGCCCAGGTTATGCCTCCCAGACTCTCTGCGGATGACAGTGAACTCTAGGATCACAAATCAAGGGGTTTGCACCATGAACGTCCTCATTCACTGAGACCCAGATTACTCCACACCTGTGGAAATCTTTATGCCCTGCTCCTCTAGTGAGCCTCTCGCCCGCACTGTACTGAGGTTCTGTTCATTAAGTGAAACTTTATTAGCCAGGGTAATTTACTACAATAAACAACAAAATCCCAGGGACCTCATCCAGGGTTATTCCTTGCCAATATAAGGCCCTAAGCAGTTCAGTGGAGACCTCCTCCATCCAAGACTCACGGACCCATTACCCTACTTGCTTGTGATGCCACCAGCTACCATGTGACCTTCACGATTGCTGAGTCAGGGACACTGCACTGGCTTTGACCAGCCTTCTCCCAACACCGAGGGATCATAGTCTGTCCAACACCAGAGCTAGCCCCTCAGCTTCAACCTAAACCGAGAGAGACTGGTAAGAACAGGGAAGCTCATGGGATATGTGCTGTGCTCAATCTGCCACGACAACAATACTGACTGCTCACATCCAGCAATAACCACCACGCCTACCGTTTTTGAGAGAGTCTTTTTCTCCGATTTCCATAGCCCACAGCCGCTATCCTTGTGTTGGGTGGTAGGGCCTATTCTCTACTAGACTTGAAGCTAGGGAGCTGGATAAGTCAAAAATCATTAAAAACAGGGAAATAAGAATGTTGAACAAAAGAGAAATTTTTCTTTTGCTTCTGAATAACAAGTGGACAAGGTTTCTACCTCTGGGTCAGCCCCAGATGACCTTGAGAGGCCTAGCATCAAAAACCACACCTTTTTTCATTTTTTCCAGGTTGTCAGCTGAGGCTGGCGCCTCCTACACAAAGGAGGTCATCAGATCTCTAGTTTCTTGGGGGTTCTGTCACCTGCTGTCAGGGCAATCACATTTAAAGCAACACTACACCCTACAGCTGACAAGTCAATGACTGTTTTCACATTGTTTTACTTGGTTCACTGCCTAGTTAGCCTGTTAAGGCCATAACTCTCATCTTTCTTCCTCTATGTTTGCTTTTGTTACCCCCAATCTGCACCACTGAACACTTGTGAAAATGGCAGTTCTCAACAAGACACCTGTAGACAGAAAATAAATACAATGAGGTGGGAAGTACTCTTTCATTCTTCCTCATTTTCTAATCATAGTTAGGACAGTAACAATGTCGAACGGCAGAGGACTAAGAGGAAACGCAGGTTCTTTATGCATCTTGGCAAACAAACACTTCTATGACTTCCGGCAAGCCACTTCTCCTCTTTGGTGCTTCAGGATGATTTCCTGGCTCAGGGTTTCTGAGCAAAAACAATTTCGCCCTTGTTTTTATTTCCCAAGGGGCTTTCTGGAGATAGAGATGGCATGCCCTATGGCATGCTTCCCCGAGAACTGTCTGTTCCTCACCTCATCCCCTTCCCGTACCAATCATTCTTTCTAGACTATGTCTTATTCTGTACTAAAACGCCAAGGTTATAGTTCAGCTGGTTGCTCACCGGAACATTCTGCATTTAAAGATAAAAAGCCTCAATTTTCCTCAAAGTACTTCTAAATAGCATTTATCCAACTTCCTCCCACTCCACCATTCATCTCAAGTTAAGTTCACTTGCCAATTTCCTGCTCATCCTGCCTACCTACCCATCCTCCTGTCTCCAGCATCACTCACTTGGCCTTCTTTGGGGCTGTTCACCTGAACTGAGGGTCACCAAGCCCTCTCCCTCTCCCTCACTGCAGGGCTGGTTTCCTGATGATGTCCCCTGACCCTGGCTCGTACACTCTGCTCCACTGCCACGCTATCCCTGATCTGCGTGGAAAGTAGTCACTTCAGGCACTCTTCCCTTCTATACATGCACATCTCAAGACTTCATTTCCACACTACATGCTGTCTTTCACTTTATTCTTGTTGTCTTAGCTCCTTAAAAAGATGGTCCTGGGAGCAGGCATCTGTTCTAGCTGTGAAGAGCCACCTGGGACACCCACATGCCATATGTGGAGTCCCTGGGTTCGAGTCCTGCCTCCTCTACCAATTACAACTTCCAGCTTAGGCAATAAAATGACATCAAATAGTTGGGTCTTGCATGTGGGAGACTTGAATTGAGTTTCTCATTCCTGGCTTTGGCCTGACCCACCTGTAGCCATTGAAGGCACAGTGGATGAAACTGCACACATTCTGTCTCCAAGTAAATAAAGATAGAGCCTACGGAGATTCCACAGCTCCACTCTGCCAGTTCTAAATCACAAAGAAAACTCTGAGATGTCTGCTTGTTCTGATTATTTATGGAGCTATTAAATGGCTTGCAATAAACCACAACAAGGCATTGATAGACCTCATTGTAATGGCAGCTTCCTTTCTTAATCACTCAAAGGCTCTTTAAATACCCAACACCAAATTCTAAGATAGCCATCAGAAAAAAGATGTCTCTACAAGGATGTGTTTGCTAGTTTACTAAGAAAAACATAAAACAGCCTCATGATGCCACCACGGAGCCTGGAATAGCAATCCTGCTAGCCAGAAAGAAGGAAGAGAACAAGGACAGACAGCAACAAGGGAATATCTAAGTGATCGAATGGGCTACAGCAAAATTTGAATGTTCACATTACTTTTTTTTTTTTTTTTTTTGACAGGCAGAGTGGACAGTGAGAGAGAGACAGAGAGAAAGGTCTTCCTTTGCCGTTGGTTCACCCTCCAATGGCCGCCGCTGCAGCCGGCGCACCGCGCTGATCCTGGCAGGAGCCAGGAGCCAGGTGCTTTTCCTGGTCTCCCATGGGGTGCAGGGCCCAAGCACCTGGGCCATCCTCCACTGCACTCCCTGGCCATAGCAGAGAGCTGGCCTGGAAGAAGGGCAACCGGGACAGAATCCGGCGCCCCAACCGGGACTAGAACCCGGTGTGCCGGCGCCGCAAGGTGGAGGATTAGCCTATTGAGCCACGGCGCCGGCTCGACATTACTTTTCTTTTTGGCATTAATTTCTTCAAGTCCAACGGGGAACCTGAGTTGAAATAGTAAAAGTTATAAAATATTTTCCCAGTGTTATATATGCTAATTTACAGAGTATTGTAATTTCTTTTAATTATAAAATATGTCACTGAATGCTTTCTTAGAAATTAGGAGCTTTATGCAGTGCCTTCACTGGCAAGGAAGGAGATACACTAATTCCTGGGTACTTATTCTTATGAAATCTTTTAATCAAAGCTTTCATGACACAAATAAATCAATAGAAATATTTATTTACTTCAAGAGTCTCTTGGGATTATCTACCCTCTCAACTGTGAGATGCCCCATAGGTCAACCAAGTACCATGACCAGAAGGAAAAACAATTAACTATTGTTAAAATGAATGAATGAATTACACAGAATTTTATTATTTTGTGACCACAGAGCCATGCAGGAAACAGGAGTCTTTCTCTGGAATCCCAAACCCTGGGTGGTAACAAACCATTTGAAACATAACCTCTGTTAGCCTGTATCTCAATTCATTCAAATTATTTGCTCTCTTAATTTCTCTCCATCTTTCTGTGTAACTCTGTCATTAAAATAGATAAAATACAGGGCCAGTGCCTTGGTGTAGTGGGTAAAGCTACTGCCTGCGTGCTGGCATTCCATATGGGCACTGGTTCGAGTCCTGGCTGCTCCGCAACCGATCCAGCTCTCTACTGTGGCCTGTGAAAGCTGTACAAGATGACCCAAGTCTTTGGGCCCCTGTACCCACATGGGAGACCTGGAAGAAGCTCCTGGCTCCTGGCTTCGGATTGGTGCAGCACTGGCTGTTGTGGCCAACTTGGGAGTGAACCAGCAGATGGAAGACCTCTCTGTCTCTCTCTCTTTCTGCCTCTCCTTCCTTCTCTGTGTAATTTTGACTTTAAAATAAATAAATCAATCTTATAAAAATTTGCAAAAAAATTAAAATAGATAAAATACATCTTCAAAAAAAAAAAGTGGGGGCCAGCATCATGGTACAGTGGGTTGGGCCACCACCAATGATGCCGGCATCTCATTTGGGCTCTGGTTTGAGTCCTGGCTGCTCCACTACTGATCCAGTTCCCTGCTAATACACCTCAGAAAAACAGTGGAGGATAGCTCAAGTACTGGGGCCTCTGTCACTTACTTGGGAAACCCAGATGGCATTCCAGGCTTCTGGCTTTGGCCCCAGGCACTGCAGCCATTTGGAGAGTGAACTTTTTTTAGAGAATTTTTTTGAATATGTGTTTGTTTCCTCAATGACCAGTTGTATTCACTTTGTTGTCCTTAGAATCTGGCTGAATATTTGCTTGTGCTGGTATTTAATCTCATGGTGGGACATCATTCAAAGTCAAGATACAAAGTACTGACTGAGACCAGCAACTTTTCCCAGCACAATGCTTGCAATAACCATCAGTGGAACCCAAAGGATGAGGGGTGGCTTTGTAATTCCAGAGTGCATTCAAGGTAGGCAGGAAGTCCCAGTTTCATTTCTGTTACTGTCATACAATTTCATGCACCCCAATCATATCTTGAGTCTACTACTTCTCTTTAAATGTATAAACTATGATATACGCTTGGCATAAATATAATAATGGGGTCAGCAGATCTGTCTGTGAGCTGAAAATCCCATACTGATCCTTCAGGTCTTCTTTGAGAAGTGCATTAGTTTCCTCCAAATGCCCCTCTTTGATCAAATGGAAATAGTACACAGATTCCCAATACCTGCCTCTCCGCTGAACGATAAATGAGAAGCTAATGCTATCAAACTCCTGGAAAGGTAGCAAAATTATGGCATACATAGAAATGACACCAAGTAGGTATCCCAAAGCAGAGCAAGCCATTAAATCAGGGCTGTATAGAACCTTCCCTCTCAAATGCAGGCACTCAGTATGAACTGTTCCAGTAAGTGGATGGCATTTTGATGACTTATGGACTCCTTACTGTGGGGAGCAACCCGGACTAGACTAAGTTACTCGAATTAAGACTTATTCTATGCATATGCTCTCCCACAATATGGCGCTGGGAGAGGAGAAAACAGCTTCTACACAGCTGCCTCCAGTTCAGCCAATAAACTGTAGGACTTGCTCCTGATTGGAGGAGAGCAGCGTACTCGGCGTGTGGGCAGCCGAGTTGGGATTGGCGGAGGAGGACTATAAAGGAGGAGAGAGACGGCATGCACCAGGAACATCTATGGGGAACAACTAAGGGAACACCTGTGCAGCCCCCGAGAGAGCCGGCCGGCGGTGTGCCGCTCCCCTGCGGAAGTGGGGAAAGTGGCCAGGGGGAACCGCCCTTCCACGGAGGTGGAAGGGACAGTAGCCAACCCGGGAAGAACCAGCAGCAAACCCGGGAAGGGCCGAGCAGACGAAAGAACAGTGCAGGGTCCTGTGTCGTTCCTCCACGAAGAGGGGGAGCGACATAATGGTGCCGTGACTCGGATATGAAGCCTAGGCAGGGTTCTGTGTCGTTCCTCCACGAAGAGGGGGAGCGACACCTTACCTTTGGTTCTGCAGATACGTTTCTCTTCTATTACAGTGTATATTCTCCATAGGATAGATACAGGCTCAGTGCTTCCTATGCATCATCCCATATACTTTGACTTGCAAACTGGCACTATTGTTATGCCCACTTTAAAGATGAAGAAAATGGCACTCTTGGAACCTCAATGAATTTTCAAACTTCAAATCAATTTATTTGGCTCCAAATTTTACCAATTCTAATTTCAGCCATTCTAATTTACCACCGATAGTTTAGAAGCTTCCTGATAATTTGCAGCTTTTATCTATTCAGATGAATGATAAATGAATCCTGCTTGTAAAATCTGCCTTCTCTTTGATCAGGATAGGTTAATCGCTCCTGTCACAGCACTGCAGCACTTTTAACTTGCTGGGGAATGTGCAACGGATATTTCCTATCACCAGCTACCACCCTCTCCAACTCCCACCTTCTACACGGAGTGCATATGTTCCTTCTTTGCTCTCTGCAGAGGCTCCTCTGGCCACTTTTCTCCATTTGCCACTCCAATTAACAGGGGCTGTCCTAGTCCCCAAGCACTGTCCCGCCCTTGGTTTTCTTCTAACACACCTGTTCATGCAGCACACAGATGATAAGAATGCTAATTAAAAAGTCATCAGCACCGTCCCATGGAAATCACACGTTCCTTGCTGGGAGGTGTATTCAACAGCACCATGTGTTGCTATTCAGAAATGATAGCACAATGTGACTCCAATCACTTTGCAAGATTAAAAGTCCCACAGCAATTTGCTGCCACTAGCTAGCTGATAAGCCAGTTTGTGCTGGAAACCATTTTGGGCTGTGACATAACTTGAAAGAATGAAGAGTCCTGACTTCCATATTTATATATAAATGTAATAACTCAAGGAGACAGGCTCCAGAATGCTACCAACGCGGAGATCACAGTGGTGCAAGGGTAGTTGGAAAATTAACAACCAAATTTCACAACCCATTTCTCCTTCATAGGCAAAACCGCACTGAAATCAGATTTTCACCACAATGAGTTATGTTATTCAACATGAGCAAGGGCTTTGATTTCCCCGGAGAGCGCAGGATAACCAGAGAAGTATTGACTGGTCACACAGGTATTTGTGACTGATGAAAATCACTTCGTATCTCCACTGATCTGATTATTTTCTTATGCTCTCAGAGACTCTCAGCTTCTTAATACGGGGCAGTCCAAATACCATGAGCATCCATTTCCGGGTTTGGCTTCATCAACTACTGCATGCTGGGTGTTATCTTGGTTTCCATGTTGCGTGTTTTTTCAGACTGCAGGAAAACATATGCTCCCATAGTAATTTACACTAAGCTTATTATCATTAACAAATAAGCAGGTGCACTTCCGGACTTCTTTTAAAGATACTTAAAGAATCCACTAGATGCATATGTGTGTGTCCTTTTTCAGACCACAGAATTTTAGACTTCGTAACCAAAAAAGTCCTGTAAGTTACCCAATTCTACTTTTCTATCAAGTTTTCACTATCAAGTTTCACTGGTCATCAACCAGTCTTTTTTATGAAAGCCTTCCATTGCCAGAAGTGTACGCTATGTTACACAGCACTTGTAGTAAGTTAATGCCTTCTGACACTCAATGAACTGCATCCTCCCCCACACCTCAATATCTGCCCAACAGTTCCAGTTTTGACTTACCAGGCACATGGAATGAGATCATATTCTTCTTTCTTGAGCCAAGAGTTCTCTAAATATTTGGAGACGGTTATTGACAGGTTACTCAAACAAATCCATTATTTTTTCGCCTGTCATAGTTTCATTATGGCGCAGATGCTTCCAGATATAAAATAATGGCTTTGAACATTCATGGTGTATCCCTAAGAGGATGACTCTAACAATCTTACGTGTTTCAAATGAACTCAAATTATCTTCAACCCTGCCTTCACAGCTTAATTTGTACTCTCAAACTGTCAATCCACCTATTTTAAACCCCACGAACTCAGTGTGTCTACACACTTCCCACTTCCTCTTCTCATCTTCCCAGAACACAGAACCCTGATTAATTCACCACTGGGAAGAGAACAGGAGCTCCGACCCAGTTCTTGGAAAAGGACGTTGCAAAGCACAAATTGGTCATCCGCTGCTTAATATAAAGACACACTGACCTTTGATTTAGGGCAATTTTTATGGAAGTCCTCTTAAGAAGCGCGGGCAAGGGCACATGCACTTCTGAACCGACACAGTCAGACCCTGTCCCCATGACGAAGCTTCACAAGATGTCCTTGACGGTCTTCACATGCTAACTTCACAGCTGCACATGTTCATATAACCTGGAATTCTACCCCTTGTCAAAGAACCTCCAAGACAAGGAGTCCTTGACTTGAATTTTTCTTCTAATACGAAAAGTGAAATTAAATTTCAGCAGCCCAAATCCCCCAACTTCTTTGGCCCCGTTCTGAAAGGAACTCTTAAGACACACTATGTAAAACCACACTTAATAAAACACAAGCTTCGAGGCCGGCGCCGTGGCTCGCTTGGTTAATCCTCCACCTGTGGCACCAGCATCCCATATGGGCGCTGGGTTCTAGTCCTGGTTGCTCCTCTTCCAGTCCAGCTCTCTGCTGTGGGTGACCAGGAAGAAGCACTTGGCTCCTGCCTTCGGATCGGCACAGCACTGGCCATAGGGGTCATTTGGGGAGCGAACCAATGGAAGGAAGACCTTTCTCTCTGTCTATTTGTCAAATTAAAAACAACAACAACAACAACATACAAGCTTCAGTCTGTATTGCACTGGCAACCACAGTTGTTCTGTTTGCCTAAGTCTAGTGCGGGAAGATACTGTTTTTATCATATTCTTTATTCCTGAACGATCAGTGAAGTTTAGATCACATTCACATAAAATCTGAAAGAGATCCTAAATTTTCATTACTGATACAGGATTACTGAAATCCAAAAATGCCTCACTTTCAACTCAAAATTGAATTTCCTTTCTAGAAAGGGGTCAATGAGAAGTGATCTCTTGGGATAAGTCTTACTTTTTAAAGGAAATACCTCCATCTTGTGGGCATTCAGGAGTCAAGTTTAATACTATTTTAAGTGTGTTGCATTTTTTACAGTTTGAGTCAGGAACCACTGGCAAATGCTTTTGTATTAGATATTGCAGGAAGATGCAAAGGCAAATAAAATATGCATCCCATTCCCTGGGCATTGGCAATCCAAAGTTACACACACATCTGTCAAACAAAGAGAAAGAGCTGATAGGATGTAAAGTTCTGGATAAGATGGTGGAGAGTAATAGAGATAAATTTTGATTAGAGGAATTTGGGTAGTCGTGGAGTAGATGAGATTAATACTGGCCCTTGGAGACTTTATCAGACTTGATAAGTTAGTCTGCAAAAGAACACTCCAATATTATGATAATCTTGAATAAGTGTGTGGAGGAGGGTGTATTAGTTTCCTGTTGCTGCTAAAACAAATGACCTACTGCAATCCTGGTGCCTTGAAACACAAATATATTACTCCATAATTTTGTAGCTTAAAAGTCAAATTTTCAGCAGGGTAGAGTTCATTTCTTACTTCTTCCAGCTTCCAGAAGCCACCCACATACCTTGGCTCATGGTGCCTTTCCTATCTCCAACCAACAACAGTGGATCAAGTTCTTCTCACATCACATCACATCACCAGGATCTTCTTCCACAGAAACATGCCATTCCTTCTCCTCTCCTCTGCCTCTCACTCCCATATTCAAGGATGCTTCCAATTACATGGGGTCCACCTAAATAATCCAGGACGTTGCTCCTTTCTTAAGGTCAGCTCAGTATCATCATTGAATTCCACCTGCACCTCTAATTCCCTCTTTCCAATGTAACCTAATAGGTTCACACAGACACTAGAAAATCTTTGGGGAACATTAAATTGTTCATCACGGTAGGAGACAATCATATTAAGAGAATGATGAGTAGACTGGGTTTCACATAAAGAAAACCACATGGGAAGGATATAAGGGGAAATATAATTGGAAATGTGAGAGCTGAGACTCCTTTGTGGCTTTTGAGCAGGGAGAAATATTACTTGATCTGGCTATGCGCAATATAACCCTGGGAGTAGCCTGCATGCTAGACTGGAGGAGGTATCCACTCCAAGCAGGGGATCAAGTAGAAGACAATCAATATCCAGGTGGTTACTGATAAGTGTCAGAACTCTTTGGGTGACTGTGAGAAGGAAATGTCAGGTGTGAAAAACACTGCGAAGGCCAAATAGATAAGACTTCCACAGATATCAGGGTTCTGGAGGGGGCAACAGGATTTTAAGATCACTCAAGTTTCCAACGTGAGGAAAAGATTGTGCCACTGTTATACTTTGGGAACACAGAAGCTATTATAAAAGTGGAGGGTTTCTGAAGTGAGAGGTGGTCAGGTGCAGGGAGAAAAGCAGACTTACTCCATGTTAGAGGAGTCGATGTGACGCACCAGGAAGAAAAGATCAAGTGTGAGAATGAACAGTGGAGGACTGACCTCCTGAGGCTTCCTCCACCTAAAGGGAGGGCAGAGGAAAGCAAGAGGACAAAGAGTGAGTTCTTCAGGAGGACAGGAAGACAGAAGGGAGGGAGATGGAGAGGGAAGACGGAAAAATTCAGAAGCAGATTTGTGAAGCGGGATCAGAAAGAAGACCTAGAATTCCCCCAAATTACAAAAAACCCGGGCACCCAAGTGCTAAATTGTTCTGTTTCATCAAACTTGGTTTATAGATCAAAGTAACATCACACATTACACGTAAACACTCAGGAATGAAGCCACTGGAATAAGAAGTCTGCAAGTGCTTGTGGCCTGGTCCTCATCGAATTATAATGATAGCCAACTTTTATGGAGGCATTTCCTATGTCCTACTCACTGTGTACACCTTTACATTCAGTTAAACAATTTTTTTGAACATGTATAATATCCAAACACTACTCAAGATACTGAGGGTGTGTCAGTAATGAAATAGAAAACTTTTCTTTAAGACGCTTCCATTCCAAGAGATTTGATCCTTCCAACAGTCTTATAAAGCAGGTCTTACTGCTGTTTTTCTGTGGATGAGTTACTCAAAGCAGGCATTACCTTCTCTAAGGTCACACAGCCATAAGGGGTGGAGGCAGACGCAGACAGGCAGTCTGGCTCACTTATAAGTAACCACCCCAGGTACTGCCTCTTCCTGACACAATCATGGCCCAGTTTGGATATGTAAATTGGCTGTGTTTCCATAGTAGCCGCAGTTCCTTTCCAGACGTGCATCCAGGCATATACTTGCCCTGTCGCTTTTCACTTGTCAGGTATTTGTCAAATGTCTGATAGCTATACCATCAGAGAACACACATCCCAGGGCCCAGCAAGGCACTGCAAGGAGGAAGAGGCATGTTCTATGTGGTTGAAATGGGATATCTTTTCAGTGTGTGGGGATACATCCAGGCAATGCTGCAAGAGACACAAATCCAGTTGGAAGTGCTTTTAATAACGATGCAAGCTATAGACTTGCTAGCAAGGGAGCATTTGTCAAGAACACACTTCTACTCATATTCAATCTAAGAGGTACTAAAACTCTTACATAAGAGCATTCAGAAGCCAGAGAGCTCACATCTTGAGTTAGCCACATACCTTGAGATGCTTACAACTTTGTGAGAAGACACCAAGAAATTAAGTTCCAGTACCGGGGCCAGCACTGGGGTGTAGCAGATAAAGCCACTGTCTGCAGTGCCAGCATCCCATATCGGTGCCGATTCGAATCCCGGCTGCTCCATTTTCAACCCAGCTCTCTGCTATGGCCTGGGAAAGCAGAAGATGGTTCAAGACCCTGGGCCCCTGCACGCATGTGGGAAACCTGGAAGAAGCTCCTGGCTCCTGGCTTCAGATCAGTGTAGCTCCGGCTGGTGTGGCCAAGTGGGGAGTGAACCAGGTGGAAAACCTCTCTTATATGCCTCTCCTTCTCTGTGTAACTCTGACTTCCAAATAAATAAATAAATAAATATTTTAAAAAAAAAGCTCCAGTACCATTGCAATCTGGAGTTGGATACATGAGCCCAACTTGCCTTCTTAAATTCAAGGGTCCCTTCCTTATTGCACCCATTATTAGAGCGTTGTCTCAGGCAAGAATGGAGTCACTTCCTCTGTCTTATTATTTTGGGTCCATTAACTTACCCAGGCTAGGAAATGGACCGCATTTCTCTTGGCAAGACATTTTCATTCCTCTATTGGATGAAAATGCCATTTAATCCTGCAAAAATGTGTAATAAAGTACAGGAATAGGGGCTGGTGTTGTGGTGCAGAGGTTAAGCGGCTGCTTGCAATGTTAGCACCTCACATCGGAGTGTTGATTCAAGCCCCATCTGTCTTGCTAATGCACCGTGGGAGGCAGCAGAAGATGAACCAAGTGGTCGGGCCCCAGTCGCTCATACAGGAACACAGCATGGAGTTCCAGGCTCTTGGTTTTGGCCTGGTCTGACTCTAGCTACTGTAGCCATTCGGGGAATGAACCAGCATAATGAAGATTTCTTTCCTCTGTCTCTCCCTCTCTGTCACTCTTCCTTTCAAATAAATAAGACAAACAGAAAAAAGTAGGGTGGATGGGGCTGGTGCTGTGACGCAGAGGGTTAAGCCACCATCTGCTGTGCCAGCATCCCATATGGGTACTAGTTCAAGTCCTGGCTGGTCCACTTGTGTTTTAGCTCCTTGATAGAGTGCCTGAGAAATCAGAAAATGGCCCAAGCTTGGACCCCCCCCACCACCACCACCATGGGAGACATGGATGCAGCTCCTGGCTTTAGCCTGGCCCAGCACTGGCCACTGTGGTCATTTAGAAAGTGAACCAGCAGACGGAAGATCTTTCTCTCCTCCACCTTTCCTCCCCTCTCCTCTCTCTGTAATTCTGCCTTTCAAATAAATAAAATGAATCTTTAAAAATACATTTAAGAATATTCTGATTGCTCTTAGTATTTTAGATATATAGTTTGTATTAAGAAAATTCAACCCAAAATTTAAGATATCTTTATTATTCTAGTATAAAGTTGCATAATCAAATAACTTTTAAAACTATAATTTTAAATTTGTAGCAATGAGAAATTCGTTAATTTGCAAATAGTGTAATATGAAGAATTAAAATCTGCCAGATTTGTAAATTTAAGAGTTAGATGTTATTTAAGCAAATGGGTAAGTCTCTTTGTTAGACAATTTGAGAACTTCAAAAGAAAATATAGAATATATTAAGTTTATAAGATTAATTTAAAATATTTAAGTGATTTGATTAACTAGGTTGTTAGGAAAAGCCTTTTAAAGTGATTGCTAAAGTTGCCAGATTTAGTAAAAGAATAATTAGGTTTGTGAATTGAATTTAAAAGCTAGGAACTGAGTTTTTAATTTGTAATTTTAAGAAATCGAATATTAATATTCAAAACCAACGTAGCCCTTAAATAATCTTTTCTAAGCACCAAAGCCACTTTTAAGGACATCAAAAAGCTCATGCAGGTATCACACCCCAACCTGGATGTCTGTTTCCTCATCTATAATGAAAGACGGGGATTACAGAACCTCTAACCCCCCTCCAGCTCTAAACATCTGAAGGTTCTTTCGCACCTGCTGGGCAGTTTGCTGGTTCATTCATTGTTGGTCCCATTTGCAGTCTTCTACAAAGGGCAACAAGTTCTGATTTGAATTCTTGCTACAGTGGCACAGTGATGAACACCAGCCAGTTGTTTTCTGAGGACTGTTATCTACTCCAAGCCCTGACAGGTGCTGTGAGGACTAAGGAAACATTTCATAAACTGCCTCTCCCCAAGACGTGCTTGCAACACCCTGCTGTGCTCCTTTGCTCAATGGTATGCAGGAGCCACATTCACAGGGTGGGATGGATGGGCCTTTTCCATGGGGGCACGGAATTGTCATGATGGCATGTTAAGACCCATTGGTGGTCCTGTATATTGGATTTCTTGACCTCTCCCCCAGCGCACACAGCTCCAGTTCTCTTCTGCTCATGGACCACTTCCTGACACAATCCCAAGCCTTCCTCTTCCCATCAGTATAAAGCACAGAGAAGTAGGGCATTCTGAACATAAGAAATGCAGAAGCAGGAGCCCCAAGCCCAGTTAGGAATAAAAAGGCTCAACACAGCTCCCTGTACAAACAACAGGGATGGAGTTTTCAAAAACCCACACTTTGTTAATCATCCCCTCTCTACCCAACTCAGCCATCACCACGCCTGCCAGAGATTATAACCCCCAACAGCTTCCTGCCAACTACCAGGTAGCTGACTCACCGCATCTACAATACTCTAACTTGCATTTAGTCACCTGCATTCTCAGAACCACCAAATTTTACACTCCAAATACTCGTCATAGACAGCAGTCCTCAGAGCATTCTAATCTTCATTTGCCTAAACGCAAGCATGAAATAATAAAGAAGTCAAAATCCTGCTAAGCATATGTCCTGTTTTGTTAAAGTGATTCACTGTGGCTGCTGGTGAGGAGTAAGGAGCCTTCTAACTGTGCCAGAGTGCTCTAACTGAGCCCGAGGGGCACAGGTACAGGACGGAGCAAGAGCTGCAGACAACAGCCCAGCAGAGGCAGAAAAGGAAACCTGGCTCCAACATGCAAGCCCAGGCTTCGAGCAGCTTGCAAATCTTTGCAGAACTCTGCATCACACTCTCAACAAAAGAGGCAAAAGATGCAGGAGTGATAAATAAAACATACCCTCAAAAATCAATGAGTAAAAATTAATTGCCATTGTGGTTTAGCATGGTAGCCACTGCACTTCCTGGGTTTAAACCGTCCCTCTCCAGGGGATTTTGAGTAATAGGATGAAGCCCTGTGCACTTCAGAGGTTTCTGTGGTCCTGGTATAATTTCAAGTTAACAAATTCAGGTTTTGCATTTCCTGTCGAAGCATCTGGAAAACTTGCTCATGTGGAGTTTGTTGCAACCTACATTTCCATGCGGAATTCTGAGATACTCTACTCTGGGGTCTCTCAGGCTGTCAAGAGAAGTCCCCCCAGGGAGACCGTAACCTCTTCTGGGGAAGGCCTTGGAATGTTTCGAAAAAGGCAATATTTCCCCTGCCACCGCTCAGCAAGCAACAGAGCCAGTGTTTGGCATCTTACTACCCAATTAAAAGTCTTTTAATTTCTCTGGGAGTAAATAAAAATGTGATGATCCAAATTGGTAAATGTGGGATTTGTGTATGTGAAAATGTGCTTAATTCTTCCTCTCCCTTCACTCCCAACTCCCAGATCATTTAGGAACTGGCTCTTTTGCCTAGACAGGCTGGCTGTCACTCACTGGTTGCTCTTGTCCCTTGCAAGTGAGAGCGAGGAAGCCGAATCCTACAGCCCGACCCCTTCGGTTTATAACACTTGTCAAAAGGCCACGGCGGATTTAAAAACATCTAATGAGCCATGTTCATGCAAATGATTTTCCGTTATGGAGGGATTGTCTGATGACACGTAATCAAGCTAAAAATATATGCAACAAGATGTTAGAAATCACAACAGCAGGCTCATCAGTGCGGCAGGAGGGTCCCTATCAGAAATAGGATGCTTCCCCAATTGACAGTGGGAGCTGACCCCACCCTCTCCCAGAACAGAGCCTTGTTCAAAAACAAAGAAACAAACATTGCCTTCACCTACTCTGAGGAATAATGTGATGGTGATGGTGACAGGTTTACAAAGACCGTGCTAGAAATTGTGGGGGCCGCGTATCTTATTAATTCTTCCCTGTCTCACACATGCCATGACCTTCAGCTTTGTGATCGGAACGTTTGGCCTCAAATGTCAAAAGATTTGCACAGTCAGCCTGGCAAATTCAGCGATGTGTGACTGGGTTCACCGCAAATTCCAGAATTAATGTGTTCAACAAACACTTATACCTCAATAACATTTAACCACAGAAGAGAAATGGGGTCTGCATTTAAAATTGAAATAGCATTTAGCCTACTTTTCCTCATTCATAGTGTCACTATCCAACCCAGTTACGTGCCTATAGTTACAGGGGAAAGTCTCATCTATCCAGCCAAGGCACCCCAAATGAATGAATGGGACAGTCTACACTAATAAGCCAAAATGTGTCATTCACAGGGAACCACAACTATTTATGCAATCAGATGAATTAGACTCTCTGATAATATACTCCGTCCCCTTACACCCACTGTGCCAAAGACCTTGGAAAAACAAGTTATTCATACACAAATTAATATCTTGAATTGAGATAATCTACCAACTCGGACTTTCTGACTTGTTTTCCTCATATGTATATGGAAGTGGAGATGGAAAAGGGGGTGGGAGAAAAAAGGCACTAAAATGGAAGCAACATAAACTTTATCATCAGATAATGAAAATGCCACTTATTAGGAAAAGGATAAGAAACAACAGGAAAAACCAACAAAAATCAGAAGCTTGCAAAAGGAAATTCGGCCTCAAAAAGACTACTTGCAGTGTTTTATATCACTGCTTTCTTTCGGGAGCACCGCTCTGACCCCAGATGCGGATGTACCAAACTCTTCCATTATCACTGGGCACGGCTGTTGAAGCACCTGCTTTGATCCATCTGAAAGCGCTTCATTATTTAAGATCAGCTTCTTGCTTCTCCTTAGCAGCCCAAGTGAGGGCTTTCCATGCCAGCCTTTTTTTCTTATGTGTTTTCCTTTAGATGCCATTAATTAAACATTCCGTGTTAGAGTGAAGAGAGACTGAACCCCATGGCCAGCAGGTCAGTGCCGGTGGCCTCGGGAAATGCTAGTGCCATTCCAACAGCCAATCACAATGAACCCCCCACAGTAAGCAACTGACAGGGTCAAGAACCACCATTAGCAGTGTTCCTCGGTGGAGTATATCCTGGCGATCAATGGTGTTAAATTACAGAACTCACAGCTGGGGTCATTACCAGGTAGGGAAAGGTACTGGTGGACATTTCTGTGCCAGAAAACAGTCTGTCCATGAGGGGAAGTGACTTTCTTCCTCAGCCCCCAAGGCCCTGCTGTATCATTGCACTATACCCATGAGGACTCCTCAAGCAACTATATCACTACTAGGCAAAGTAGAGAGTAACACTCATCGGCATTCACGCTAAGTGTTGACTCTTAGTCCACTACATGGCTGAACACGCTAGAAACTTCCACAAGGACTTGATCTTTACTGTATCTTACTGCTTTCCTGATAACTGAACAGGTCTTTGGAGAAATTTCTTGCAACCTTCCATGAGATTCTAGGATCATATGGGCTGTATAAAAGTTCCAAGGACAAACTGTTATCTCAAGACAGTTCTTCATCCAGCAATAGTCATTTAGCTCTTAGTGAAGCTTGGACAAATCACTCCAAGAGTACATAAGATCCAGTTGACATTCTCAAACAGATTCTTTCCACTGGGTTCTAAGGAACTCAAGGTAAGTACTTCAGGATCTCCAGACACTCATTTCCCTTCCCAGCAGGTTCAGGCCATTAGGACATTATTTCAATCCTTGTCGAACTCACCCACTTGGAATCCAGCTCCACATCCCAACCCTGCCTGTGCTTTTGGACAAGGCCCATTGCTGGCACCCACTCTATATGAGTTATAAACCTCCTGACAAAGAGAGTATTTCTTTTTCATTTTTACAAGATTACATTTGAAAGGCAGAGTTATAGAGACACAGAGAGAGAGAGGTAGATCTTCCATCCACTGGCTCACTCCCCAAATGGCACAAAAGGCCCAGAACTGGAGCACAGCAAAGCCAGGAGCTTCATCCAGGTCTCCCAAGGACTTGCCATTTTCTACTGCTTTCCCAGGCACATCAGCAGGGAGCGGGATCGGAAGTGGAGCAGCTGGGACTTGAACCAGCACCTATATGGGATGTCAGCATTGCATGGAACAGCTTAACCTGTCACTCCACAATGCTAGCCCCAAGGTAGCATTTTTAAATTTTTTATCTTTTATTTAATAAATATAAATTTCCAAAGTACAGCTTTTGGATTACAGTGGCTTTCCCCCCCATAACTTCCCTCCCACCTGCAACCCTCCCATCTCCCGCTCCCTCTCCCATTCCATTCACATCAAGATTCATTTTCAATTATCTTTATATACAGAAGATAAGATTTATTTTATTTATTTGAAAAGCAGAGTTACAGGAAGGAAAGAGAGAGAGAGAGGAAGAGAGAGAGAGAGAGAAACAGAGTTCTTCTACCCACTGGTTCACGCTCCAAATGGCCACAGCTGGAGCTGGGCTGATCAAAAGCCAGGAGTCGGGAGCTTCTTCCAGGTCTCCCACATAGGTGTGGGACCCAAGGACTTAGGCCATCTTCTATTGCTTTCCTAGGCCATAGCAGAGAGCTGGATCAGAAGTGGAGCAGCTGGGACTTGATCTGGCACCCATATGGGATGCTGGCACTGCAGGCTGTGGCTTTACATGCTGTGTCACGGTGCCAGCCCCAAGACAGAATTTCTTATTACTATTGGCCTGTTGAAGGGAGGAGCAAGTCCTGTTAAGGCCGAACTCAATGTCCTCTACCGAAGGAGGTTTGAGAATTTATGTTAGGGTAATTGGGGTGGGCTTGGGTGAAATAAATAGGCACAACCTGACAGCTACAGAAGAAAGAAGTGGAGAAAGTCCTATAAGCATGTGTCTAAATTAATCATGCCTGTACATATACATGTGTTCAAATAGGGTTTAATCATAGAAAGTATGTCATTTAATATAATAATGAACCATAAGGTAACTCTCCAGTCAGTCTGAGTTAATCTGCTCCAACTACAAGGTTGACTGTAGCTGGTTCTGCCCAGTTTTATCAGGAAACCTGGAAAGACAGCTCAATGAATTTTATTTATTTTTTTTTTACAAAATCAAGGGCTATGCAATAGCAAATTACTAGGCCCCAAGTAGACACAGCACTACTATGGACTGTTAGTATGTTAGGCAGCCGTGGGAAGCTTGTTTTAAGCAAGGAGAGTAGGATTCTTTGTGATCCACAGTTTCAATCTGCAGGCAACACCCAGTCCAAAAGGATGGACACATTCCAAGTAGCCCGAGTGACTCACGCAAAAGTGGAACACTTGCTTCTACCACAAAGGAACCTGATACGTTTCCAGGGCCGTCGTAACTGTAAAGACATATGCAAGCTTGCTACCAAGGGAATCACAAATGCTAATCACAGAAAGCCATGGTGCACGATAGCTGCAGGCAGTAGACCTTGGCCACTGTCACTGCGCTATCATGTAATTGAAATTTGAGGTTCATCAGACTTTAGAGTGGGAGAGCCTCCAGTCTAATGTTGGAAGAAAACTCTGAAAATACCATGATGTTAAAGAATCACCCTAATCACATCACAAATCAGGAAGTATTAATTTAAAATCTTTAATGTTAAGCAGATGATATAAGAGAAAGGAAAGAATTATATACATTTATATGCAGTCATTTTGGAGGATAACAAAGTTTTCACCTAATCACACCCAAATGGGACCATCTGTTGGCGCTTCTTGTATCGATGAGCAGGGCATCTGCAGCTCCTGCCCCTCTACCAGCATGTGGATGGAACTTTTCTCTACGTAACAGTTTTTCCTAGAGGAAACCTCAAGTCTCCGTAGCCCCTAAATACGTGCCTCTGCTAGACTGTCAAGTGCAGGTGTGCCGGAGGTGAACCTCATTCTGAAGGGGGCTCAACTAAGCTTTGTTCCAAGTAAGACTGAAATCCACCACAAGGGGTCTGATTCATTTGAAACCAAAACTTAGGAACAAGGACTTGAGACTCTTCTCCCGAATCGGAAAGTGGAAGCTGCAAAATGGCACGGGATTCCTCACCAGGGTAGCACAGATAGGAAAACTCGTTCCTCTACCCTCTTAAATTCTGTTCCGAGGGGCTGCAGTGAAACCAACAAAAGACACAGTAACAGAAGAAAAGCCACACACATTGTACCGACATTTAAAATTTTTGCAGTTATAGCGGTTTCAAACAAAAGACAGGAAAACTCAAAATAAGCGGGCAGCTTTGAGAATTTATATACTATTTTCATAAAAGGTAATCAATTATGGAGAAGTGAGTAGACAGAAGGAAAAGGCGACTGGGTTCTAGGGACAGTAAATGAAGATATATGTATGTAGAAATTAGTGGATGATAATGGTTATTTTAATAATCTACTTATGCACACTCATCTTAGAGCCTTCAGTAATAAAAGTTGTTCTCCTGATGGAGGGAAATTTATGCACGGCTTTGAAGCAGGTAAGATGGGAGCAAAGGGCACTTCCTGTGTTGGCTTTTTCTCAACTGCCTTCAACTCAAGATAGTCTTAATGCAACGCGGCATATTGGAGGTGGCATACTCTGATGTCTGTCCATCAGAAACCCCTGCATCTCCGGGTCAGGTGGCCAGAATGCCTGTCTTTGCTGAGGCTCTCCTTCTGCTATGTCCCTGTGTGTGATCTCTCAGTATCCGGATCTGCCTCCTGCACCCCTCCAGCCGACTCTGCCAGCCCAGCCGGAGTTTCCAGACCCATCACCGCAACAGTCCTGGTCACAGCTTCCTTTCCCACTCCTGTTCTGTACCACCTGAAGCGAAGGAAGCAAAGTTTCTCAGGTCGGCAGCCACAAGGAAGGACACAAACCCCAAACTCCGAGGCTCAAGTACAGTGCGTCATTTAATGTCCTCCGCAATCCGAGGGAAGCAGATCTAGTATGAATATTTCTCTTTTATGCTTTCATCTGTGTTTCAGATTCTGCACTATTCTGCCACGAGAAGAAATACGAAAGAGGGGGAAAAAAACCACAAGGAAAGAAAAAGAACTTAAATCAAACAAAGCTGGCCCTTCTCCGAGTGTGGGCAGCAGGTTAATCTCACACTTCAGCTAAAGGAAGCCGAGGAATGACCTGGTAGGCAGGAGGGTGGGTGGCTGCCAGATGTCTTCCTCTGCCTTTTAGAAACACATGTTTCAAAGTGCAGGCCTCAATATGCTGCTCCCTTGAGATGCAAAGCAGCAAAGAGGCCTGCAAGGAGCGAACACAGACAAAAAAAGAACTAGGCCAAACAGTAATTAGGAGAAGAAATTAACTGAGAAAATGCCAGAGGATTTGGATCCTTCTTCCCCGTTCCCTTGACACGAATTTAAAACTAAACGTTAAAAGAAACAAAATTATTCTCTGGTTGGATTTGCTCATCCCCTACCTGCTTTGAGGACTCCATGGTCAAAGCGGTCCCCGCATGGGCCTTGAATCCCAATCACTTAATCTGGTGTGATCAGGGCTTGCTGGAAGGTTGAGTTTTTTTGGCAATGCCACAGGCACCTAAGTCAACCTTGCCTTCGATTTCCTTTCCAGCTCACCCATTTTTCACGGCCCTCAAAACACCTCCCACTCAGCTCCCCACCATCCCATCTCCACTTTGATGGGCACATTGGTAAGGGCTGAGAAAGAACTCCCAAGTTCAAGGATGCCAGTTCATTACTCTGAGTGCCAAAGCTGTTGGATACAGGACTAGAAATCCAAACAGAAGAATGCAGCTTGAACCCCATGCCATTCTTCTGAGGTCAGTAATAAAATAGATCTCCTCACTGCACATCCGCTGCAGATGTGATGTGGGGCACTCAGAAGCGAGGCTGATGGTATTCTACTGGCTGTGCATATGACTTAGAGCCAGAAGCCTGCAGGACAAATGCATTAGTTAATTTTCCACTATCACACACTAAACAGCTTTTTTGGACTCAAGACATCAATTTGTTCCAATACGAAAGGCCCCAGCAGTAAAAAGATATGAAAATATTCAAAGTAAACTAATGCCTCCTGAGGCTCTCGGCTAGGAATACTAATGCCTCCATCTGAAGAGGCTGTAAGTCTGTTATCTTTCCATTAGAAACCTTTCACATTAGTTCATTTGGACAATAAATACCTGTGGCTCGTGGAATGGGAGTCTGTAATATCCATTTATTTTTCTCTGTAATGCCCTTCTTTGTCTGCCTGTCTTGTGTAAATTCATCAGTAACACTGTTTTCGTGTTTGAAAGGATTCTAAGAAAGCCACCACTGGGTTTCCTTTCAGCGAAGGCGGGTGGTCAGTCCGAGACAGCATCACGTTTGATTAGGTGCTTGATAGTGTGTTAATGATGGCAACCCGCACTTCCTTCTCTGCACACACGCACACACCAACTCACTGAGCTCCTAAGCCATTAGCCATTTCCTATGGTCCCCTTGTGACTCACAATATTGATTCACACACTAAAGGATCTACTATTTATGAAGGGGTGATCACGTGCCAGACCCTGAGCACTGCTCTTCGGATAAGACAGGTACCGCCTTACCCGCAAACAGCTCACCATAGAGGGAGAAGCAGTCTAGCTCACCTTTTAATTAAGTACATGCATCTCCTGGGAAAGGGGACAAGTGTGGGGAGCAATCCGGACTGGACTAAGTTACTCGAATTAAGACTTATTCTATGCATATGCTCTCCCACAATATGGCGCTGGGAGAGAAGTAAACAGCTTCCGCGCAGCTGCCTCCAGTTCAACCAATTAACTGTAGGACTTGCTCCTGATTGGAGAGCAGCGTACTCGGCGTGTGGGCAGCCGAGTTGGGATTGGCGGAGGAGGACTATAAAGGAGGAGAGAGACGGCATGCACCAGGAACATCTACGAGGAACATCTAAGGGGAACATCTAGCTGAAGGAACACCCGTGCAGCCCCCGAGAAGAGCCGGCCGGCGGTGTGCCGCTCCCCTGCGGAAGTGGGGAATGTGGCTAGGGGGAACTGCCCTTCCACGGAGGTGGAAGGGATAGTAGCCAACCCGGGAAGAACCAGCAGCAAACCCGGGGAGGGCCGAGCAGACGAAAGAACAGCGCAGGGTCCTGTGTTGCTCCTCCACGAAGAGGGGGAGCGACAGACAAGAGCGTGGGGCTCTCCCAAGCGTTAGAGGACTCACAAAAGAGAGATGTGCCTGAGGTTTGCCTGCAAGCAGAGAGGCTTGCCCTTCCCAGAACTTCAGATTTCTTCTCACAGCATCACACTGTGCAGAACAACGTGATTTGGTGCGAGAGCCCAACTCACCCGGAGATCAAAGGCACAGAGCCTTAAAATAACAGACTTAGAAAAATGCAGCCCGAAGTGCAAACGAAAACACATCTATATGAAGGGGAATCGAAAAGGTGGTGGTAAATATACACTTTGAAACACCTGGATGTGGATAGCAAAACTTTTGGCACCAAAATAAGCTTATTTTTTAATTCCAGTCCCCGCAACATTTTTGAATTGCCATTCCAGGATGACAGAAGCACAGGAGCAGGGCTAAGATCCTTGGAGACACATAGACGAGACGGTAGAAGCGACACAGTTTCCACACAGACTACTGCTGAAGCAGGACACGAGATGAGGACTCAAAAGCGAGATGAGGACTCAGAAGCGGTTGCCTATGGTGGGAAACTTGGCTGAGCTGACCCCTGCTGTGCGCCTGGGGCAACTCACCTAACCTTCCTGTGCCCGTTTCTTCGTGTATAAAAAGGAGGCTAATGGTGGCCGCCACCTTGGATCGTGGTTAGAATTGAACTCCTGACCACAAATAAATATTATTTCTGATACGTAGCGTTTTGTAAGGATTAGCTAACAAAGGAATTGTTCACCCAATCTTTACCAAAAATTATTACTAGTTTCCTGCTTTATTATGTTGATTTTCATCTACTTGAAAGGCAGAAAGTAGAGAGAGAGAGAGAGAGAGAGACTGACTCTCCATCTGTCCTTTTTCTCCCCAGAGCCTGCAACAGCCAAGACAGGGCCAAGTGAAAAACAACAGCCAGCAACTCTTCAGGTTTCCTAAGCAGGTGCCAGGGACCCAAGCACTTGCGTTTTTGGCTTTCTGAAGCTTTAAACAAACAAAGAAAAATCCTCGATATTATTATAAACACCAAAACTATCAATATAGTAAATGTTCAAGTACTCAAAACAGAAAAACACATGTAAGCATATCATGTGTTTATGTATCTTTCTCAGAATTAGCTTTTGTATTGGTAGATACTAGCCTACTCTTTGGAATACACAGGACATGTAAACTATGGAGTGAAAAGAATGGAAACTGAGTCATTAGTGGGTGTATTAGTCTGCCTTTTATCGGCCCAAATTTATTCAGCACTGGATGAGACATCTTCCTAATCACCCAAGAAGTCATATGCGCATTGCCCTCAAGGAGCTAAAAATGTAGCCAAGTCATGTCTTTCAAGATATAAACCTAAGAAAATGGCATCAGGGGGCCTGGCCTGAAGCCCTGGCATCCCATATGGGCACTGGTTCTAGTCCTGGCTACTCCTCTTCTGATCCAGCTCTCTGCTATGGCCTGGGAAAGCAGTAGAAGATGGCCTAAGTCCTTGGGCCCCTGAACCCACGTGGGGAACCTGGAGGAGGGTCCTGGCTCCTGGCTTCGGATCGGCACAGCTCTCGCCATTGTGGCCATCTGGGGAGTGAACCAGCAGATGGAGACCTCTCTCTCTGTCTCTACCTTGCTCTGTAACTCTGTCTTTCAAATAAATAAAATAAATCTTTTAAAAAAAGAAAGAAAATGGCAACAGAATAACATAACTTGATGTCCAAATTAAAGTATTTCATGTGAAAGAGATCAGTAAAGGTCAAAATGATCTGAAGAGGCCTTTGTTGAAAAAGATTAGGGGCTGGCGCTGTGGTGTGGCAGGTAAAGCCTGTGCCAGCATCCCATATGGGTGCTGGTTCAAGTCCCAGCTGCTCCATTTTAAATCCAGCTCCCTGATGATGCACCTAAGAAGGCAGTGGAAGATGGCCCTAGTGCTCAGACCCACGCACCCCCATGGGAAACCCACAAGAACCTACTGGTTCCTGGATAGTCCCAACTCCAGCCACTGTGGTCATTTGGGGAGTGAAGCAATGAATGGAAGATTTCTCCCTCTCTTTCTAACTCTGCCCTTGAAATAAATGTTTTTAAAAAGATTAATGAGAATGGATTAATGAGGGACTAGAATGCACTGAAGAGATACAAGGAAGGAACAGGTAATGCTGAACAGATCAACACTGAAGACCAAAGCCCAAAGACTGGGATCTAACATGTAGTGAATGTTAGAGAACAGTTCAGTTAAAATAAAGACCTTTGGTGGAACTCAAACTACTAGGAAGAAATGACAGATAAATTGCCAGAGATGCTATATAGGAAGAGAGAATGATGCTGTCATGGGGCTTTTGATACAACAAGGCCCATACAACAAAGAAAAAACAATGACAACCAAATGATACAAAATGGGTTAAATTTATAAGCGAAATTCTGGTTGCCAAGCACATAAAGTCTAAGCTCCGTGACAGCAAGAACCAAGTGTGTTCTACTGAGTATTTTCTTAAAGAGAGAATCCCAAGAGGGCATCAAAGCTTTTTGGATATTTTGTGAGGCTGTGGGGAGAGACAGGTCAATTGAGTAGAGGGGGAGTTTGAGAGTCAAGAAATGCTCCCTAATGGGCCAGCACCTGCTGAGTCATGGACAAGGACGTCCATGAGAGAACAATCGTGGACTACAGTGAGGGACAGAATGGGTGAGGAAGCACGTGGTTGGGACCAGAACAATGAGCAGATCAACGCAAGGTACTACCCAGAAAGGTGGAAACTTGATTCTTCATCCTATCCTACACTCATCACTGGAAGAGACTGTTAAGAGGAGGATTCCTGGCTGCCACTTGTAGCTGTTTGGATGAGTAGGTGCAAGATGGCACCAAAAAAGGTTTCAAACCAATTCCATGTGCCACTGAACGACTAAGTAGCACCTAGCTAAATAAAGAGCAGGAACTTCGCCAGGCTCAAGTCAAGCTGCAATTGTATAGGAAAGTGACCACAGGAGGGGGCAAGTATTAAGAAATCAGGCATTATTTTTCAGGATTATCATCTTTCAAGATGACTGGAATAACCACTCATTAAAAATCTTTGCCTCAAGTCAACCCTAATACTGCTTAAAGGTCAACAAAGTGGATGCAACTGGAGATCACTACGTTAAGTGACATTAGACTCCAAAGGACAAATACCATGCTTTCTCTTATTTGTGGAAGTTAACAGAGTATAACAACAATGGAAGTCGTGTCATTTGGTATTTAGTCATAAATATTGCTTCCTGAATCATGTAAATGACAATACGGTCTCCTTTCTCCATGGTAAAAGTGTTGAAGTTACATTATGAACTGGGAAATACTACTAAACACATTCTTAAAAACATTTACTATTTCCATACGTTACAGGAGACAGGAACTCTGCTATCCAGCATCCCCCAGTGTTGGATTTAGCTCTGTAGTTCTTTGGTGTATTTGTCTTGCTACTCTTTATGATTAGTCCCCTTTTTAAAATCTGACTTGCTCTGGGTAAAATTCTTACATTTAATTTCGTAAAATTCCAAGTTTATTTTTGAAATGCAGCAGCTCTGTTGGTTTTCCTGTTTTAGATGTGTACTCATTCACATTGTACGAAAAACTTCAAAGATAAACAGAAAAAAGTCACAAAACATGGTAACTCTAAGTGTACTTGAAAAAGTTTTTTGGAAAAATAAAATTAGAAGAGAAGTTTATTTTGATGTACAAATTTTTGAAATCTTTGCATATTATGGGATTTAGTTCATGGAATATGTATATTATGAGAAAGCTATGTTTGAATTCCAAAAACCTGTTTTGCCCAAAAATAAATTTAATTACATATTTCCATCAGTTTTCTGAAGTACGCTCACAAGAGACTGGATCTTCCAAAACCAGCAGTCAGAAGCCTACCGAGGGGCCAGAATTGTGGCATAATGGTTAAGCCACCACCTGCAATGCCAGCATCCAATATGGGCAATAGTTCAAGTCCCACTTAGATCTAATTCCCTGGTGATATGCCTAGGAAAGCAGCAGAAGATGGCCCAAGTCCTTGTGGGAGATCCAGATGAAGCTCTTGGCTTGTGGCTTCCGCCTGGCCCAACCCTGCCCATTG